>NC_059374.1:10349004-10690652 GCF_019703515.2 Myxocyprinus asiaticus
CTCTAAAATTTACTCAGAATGGTTCCAAAAACAAAAAACATCCAGTGAGCGGCAGTTCTGTGGATGGAAATGAAAGAGGTCAATAGAGAATGGCCAGACTTGTTCGAACTGACAAAGTCTATGGTAACTCAGATAACCGCTCTGTACAATTGTGGTGAGAAGAATAACATCTATTCTGAGATGCGGCTTGTCGCTGTTTTGGCGGCAAGAGGGGGACCTACACAATATTAGGCAGGTGGTTTTAATGTTGTGGCTGATTGGTGTGTGTGTGTGTGTGTTTGTGTATGTATATATATATATATATATATATATATATTTATTTTTTAGGTTAAATCTAAATATAATATACGTACATTCTAATATTTAGATAATCAATTTTTTAAAGCGTTTGTGTGTATGACAGGAGCTTATTCAATCAATACACAATCTAACCAATCAATCTGTAACTGATGAACAAACATCAACAAACTGAACAAATACTGTATGACACTCACACATTCTGCAATGGAGGGAACGTATGAGAATTGTCAGGATTGTCGACTAGTCGTCCAACAAAAGGCTAGTCGGTTAGTAAGGTCGACTACTGAGTTTATCATAGATGTTCACTGGTAGAGCTTTAAAGAGAAGAATTTAGAAATGCAACTTTTTGGAGCAGGTTTTAGCGTGCGGTTTTAGCATGCTAACAGTAACTGTAACAGTAAGTGTCTAAGAAGTTGCATCTCAAAATTCACTCCCTTTAAAGAAAATTCACAACAAATTTACCGCCTTCAACAATACATTTAAAGACGAGAATTTCTGTTCACCTGCTAGGAGCATTGTTCCCATTATTACCTATAATCTGTACATTTATGTACTTTTTGCATCCTCTATGATGCTTGTAATGATAGGTTGCAGTTATTTACCTTATTTACTTGTTGAGTATCTGTCAATTACGGTATTAAAGGGCTGAACTCAGCATCCATATATCGGTAAGAAATGCATTTTATTGGTGTCTGATGGACATGACACTAAACCAAACTATACAGAGCTTCCCTTAAGTGTTCGTCCAGACAACTCATCGATCAGATGACTTTGAAAATAAGTAGTTTTTTGCACATCCCAAGATGCAACACAAAAATGCACGCAAACACTCACATAATATGTACACCAGCGTTCTCTCTGAAATGCAGCATTTACTTTGTCCCTCTGCACAATATGAGGTGACTGACATAAGAGTTTATCAGTGAGAACTCCTTCTGCTGTTTCATTAACTACATACTAGTGACAGTGCCTTCACAAAGCCACAGCCTTAACATTCATTATGTTTAATTAGCACTGCTCACAGAGAACAAAGGTGAAAGAGAGGGTGTGTGTGTGTGTGTGTGTGATAACTCATTAAACTCATTAAAGACACAGGGGGGCTCAGAAACAACTGAGTCTGCAGCTGTGATCCTCTACTGTTCTGCGCAACATCTGAGCCTCGTAAATCCTCATGTCATGAGCTCACTCACACACACACACACACACACACACACACACACACACACACACACACACACACACACACACACACACAAGCATATGTCCATTTAAAGACATGTGCTGCTATTGATCCCAATGTCGCTCAGCTCAGATTTTTACCTGGATGAAGAGTCACTTGAACACAGGCCATCCCTGCAACACACACACACACACACACACATTTTAATATTTTTGCATGCTTTGATGAAATTTAACAACCCCTTCTTGAACTATTAGTGATTCTTTTTTTTTTGTTATCATGATTTTAGATATTTTCTTGAAGATTTTATTATTGTTTTATGGATTTCCATTTGGAAACAGATCCCCACCTATCTGAGTAATATGAATCCATGTAGTCATGTGTCCTCTTTTTGTTTCTGTAAAAAAAAAAAAAAGAAAAAAGGATACAATGTGTCAACAACAACAAAAAATCCAGAAAAAATGAGTTTGTCCCAGATTTCCTAGGCAACAAACATCCTTATATCACAAGTGTTTTTTTAAAACCCAAGCAGAAAAATTTCCACCACCTCATATAAGTAAAGTTAGAGTACAAACAGTAGGGGGCACTCTGAGCATCAAGTGTTAAAATGTGTAGCACATAGAAAGGTGCTTGTAACTTGCTCACCCCGGGGTCCACTCATTGCCCTCGGGAGGGTGTGCCTGAGTAACCATGGTAACCGGCGTTGTGTGCGGCGTAAATGGGCTGCCGATGAGGATACCTCCAGGGTGAGGCACTCTCTGTGGCGTACTTAAAATCTAGTGAGAAAGAAAAAGAGAGGTTGACCCAGGTTATGCAAAATCTATCTGAAGATGGTTTGGTGACAGGTTAAGACAGGTAGAGTTTAGTGAGTGTTACTTACAGACACAAGCATACATACTTTATGTTAGAATTCCTGTTATCATACACATGTAAATCAACTTGTATATGAATAAGGGGCTCTCTTCACTGTCACTTCTTGTAACTCATTCCTCACTTCCTCTCTGATGACCCTGAATCTCTCCATCCATGTTACTGTGCTGCAACCCCTTGGGAAGAGCAAACAGGCCTCCTACAGACAACCACAGCAAAGACACCCTCATCCATCAACACTATTACAAGGAACATCCTGCTCCCATCTCTTTGCCTATTTTTGGAATAGCATTCTATTACACTACACCTGCAGTTTGTAATAATATTTCATAATAATGTTTTATTTATATAGCACCTTTCTTAGATTCAAGGTCACTTTACAAAAAAATACGCAAGACATCAAAACAAGGATGAAATACAGGAAAACCCAATAAAGAAGTATTTGTCAAACAGCACATAACTAGTAACAGTCAAACAGCCCTGGAAAAAAGAGATTTAAAAAAAGATGAGAAAGGAGGTTAAGTCTCGAAGTAGGGTTGCAAATTTTCAGAAATTCGACAATCGTTAACAGTAATGAATGGAAATCGATTAATCAATAACAATAATAAACTGTAAGTGGTGAACCGCTTGAAACAAAAACAAAATCAAAATCAAAGCTTTTTTTATACAAAGTTTGATTTTTGACTGACCAACTATTCTAATGCAAACTAGAAAACGTCAATTTCGCAGAAAACGTGAACATGAAACATAAAACAGCCACCAAAGTACAGTATGTGCATGTAGCCTGCTGTTTACATTTCATTTTAATAAATTAAAAAGCACCATCACGGTTTCTGCAGTTAACGTAATGTTTATCTATTGCAAAACGGTTCCATGTTTACATTGACACTGCTTCCTCTTTACAAGCTTTTTTTTTTTTCTGTGTTGTTGACAGGACAGGATCGACAGCCTTCATGCGGCTGTGCGCCCTCTAGTGGCAGATGACTGTATAGATATTATTTTCTCTAAATGCTGGGATGATTATTAAATGCTTTTGTGCTGAAATATTAATCGAAAATCACTAAGCTTAATCAATCAAATTATTAACGACAAATAATCGATCATCGATTTTTCAGCAACAGCCCTATCTCGGAGTGGATGAGGAATTCCAAAGTTATGCATAAATGACCTGCCACCCACAGAGGACAATCTATTTATAGACTCTACACTTTGCAAATCTTATGTATGCGGTTGTGGAATCGCAGTTGCGACTTTTAACATCTCAGTCCTGGCTCATTATTTGATAAGACTGCCGAGAGTTAAGACATTACACAAAAGTGGATTAAAAATGCAAAATAATCACTTTTTTCTTTCTTTCTTTTTTTGAGACTATAACTGGATGCCACTTGATTAAACAGTGAATTATTTAAATTTAATTAAACAAAGGGGGGCCTGGGTAGCTCAGCAAGTACTGACGCTGACTACCACCCCTGGAGTCACGAGTTCGAATCCAGGGCGTGCTGAGTGACTCCAGTCAGGCTTCCTTAGCAACCCCCCGGTTGCTAGGGTGGGTAGAGTCACGTTGGGTTAACCTCCTCGTGGTCGCTATAATGTTCTCGCTCTCGGTGGGGCACGTGGTGGGTGGTGCGTGGATGCCGCAAAAAATAGAGTGAGCCTCAACACGCGCAACGTCTCCATGGTAACGTGCTCAACAAGCCACGTGATAAAATGCACGGATTGAAGGTCTCGGACGTGGAGGCAACTGAGATTCATCCTCCACCACCCGGTTTGAGGCGAGTCACTATGCCACCACGAGGACTTAAGAGCACATTGGGAATTGGGCATTCCAAATTGGGGAGAAAAGGGGAGAAAAATCCCCCCCCCCAAAAAAAACATTTTACGAAGAACACACTAATCTGATGAAGAACGGACGTTAATAAAGTACGTTCTTAAGGTATGCAGGCATTGTCCCGTGCACCAAATACAAGGCCGTAACCATGTCTTGAACACTGGGGGGACCAAACCATTTTGGGGGTGGGGGGTCACGGATGTTGAGGTCACAAATATATAATGGTCCTCTTTGGTCCTTTAAATATTAAAGGCTCTGAATGCAATAATTTTCTGAATAAAGGCCTTAAATGCGATAAAGGCCCATAATTGTATAATTTTGGGTTTTAAAAGATACATTTTTTTTTTTAAGTTCATACAGTATAAGACAAATACTGTGTCTGCATTGCTAGCAGTTTGCCTGTTTCAGTCATCTTTTCTCTCTTTTTTGTGCTGTCTCAAAGAAAAGACAAATATATTTGAATTTCTTTTCATCATTAATGTATCTGTAAAATGACATGAATGTGTCAGCTGGATAGCAAAAAGAAAATACACAAAATTATTTACTGCCCTGAAGTTGTCCCTCATTGTGTTTTTTCTCCCAGTAGAATCTTAACAGTGTCTTTTCTTCGATAACCCAAACGCTGCTCTTTTCCATACAAAAACAGTTCATATTGAGCACTACTGTCAAGGTCCAAAGAGAGAAAAAAAAAAAAAATCATAATAAAAAAATACCATAAAAGTAGTCCATACAACACATAGCTGTTGTGTGGCCCCAGAAAGCTTGTAATATAATGCACGAGTCATACTGACTACTGTTATGATGTCTTTGTACTGAACCTTTAATAGTGCTTTATAGTATTTGTCCTTTATGAAGCTCGACAGCTCCTGCTCAGTATAAACTGTTATTCCCTGGAATAGAGCTGCTTAAAATATCTATTTGTATGTTCCAAGAAAAAGTAACAGCATGTGGGTTTTGAACAACATAAGGGCGAGTAAATGAGTGAGTAAAAGTACATTTTTACATGTACATGTTTAGGTGAACTACTCCTTTAACTGTTGGATAATTTTTTGAGCACAAACCTGACAAGATATACTCAAAATAAAATGGATCTTTTAAAAGAAGACACTTAGGAGATGCTGTACAAAATTCAGTATTAATTAAAGACAAATTTAGATTGATTTTAAATTATTACCTAATAATATCTGCATTACGAATAGATGACACTGTCCTTGCCAAAACCTAAAAGCACAATAAAAATCACGAGTCACAGGTCTTACCAAGTTCTAGTTCTGATCTGAGGGTGATAATAATACTCTACTTTGTGTTTAGGCTTTAGGCTTCTACTTTATAGATCATTATCTTAAACAACGTCAAGTGAATTTTCTAAAAAGCTACTTCAAAAGCCTGCCAGATTACCACATTCATTCAATTCCTTTACAATATACACACACATTCACTCTGTCTTGAGCCTGATTCGCTGAAAACTGTTCCGTTAATGCTTTCACATTCACAATTATAAATG
Organism: Myxocyprinus asiaticus; assembly: GCF_019703515.2. Lineage (NCBI taxonomy): Eukaryota > Metazoa > Chordata > Actinopteri > Cypriniformes > Catostomidae > Myxocyprinus > Myxocyprinus asiaticus. The sequence continues at coordinate 10,354,687 of NC_059374.1, forward strand.
GCATACGAATCACGTACTGTACATGACGTTTTAAATTCAAAACGCAGAATTTCGCCAAATGGTCAATAGTTTGCACCCTTGGAAATTAATGTCAGTCGGTACAACATTCCAATCATAAAACAGTGGTCAAATATTGCATGTTTAGTTAGATACTTACATCTCATATGACACAAACACCCTGAAACTTGAACTGCTTGCTGATGCGCGAAGCTGAAAAATTTGGGAAGATGTGGGGTGGACATGTTTTTTTTAGTGCTGGCTCAAATAAGAGCAAGGGAGTCATAATACTGATTAATAAACATCTACAATTCAAATGTCTCAAACAGACTAAAGATAAATTAGGGAGAGTCATTATTGTTTAAGCTGAAATTCAAGGGCAAAGGTTGATTTTGGCTAATATTTACGCACCTAACGCTGATGATCAGGGCCTTTTTATAGATCTTGAAGGGATGTTGCAAGCTGCTGGCAACCCTCATGATATAATATTGGGAGGAGACTTTAATCTTTTGATGGACTCAGTCCTTGATCACAGTGAAGCAAAAATGTGTAAACCCCCTAGAGCAAAATTGACACTTCACAGGATGTGTAAAAACCTTGGTCTTATGGATATTTGGAGACTTTTGAACCCATCTTGTAGGGACAATACATTTTTTTCATCAGTCCATAAGATTTATCCTAGAATAGATTTTTTTTTTTTTTTTTTTATATCCAAATCCCTTATTTCATCTGTTGTTGATTGCTCAGTTGGAAATATCTTATGTGTCTCAGATCATCAAATGTCTCAGATCATGCCCTGGTGAGTTTAGAGGTGTTATACAGAGAAAAAGAAATCATATAGTTGGCACCTTAATGTGTCCCTTTTGCAAAATCCTGATTTCCAACAAATGTTAAAGACTGAAATCAGTGTTTATATGGAGACCAACTGGTCCCCAGTATCTTCTGTGGGCGTGGCTTGGGAGGCACTTAAGGCGGTTCTTAGGAGTCAGATCATACAATATGCCTCATTCACCAAAAAATCTAAAACATAAGAACTTGTGGAGTTGGAAGGAAATATTAAAAGCGCCGAGGCAGAGCTGAAGCGCTGTATGCATCTGATGGCCTCAGAGAATTGACCCGATTGAAATATAAATATAATACTATTTTGTCACGGAAAGTGGAGTTTTGGTTATCCAGAGCATGACAGTCATAATTTGAGTGAGGAACAAAGCAGGAAAACTTTTGGCTAGATATATAAAGCAGAGAGAGTTTTTTCTACCATTCCCTCAGTGAAATCTGCTGGTGGTGAAATATTTACCTCAGCCATTGATATTAATAATGCTTTTAAAGAATTCTACTTTGATCTCTATAGTTCCACGTCTTCGTCTACTGATGAAGATATTAGGAACATTGTGGAACCATTAGATCTCTCTAAACTGATGACTGAGCAAAAAAATTGTCTTGATTCTGAGATAACCTTGGAGGAGCTTGATGAGGTAATTAAGGGGCCTGACGGCTTTTCAAATCTTATGCTACAGACCTGGCTCCACTTTTGTTAGAAATTTATTCGGAATCATTAAAGAACGGAAAGCTTCCTCCAACCATGACACAAGCCCGGATCAGTCTGATTCTTAAAAAGGACAAAGATCCAAATGAGTGTAAAAGTTACAGCCCAATTTCCCTGATCCAGTTAGATGTAAAAATTTTGTCCAAAATTCTGGCTAATCGATTAAGTAAAGTTATGAAATCACTTATACATATAGATCAGGTGGGATTTATTCGAGGCCGTAGCTCTTCTGATAATATTAGGCGTCTCATCAATATCATGTGGTCAGTAGCGAATGATCAATCTCCGGTCACTGCCATCTCACTTGATGCCGAAAAGGCGTTTGATAAGGTAGAATGGGATTCTTTTTTTAAGATTTTGGAAATGTATGGGTTCGGGAGTGCATTTATTGGTTGGATTAAGTTACTTTATAGACAGCCTATAAAGGTCTTGCCCTGGAACCATTAGCAGCCGCGATAAGAAAGAGGATGATTTTCCAGGGGTGATTGCGGGAGGTGTGGTGTATAAGCTTCTGCTTTACGCAGATGATATTTTATTTATCGTCTCCGACCCTACTAGATCTATGCCTTGCCTCCATAGAATTATTTTCCAAGTTCTCAGGATACAAAGTCAATTGGTCTAAATCCGAAGCTTTGGCTTTGACAGCATACTGTCCAGTAACAGCCTTCCAGCCGGGTGCCTTCCAGTGGCCCAAACAGGGAATTAAGTATTTGGAAATTTTATTCCTAGCAAATTTATGTGATTTAGTCAAGAGTTAATTCTGATCCCTTAATAAAAAGGTTTTCGAATGATGTGGACAGGTGGGCTTCATTACACTTATCGATGATTGGGAAGGTTAATGTTATTAAAATGAACTGTTTTCCATAATTCAACTACCTGCTACAATCTCTCCCTATAGATGTCCCCCTCTCTTATTTCAAGCAATTTGATAGCATAGCGAAGTCCTTCATTTGGAATGGTAAGCATCCCAGGTTAAATTTCAATAAGTTACATAGGCCGATTGACAAAGGTGGGTTAGGCCTACACAAGATTTTGTTTTATTATTATGCATTCGGTCTTAGACATTTGGCTCATTGGTCGCTTCCACCTGAGAGAGCCCCTCCCTGGTTTTGTATTGAAAAGGAAGTTCTTGCCCCTATCTCACCACTGCAATGCCTTTCGATTAAACTAGCCGGAGAGGTTAAGTCACACCCCGTTATTTTGCATTTGCACTCGATATGGACAAAAGTGTCCAGAGTGTTTAATTCTGATATTTATTTAAACGTAGCCTCGAGCATATGGCTGAACCCTAAACTATGTATTAATAAGTCCCCTTTCTGTTGGTCAGATTGGATTGTGAGGGGGGTTAATACACTTGGTGACCTATATGAGAGTGGAGTATTGAGATCTTTTGAAAATTTGGTTCAACATTTTGGCATTCCCAGATCTCAGTTTTATAAGTATTTACAGCTGCGCCACCTACTCTGCACTGTTTTTGGGAGTGGCACGCACCCCCCTCTTTATGGGAGAAAGATCTGAACTTGACATTGGAGGAGGGGGTGTGGGCTAGGATCCTAAAAAATGTCAAGTCTGCATCTAGAGATCCAAGGGTTCGCCTTATGCAATTTAAGATTTTACATCGATTTTATTGGACCCCCTCCAGATTGTATAGGCTTGGTCTTAAAGTCACACCCACCTGCTGGCAATGTCAATCAGAGGTTGGAGACATAACTCATGTCTTTTGGGGGGGGGGGGTTGAGATCCAGGAGTTCTGGTTGAAAGTTCAGGGTTTTATATGTGATGTATTGGGCACTCGGCTTTTACTTTGCCCCAGACTCTGTATTTTGGGCGATGGGGTGGTCATTGACGTTGAGAATCGGCACATAAAGAGTTGGGTCCTAACGAGCATCATGATCGCCAGACAGGTTATTTTAAAGGGTTGGAGGTCGGTTGGAGCGCCCTCATTTCATGAGTGGTGTTCGGAGATGGGGAGGGTGGCGGCCTTTGAGGAAGGGATGTATAGAAGGCTGGGAAATCTGGGGCTATTTGATAGGAAATGGGGCAGATATTTGGCCTTTCTGGAAGGCTTTCGGGGAGGGGTAGTGGAAAGGGATCTCTAGGTTTAAATATGTGTATGCAATTTGATTGTTTTTTGAAAATATGCTTTTTATTTATTTATTTTTTGTGTGCATGCGTTTTGTGTTTTTTTTTTTTTATATTTATGACCACTGGGGTGTGTTTGTGTCAGGTGGGGGTTTTCGGGAGGGAAGGGTTTAACGGTACATAATTTGATTCTGCATTTTCTGTGATATTTAATTTGTTGAATGGAATCAATAAAAATTGTTAATAACAAAAAAATAGTAATTCACTACAAATAACTAATTATTTCTCTAAAAATTGTTATCAGATTACTTTACTAATTACTTCATTTTAAAAGTAATCACATTACTAATTGCTTTACTTTTAAGTTACTTTCTAAAACACATTTTCACTCGATAAATTCAAAAATGTCTATCTTTTTTTGTTCATTGTTACACACAAGACATACACAGCACCTTCAGCACATTTCTCCTTCAATGACTCGTTAAGGGGCCATATTTCGAAATTATCATAACCCTATAATTTACTTAAATATAATTAAATAAAAAAAATAGCAGGTCTGTGAAAAGGGTCCATGGTTACCACACCAATGTCTCAGAAGACAAAGTTTGCTGGTTTCAAAGCATTTTGGATGGTTTTACCTCGTCATGTAGCCTATAGGTAAGTGCCAATTTCACAACTGTCACGTCTGTAACAAAGTTTTTTCCCATTAATGTGAGAACAAGAATGATTAAAAATGAAATATTACATTTTCTTAACCAACCCTTCCACATTCTGTGGCTATTATTATTTCTGGACTGTGCATTTGAATTCAAAGAGTTTTTACAAAGTGTGTTGATGATAAATTATAACTGAACCATCGGTTTTTCATCAGTATTTTCATGCGTAAAACTGGTTTGCCGGTTTTAAAATGGTTTTAATTTGGTCAATAATTGACGACAAATATTGCCGGCCGATACATTGGTGCATCCCTAATACAATCTTTTGTTTTTAACTAGAGCTGTTTTTGCACTGATGCCATTTTTTTATTATTATGAATAATTTTTATAAGTATCCTTACTTATAAAGAGAAGCAAAATAGTGATTGTTTCCAAACCCCTTTACCAAACACTCCTACAGTTCTCCAACTGCCATTGTTCAGAAAACAGGGAGTCCCACCTCAAACTCACAACACTGGTTGAGCCAGAAATTGGCATGTCGGATCACTCAAACAAGAACAGCAAAGTTTTAAAAGCGCCACAGAGCCACAATGTTTACACTCTTCAGGAAGTCAACCTATGAATGGCTTACTTAAACTTAACTCTGCATATTAAACTGGCATAGGATCAAATATTTTTTCATCGAAACAATTACACAAGTCACCTATTATGCTTTTATCTATTGATGTGGAAGATGCTTCCGAGCCAGAGAGAAATCTTCTGCTAAAGAGTTCTATAAGTTCTTTGAACTCCTCCAAGTTCATTTTTCTTTTCAGCATCTCTCTTTTGTTCATCTCAAGCAGTACAGCTGTACTAACCCACATCCCCCTTCCTGTCATCTCTTGGTTAACTATTGTCTATGTACAGCGAACACTAACACATGCTGTCCTGGTGTGAGTATACAGAGCCCGTCTGTAAATTACCTAAGAATATGACTGCCCCTTTCTGACCAAAACATGAACTGCAGGACATATTGCCCCAACTCTAATCGCCATGATCAATTTACACAAGAAACTTGTGTTTAAAAGTTTATATAAGGAAGAACATTTAAAAAAAAAAAAAGTAAATAAAAACATTTTGTATTTTGTAAATAGGTGTGTAGCAATCTGTGTGTGGGTGAAGTTATAAAGTGCTTCATAGTATGCATATGTATGCTTGTTTGCATGTATTTAGGGACTCTTTACACATTGAGCTTGTGTGTTGGTAAAACACTAACCATTTGGGCTCCCACATTTGAATTAACCGTTCCTAGTGTAATCTTGGTGGCTGGGCTGTAGCTGGACGGCGTTACCAGGGAAATGTTGCCTGCAAACACAAACACAGTCAAGCTGATGTGCACAAATAGAGCTGTGAGCCTAATTGGACTAAAACATTTCACTTGCAGAAACGCTTACAGATTATGTGTGCATTGACTGAATAGAAAAGATGACTAGTTTATAAATGAGTGCCTTCAAGCAAATGAAGTTCTTCTTAATAACATCCTGTTATAAAAATAGCTTTAATGTTTCAAAAGATTTAATGCAATTAAAAAAAAAAAAAAGAATTAAGCCTGTTTTGTCTCTAAAGTCCATTTCCTCAAAATATCTCACTGCAAAATGATACAACAATGGCCCAAAAGAGTATCTGGACACTTAAAAGTGCACTCAGTAATCTTTTACTCATTAAAAAAAGGTTTTACTCCTAAAGAAATTAAGAATCATTTTGAAACATATGTATAAAACAATGACCACCCACATGAGATGAGGACTCTAGTCATATCAGTAACCTTATAAAAGCTGTTTTATTCTACAATAGGAGGGTCCCCCTTATGGGGACTGCTGTTATTGGAAACTTTCACTCTTGGATTAAATTAATCATGGCTGACTGTGAACAGGCAATTCCACGAAAATGTCAATCATACCATGGAAAAATTGTGAATTCAATCTTATTTTAATTCATCATGCAGCCTTGATGGGTATTATAAAGTAATATAATATGTCTCAGAGGTCAAAGTCTTCAGATTTCAAAGGATTTTGAATGGTTTCCCCTCATGATGTAAGTGCTGCTTTCACAGCTGTCACACTGTGTGAAAACGACAATGAATAAAAAAACAAATATTACATGCTCTTAGGAGTGCCAACCCTTCTACATTCTGTGGCTATTATAATAGTTTTTATAAAAGTGTGTGGTCTCCCAAAAACATGTGTTCATTTTTGTCACATCCGTAACGCAAGCTCGTTTCCCAAATTAGACTGAAACTTTTCTGAGGTCTGGACTCTATCTGCAGAGGTCTATGATACATATAAAATGCTTGATATACTGGTAATGAGTACTTTATATGTGAAGTTAATTTTCACATTTTCACTGCAAATGTCACATCCATAATGCTGGAATTGCCTGAATACTAAATTTCTACAATGGCATCTGTAACTGAAAACTATTAATTTTGAATGATGCTGCATCCAAACCGCTAGGTGTCACTGTAAGTCCAAGATGACAAAAAAAAGTTACTAAGTGCACCTTTAAGTTACTTAACATATGAATCTCATTGCATTAGATAGCAAAGTCTAAGACTAAGTGGCATTTATTTTTAAGACACATAACACAAGCAAAACATTTGAAGAAAAAGAAGTTAGTTAGCTCTTAAATGATCAATAGATACAATAAATGAAGGCAAAAAACATTTGGACACTTTCTTGTCGTCAAATATTGACAAAGTGGAAAACGTCCGAAGTTAATGTGATAAACTTCACTTGTGGTTACTCTGCTGGGACACCTGAATGAACTTAAGGAGAACTGACTTCATACATACACTAGTCAGTTCTTTAAAAAGGTCTAGAACCATATGTTTGCAGATGCCACTTGGTTTGATATTTCATATCTAATACAGTTAATCTTTTGACATTGTATTAGAAATGAAAATGACATTTAAAGTGTCCAAATACTTTTGGGACCATGGTATAAAAGTGCTTTTCATTCATTTTCACCCATGAATATCTCCTTTTAGACACCAGTCAGTGACTGTTGTGTAGTTGTAGTATATGTGCGAGGTAAGGGTTACAGTATGGTGACAGAAGGCAAAGAACATTTAAAAAGATCCTGAAATGCTCACAAGCGTTCCTTTCTTTGAATTCTGTGGTGTCTTATGAATGGAGATGCAAATCATGTACAGATTGTGGCATATCAAATGCAAAGCAATGCAAATGGGCCTTGCAATCACGCACAAACGCACATTCACGCAAGAGGGTGAACACACCCTGTTCTGTCTGAATGAGATGAGACATGCCAAAACTCCCACTCAATGCATGCCTGCTTCCCCCTCACACATACACACATGCGAACACTCCAAAATGCTCTGTCCTAAAACGAGTAAAAAGTTGAGACAGTGTACTTTACAATGACGGTAATGGTGCTATTACACTCGACACTAATTCAAATTTAATTATTTAAGACCCCGGAACAAATATGGTCAAACATGATCACACACCAGGGCTTATGATTTGAATAAATAATAATACAAAAAATCTAAATATCCAATCTACGCCTGTGTCCCGCGACTCCGCAAACCACGCAGCTTCACTTTTTCATTGAAGTTTGTCTTCTTTTAAACTTGTTTTGATGAAAGGCCTCGGAAATGAGAGATTCCTCCATGTTTAGCCTAGTTTTCTGCCAAGAGGTCAGCCTGTGACGTTAAGATCCTCTGTTGGTCAACAGTCTTTTTGAAATGCAAATTCACAGGTCAGAGTTCCCGAAACTTGAACTTTTGCACGCAACGACAGACAGCAATTCTATGCATATGCACGTGGTGAATGGAACAAAGTCTAGCGTGACCTCCTCTTAAGACATTCCATCGACTTCCTTAACCACTATCTTTTAACCAACTATAAAAATGTGTTTTCTTATTATTTGACAGATTACAATTAGGTAAGTAGTTTTTGGCCATGACTCATTAAATAAAAATGTGATCAATGAGCCATGTTTGCCTCTCTGAGACAGAACATGCTAGTAAAAAATTACCAATCACAAGCTAGCTTAAAGTCATTATTAGTAGTTTTAAAGGAATAGTTCCCCCTAAAATGAAAATTCTCTCATCATTTACTCACCCTCATGCCATCCCAGATATGTATGACTTTCTTTCTTCGGCAGAACACAAACGAAGATTTCTGGAAGAATATTACAGCTCTGTAGGTCCATAAAATGCAAGTGAATGGGTGCCAAATTTTTGAAGCTCCGAAAAGCACATATAGTCATCATAAGAGTAATCCACATGACTCCAGTGGATTAATTAATGTCTTCTGAAGTGAAACGCTAGGTGTGTGTAAGAAATAGGTCAATATTTTAAAAAATAATTTAAAAAAAATAAAAAAAATGGACCTACAGAGCTGAAATATTCTTCTAAAATTCGTCGTTTGTGTTCTGCTGAAGAAACAAATACTACACATCTGGGTTGGCATGAATGTGAGTAAATGATGAGAGAACTTTCATTTTTGGGTGAACTATTCCTTTAAGGCCCCTATGTGCTCTTGATATGACCGGCTAGTAGGGATGGGAATTGTAAGGAGTTTAACGATTCTGGTTCCAATTCCGATTCCTCTTTACAATTCCCATGCAGGGATTACCCCACATTGCGGTGCCAAAGGTATAAAGTATAAAACAATGTTGTGTTTGAATGTTTTAGAAACTAGATTAGCAACACACAACCAAACATATAATGCCTCAGTGCTTAACTCATTTAATATTTGTGCACTTTGTACTGTCGCTGAAACTTTCCCCAACTTTCATGCGCTGTTTACATTCTCTGTCTGAGGGAAGTCAGTTAGTGTTGAACAGTGATGTCAAACGCGATAACTGGCATGATGAAGAGACAGTATTCTGTGATTTCATGGCATATTCCAGAAGACGAAAGACAAACAGAGCTGATTTGCTTGCCAACATTTCCACAGAAGAACAGTTCCATTTACAGGTTGCGTGTCCATCGGGAGCTGTATTTGTCCAATCATTGTTAATGACACCGCAAATATGCAAATAAGAATGTTAACCCGGGGTTAACGAATGTACAGTGTGAAACATCGGAACATTAATACCCAGGATTAATTATTAACCCAGGGTAAAGTATCAACAGTGTGAAACATGAAATAGGATAACTGAGGATTCTGTTTCCCCCGGGTTTAGAAGGACCCGGGGTTAACGATTTTAAGTGTGAAAAGCCCTAATGTGTATCTTTTTTTTGTTTTTTAAATATGTAATGATTATAGACACAAAAAAAAAAAAAAAAAATATATATATATTATATAATTAAACATTTTATATATATATATATATATATATATATATATATATATATATATATATATATATATATATATATATATATATATAAAACACACACACATTAACCACTACACCTCTCTCTCCACTGTCCCTCCCCGAGAGCCCTCCAAAAATGCCAGATCTTTGCCCCATTTCCCCACAAACAAGTCCAAATTCCCCAGTCTTCTGGATGACCCCTCTTCAAAAGCTGCCACCCTCCCCATCTCCGAGCACCACTCCTGAAATGGGGACACTCCGGCCGACTTCCATCCTCTTAAAACTATCTGTCTGGTGGTCATGACGCTGGTTAGGACCCAATTTTTTATGTGCTTATTCTCTATATTGTTGACCACTCCATCGCCTAAAATACAGAGTCTGGGGCAAAATAAAATTTGAGTGCCAAATAAATCACACATAAAACTCTGAACCTTCAACCAAAATTCTTGGATCTTAACAACCCCCCCTCCCCTCCCCTCCCCCCAAAAGACATGGGTTGTGTCTCCATCTTCTGATTGACATCGCCAGCAGGTGGTTGTGTCTTTAAGACCAAGCCTATACAATCTAGAGGGGGTCCAATAGAATCTATATAAAATCTTTAATTGCATAAGGCGCACCCTTGCATCTCTAGATGCAGACTTGACGTTTTTTAGAATCCTAGCCCACACTTCCTCCTCCAATACCAAGTTTTAATCTTTCTCTCATAATCTCTTGATAGAATTTAAAGCTCCATCCCCCAGTCTCTGAATTAGCAGGGAGTAATACACTGATACCTCATGACCTTTTCCAAAAGCAGTAATCACCTCTCCCAGAGTATCTGCCGCTTTAGGGGTGTGTAAACTACTCCCAAAAATAGTACAGAGCAGGTGGCGCAGCTGTAAATACCTATAGAACTGAGATCTGGGAATCCCAAAATGTTGAACCAAATTTTCAAAGGATTTCCACACTCCACTCTCATATAGGTCACCAAGTGTAGTAACCCCCTCACAATCCACTCTGACCAGCAGAAAGGGGACTTATTAATACATAATTTGGGGTTCAGCCATTTGCTCGAGGCAACATTTAAATAAATGTCCAAATTAAACACTCTGGACACTTTTGTCCATATCAAGTGCAAATGCGAGATAACGGGGTGTAACTTAACTTCTCTGATTTGTTTGACAGAAAGGCTTTGCAATGGCGAAATAGGGGCAAGAACATCCTGTTCAACACGAAACCTGGAAGGGGCTCTCTCAGGTGGAAGTGACCAATGAGCCAAATGTCTGAGACCGAATGCAAAATAATAAAACAAAATTTTGGGTAGGCCTAGCCCACCTTTGTCAATCGGCCTATGCATCTTACTGAAAGGTAATCTAGGACGCTTACCATTCCAAATTAAGGATTTCGCTATGCTATCAAATTGCTTGAAATAAGAGAGGGGACATCTACAGGGAGAGATTGTAGCAGGTAGTTAAATTTTGGAATACAATTCATTTTAATTACATTAATATTGCCAATCATATATAAATGTAATGAAGCCCACATTGCTCGAAAACCTTTTTAAGAGGTCAAAATTAACTAACTAAATCAGACAAATTTGCTGGGAATAAAATGCCCAAATACTTAATGCCCTGTTTGGGCCACTGGAAGGCACTGGCTGAAAAGCCATTACCGGACAGTACGCTGTCAGAGCCAAAACTTTGGATTCAGACCAATTTAATCTGTATTCTGAGAACTTAGAAAAGGAATTCATAATTATGTGGAGGCAAGGCATAGATCTAGTGTAGTCGGAGACGAATAATAAAATATCATCAGCGTAAAGCAAAAGCTTATGCGCCATACCTCTCACCACCACCCCTGGAAGACCATCTTCCCTTCTTATCGCAGCTGCTAATGGTTCCAGGGCAAGACAGAACAATAATGGGGAAAGAGGGCAACCCTGCCAGGTGCCCATATCCAGAGTAAAATAATCTTAAATTAATCCATTTGTTTGTACCGCCGCTACCGGGTGTCTATAAAGTAACTTAATCCATCCAATAAAAGTATTTCCGAGCCCGTATATTTCCAAAATCTTAAAAAGATAATCCCATTCTACCATATCAAATGCCTTTTTGGCGTCAAGTGAGATGGTAGCAACCGGAGTCTGATCATTCGCCACTGACCACATGATACTGATGAAACGCCTAATGTTATCAGAAGAGCTGCGCCCCCGAATAAACCCCACCTGATCTATATGTATAAGAAATGTCATAACTTTGCTTAATCGGTTAGCCAGAAATTTTGACGATATTTTTACGTCTACCTAGATCAGGGAAATTGGATGGCAACTCTTACACTCGCTTGGATCTTTGTCCTTTTTAAGAATCAGACTGATCCGTGCTTGTGTCATAGTTGCCGGAAGCTTTCCATTCTTTAATGATTCTGTATAAACTTCTAACAAAAGTGGAGCCAGTTCTGTAGTATAAGATCTAAATAATTCAGCGGCAAAGCCATCTGGCCCCGGAGCCTTACCTGTAGGCAAGGCCTTAATTACTTCACCAAGCTCCTCCAAGGTTATCTCAGAATCAAGAGAATATTTTTGCTCAGATGTCAGTTTAGGGAGTTCTAATGGTTCCACAAAATTTGTAATATCTTCATCAGTAGACGAAGACATGGAGTCATAGAGATCAAGATAGATTTCATTATTAATATCAATGGTCGAGGTAAATATTTCACCACCAGCAGATTTCACTGAGGGAATGGCAGAAAAAGACTCTCTCTGCTTTATATATCTAGACGGATGTTTTCCTGCTTTGTCCCCAGACTCTTGCCCTGAATAGCCAAAACTCCTTCCGCAACAAAACAGTATTATATCTGTATTTTAAATTGGGTCAATTCTCTGAGGCCATCACACAACATTTGGCCATGCTCACAGAGGATACTGGGGACCAGTTGATCTCCATATAAACATTTATTTCAGCCTTTAACATTAGTTGGAATTCAGGATTTTGCGAAAAGGATACATTAAAGCGCTAACTATATGATTTATTTTTCTCTGTATGTGGCAACACCTCTAAACTCACCAGGGCGTTATCTGAGACTAAAATGTTTCCAATTGAGCAATCAACAACAGATGACATGAGGGACTTTGATATATATAAAAAAATCTATTCTAGAATAAATCTTATGGACTGATGAAAAAAATGTATAGTCCTACCAGATGGGTTCAAAAGTCTCCAAATATCTGTAAGACCAAGATTTTTACACATCCTGTGAAACGTCAATGTTCCTCTAGGGGGTTTACACACTTTCGCTTCACTATAATCAAGGAGTCCATCAAAAGATTCAAGTCCCCTCCCAATATTATATCATGAGGGGTGCCAGCGGCTTGCAACATCCCTTCAAGATCTATAAAAAAGCCTTGATCATCAGTATTAGGTGTGTAAATATTAGCCAAAATCAACCGTTGCCCCTGAATTCCTGCTAAAACAATAATGACTCTTCCTAATTTATCTTTAATCTGTTTGAGACATTTGATTTGTAGATGATTACTTATCGAATGTAATGACTCCCCTGCTCTTACTTGAGCCAGAACTAAAGAAAACATGTCCACCCCATATCTTCCCAAATTTTTCAGCTTCCTGCAAATTTTACGGCCATCCTTAAGTATCTAGTATCATTTTGGCTGGGAACATCCGTGCAAAAGCTACCTTCCGTTGATGTAAGAGTTTCTTGCATTCCTTGAATCGATCACGTTTCTCTCTTGTTGAAGTCTGGGAACAAGAAAATGCTGTGGTTCTTCCAAGAAAGCCTTCCTTTACACCTCGCCTCACACAACACAAGAACTTTATCAGATGATCTCAGAATTTTGGCCAGAATTGATTGGGGCCTGTCTCCCTCTGTGGATCTCAGAGCTGGAACTCTGTGAGCTTGCTCGATTTCCAGCTTATGGCCTGTTATGTCGAGCAGACTCGGGAAGAGCTCGTCTAGGATTTTCACCATATCTCGGCCTTCTTCCTCCTCAGGAATTCCAACAATTTGGACATTGTTTCGGCGGTTACGATTCTCAAGGTCTTCCAACTTTTCCCAGACGTGCTCCAAGTCTACCTTGGTCGCTAGCAGGTTAGCAGCTAATTCCCTCTCCGATGACTCCAGATAATCTATCCATTTCTCAACATCTGCCACTCTTGTAACCAACGCTGAATCTCTTTCGCCTCACTGGCCAAATTGAGTCCCAGGCCTCCGGCCTGCTGCTCAGGGGCTTCAGCTTGAGCACGTAAGTGTCTTTTAATGTCTCCAAAGCCCAAGGATTTTGAATTCTTTGACATATTGTCTTCATTGAACAGTTATGGAACAGGATGTATCGAATCTCACCAGTTTATGACACAAAAAGTATTAAAACTATCAAAGTGCGCAGAGCTCGCTGTTCATGTGTCCGAACCTCGCACTGTGCCACGCGACTCTCCCTAATGTGTATCTTTAACTACAGAATGTCATTCAAAGCATTCAGTAATTACTCCGATTTAAGGCTCACGGAGATGTCAAAATTAATGACTTGCAGTTTGGTAAGATTTTGATTCACTTAAATGAAATGGCTGATAAGAGTAATTCATTCGGGAGTTAGCTTTGTATGTTTCAAAAGAATCAGCTCATATGAGTCATTCTTTGGGGAATCTGGCTACACTGGTCATGCTGTATGTTTTGCGCTATAGATTCAAAAGTACTGGATTACAGGAGACATTCGTTTGGGAATTGAGTTACATTGGTTGCGCTGTATATTTCATGCTGGAGATTCTAAAGAACAAGCTCATATTAGCAATTTTTCGAGAATCTGGTTACACTGGTTGCGCTGTATGTTTTATACAGTTGATACAAAAGAACTGGCTCAAATGCGTCATTCATTTGGCAATCAAGTTATATTGGTTGCCCTGTATGTTTCGCACTGTAGATTTAAAAGAACCAGCTCATAAAATCATTTGTTTGGCAATCAGGTTACATTGGTTGCTCTTTAGATGCTGCTGTGGCACTGCTGAATAGCAATGCAGGAAACACTGATAGAATATTTTATTGAGTGTTCCATTCGCATAGGTGGAAGAATGCTCATTTGAGAACCATTAATGGGACCAAAAATCATTTGGTTCCAGTATATTTTTAAAAAATGGAACCAGTTCTCGGTTCCCAACCCTACCGGCTAATATTTTGATCTGGAATCAAACTACGCAGAGAGATCTAAAGGTGGAAAGAAAAAACATTTAGGGTTTCAAACACCCAAAAGTAACCATCAAATTCTAGTTAAAGGATCAAAACAAAGTATTCAGTGATTGCAGGTACTGTCGGAAAACGTCATAGTTGGCCAGGTGATATTTAGTCTACAGCTGCAGGACTGGCTGCAGTGTGTGAAGGGGTTTTGTGCTGGGCCTCAACGCAGGAATGCGTCATTGCCGCGCGCTCTTCACAGCAACAATGAGCAAAGCCACATTAGAATACAGCTGAGCTGTGTCCTAGCACACACACAAGCGCAAACATGCACACACACACACAGACAAATATTGAGCAGACTGTTACATTAAAATTATACACGCACACACACACAATCTGCTCAGTGTTGTCACATTACAATCATACATGCACATTGCTGTACAAGAAATTCTACAAATACATCAATAACACACACGGATCATGTGTCAAAAAGATGTAAAAAAGAAAACACTTCAGTACACATGTTAAAACAAAACAAGGAGACTTACATTTGAGGAAAACACAGTTACTTCCTGGGGCTACCCAAACAGACTACATGACTCCAGTGCACGCTTGAGCAGACATCAATACAACTGAAACCACATCAGTATCTGAGAAACATCAGACTACCAAACATGACAACCCTGCTCTGCAGCTCCCAAACTCAAATAAACGCATATACGCACTTTGACAGCCATGTTAGAAAGAAAAACAACAAGTCCCTTTCTGTCAAAAGCCTCTGTATCTAAACTTGAGTTATTGCCTGCCATGTGCAACTTCCTCCAAATTCTCCAGTTATTTACCTGTTTGTTTCTGAAGTGGAAAGACAAGCACTTCCATACTTCTAACCTTTAACTATTCCTCTCCTGATGAAAAGTGCAAGTTCTAGACCCACACAAGCAGTGGGACGCCGCTCTACCCCTCCCCCGAAATAGAGCCGTGGAGGAACTTCCATAGTGACCCAAAGAGAGAGAGAAAGAGATAGAGAGAGTCAGACAAAGTCTTCCTCTCCGCGTACCATCCCGACACACGTGTTGCCTTCCCAGCTGCTCCAACACAATTTCTGAATGCAATGAAACAAAGAGTGAGAGAGAGAGGGATGTAGCATTTACCTGAAGAGGAGTGAAAAGCATGTTTCGAAGCCTCCTTGCAGGCTGGGACCTGGTTTTCCCTCTTTCTCTCTCTCTCTCTATCCCTTTTGTTACCATTCAGTAGAAACTTGAGTGGCTTGCCAGGCATTGCCGAGCAAGCGCAGAGGGAGTCCACCCACCCCCACATGGACTTTCACCCATGCCGAGTGGGAAACGCACTCTGAGCAGCTGCATTCACTGTGAGTGTGTCTCAGCCTGCTGCAGGACTTTCGCCTTCCATTCACACACAGACGCTCACATTCTCACAGAGCAAGCAGGTGATCGTGTGGCTTGCTCAGGCCTAGACTGATCTGAGAGCAGTGGAAAGCCCCAGAGAGCAGGAGAGCTGAATAGATGAGTGGCTGCACAATGGAGCAGCCTGAACACATGTTCTCACACCAGCAGACCAGCCTGAGCCACATGACTGCAGCTGTAGCAAAGAGCCGTGAAGGAAGGACAACTGTAGATGTGCATGTGGTGAAGTTTTACTTGATGTTTGAGTGACAAGGCAAAGTCACAAATTGATGAGTGAATTAAATTAAATACAGGTTACGTTCACACAGCGGCAGAATATGGTGTCAGTGCTAAATACAGTTCTGTTCACAGAAAAGTTCAGTTATGAAAGAGAGTAGGGATGGGAATCATACGAAATGTAATGATTCCAGTTCCGATTCCTCTTCCATTCCCAGTTTCATTAATGATTCGTTAAGTACTTTTGAGGAATAATTATTTACCAAATTATCAGATGATTTCATATTTTAACAGAATATATTCCTGCAAAAAAAAGTGCTTCACAAGAAGCACTGCTGACGTGGAAGACATCTCAGGAGACCTATGATCAAGAATTCTTACTATGCATTAAACAGGAAAGGGTTACAAAGTTATCTGGAAGAGCTTAGATATTCATCTGTCCACAATTAGACAAACTGTCTATAAATGGAGACGATTTAGTACTGTGGCTACTCTCCAATTTTATAGTTATTTAGCCTATTAATTTGTTGAACGTCTTTTAGATACCATGTTGAGTACTGCGCTTAGCGTCCATATATCCTTCTGAAACGTGTCTGATTGAGGTAAAGTGAACATAACAGAGCCTAATTATACTTTGAGTTCTTTAACACAGACTAGTCATTCAGACAACCCACCAACTAGTCTATTATGAAAATTTATAGTTTTTCACATCCCCACTTACTGTAGTTCCTACACCGATCAGCCACAACATTAAAACCACCTGCCTAATATTGTGTAGTTCCCCCTCACGCCACCAAAACAGTGCCAACCCGCACCCGCAGATGTTATTCTTCTCATCACAATTGTACAGAGCGGTTATCTGAGTTACCATAGACTTTGTCAGTTCTAACCAGTCTGGCCATTCTCTGTTGACATCTCTCATCAACAAGGCATTTCATCTGCAGAACTGCCACTCACTGGATGTTTTTTGTTTTTGGCACAATTTGGAGTAAATTCTAGAGATAGTTGTGTGTGAAAATCTCAGGAGATCAGTAGTTACAGAAACACTCAAACCAGCCCATCTGGCACCAACAATCATCCATGCAATTATCAAATCAGCCAATCGTGTGGCAGCAGTGCAGTGCATAAAATCATGCAGATACGGGTCAGGAGCTTCAGTTAATGTTCACATCAACCATCAGAATGGGGAACATTTTTTATCTCAGTGATTTGGACCTTGGCATGATTGTTGGTGCCAGACGGGCTGGTTTGAGTATTTCTGTAACGGCTGATCTTCTGGGATTTTCACACACAACAGTCTCTAGAATTTAGAATTTACTCCGAATGGTGCCAAGAACAGAAAACATCGAGTGAGCGGCAGTTCTGTGGAAAGAAATGGCCAGACTGGTTCGAACTGACAAAGTCTACGGTAACTTAGATAACCGCCCTGTATAATTGTGGTGAGAAGAATAACATCTCAGAATGCTACTCTGAGATGCAGGTTGGTGCTGTTTTGGTGGCACGAGGGGGACCTAAACAATATTAGGCAGGTGGTTTTAATGTTGTGGCTGATCGGTGTATATCTGGTAACCATTTCTTTTAAGTTTTCACCGTGTCACATTTTTGCCTTCACTTGTTGTCCTGCAATGTGAAAAATTTAAATGTAAAAGTACAAATATTCCATGTAGTCTCTCAATTAATAGGTCATAAAAGCTGTATGCATAGTAATTGGCAAATAATTAGCAAAATGCTGTTTAAAATAGTTTTAGATGCAGTATATACGGTTGCACACAACAGGACATGTCAACAACTCATTTACACATTTATTTGAGGGGAGTTTGGAGGTTTGAAACATATTTCAGATAAACAGATTGTCACTTTTACCTTTGGAAAGGTTTTGGCTTAGAAAGGCCTTGAGATCACCACACAAAGCTGCTGTGCCAGCCTGGATGGGGAAGAAATTAGGAAAAGTACAAATGAATTGCAATATTAGTTTGACATATATTACATAATACAATTACTCTCCTTTCAACCTGAGACAATTTGTCCCAGGGTTGATAATTCACATTATTTAAATTTTCTGACTCCTTTGACTTACATTGTATGGACAAAAACACCTCATACATCCTAAAAATTGTATTCCGCAGAAGAAAGTAAGTCATATGACTTTGAGACAGATTGAGTGTGAGGTAAATGATGAGAGAAGTTTCATTTTCAGGTGAACCTTTAAATGTGTTCCTCACACAAAGTGTATAGCTTCCTTCAGAGGGCTTGTTAAATAGCACATGAGTTGTATGAACTACTTTAAAGGTGTTTTCTGGTGCTTTTTTTACCTTTTTGTAGACAGACAGACCTTAGTCTGTATGGTTTCATTGTATGGATAGCATTGGCCTGGATATTTTTCAAATTTTCAAACGTAAATTTTTGGCTAAAATATTCCATAAACTTAGTGGGCCTCATTCATGAAACATTCGTTAATATGAAGGTAAATTTGGAGTAATTTACACGTAAAATGGAGCTTCCCGAAAACGTTCCTCCAGATTCACAAATGCTGCGAATCCTCCAGATTTGTTTGTTAAACGCATGTATGTTAGTGAATTCCAAACATCCGCAACAGAGCACGCATGCACGTTCGTTCACAATTATCATAATCCACGGCCATGAAAATCCTATAAGCAAGGCACCAGACTTGCTAGTAAATGAGAATAGGAAGCTTTTAACATCTATACGAACAGTAATAGGGCTTTTTTTTTTTTTTAAATGGAATGTGTCACATCGTAAAATATCGATTTGGCAAACACTCGCATCTTCGTTCTAAAAAGAAAGTGAGGAAGTTATGGTCATCACATGCTTTTGATGTCATCAGAGGTTCTTTTGTGAATTAAACAGGCCAAGAGATCAATAAAACTGGTTTGACATGAAACTTTAGTGTAAAAAAATTTCAGTTCATGCCGACAGGAGGATGTCCACCACCAGCATCATTGAAGAATCTTCAGAGAAATAAATCGAATGCCTGAAGAAGGTATTTCACCGAAACGCTGTAAGCTATCGTGTACGCACCTGCCCACGACATTTGTTTATTTAGCTTTAACAACATTCATATTTACCATACATTATCAACTAAACACGATATATCGATGCACAATCCACAAACTTTTTAATCAAATTTATGAAGCAGAGTTGGGAATAAACTGTACTTTAAATAAACAATTGCAAGCACCAAATAAACACTTAAAATTAAGTATATGGTTTAAAAGTTTTTCCCCCTAATTTATGTTATCTTTTAGGTTAATTTCACTCATTTCATTTTTTTCATGACTTATTTAATTTCACTTCTATCAAAATTTGTTCTGCTCGTGTTTCATGAATCAGGCCCAGTGAATTGAATAATTTTTTTTTTGCATCTTGCATCTAAATTGATGTTCTAAGTATTCAAAACAATGTGCACTCTCATGCCTTCTCCATTATGCACATTCTTTTCAGAACTGTCAGTAATGTAACCTACAGTGCTCATATTATTGTCTCTAGAATGCAGCAGACTGTAGTGGGACAGAGGTCTGTCTCTCAACTGATAGCATGATATCTCAAAGCAGCAGAGTATCACCAGAACCGGCTGCTTCTGCGGTAACTTTAAAAAACTACAGTGTATAGGCCTAGTGCTCATCAAAGTATGACGGCTGTTTTTGCACTGGCTAAGAGCAAAATGCACAAGCAAATATAATTTTAGTGAAACTATTTCCTTACCATGTAGGTGCTTGTTAAAATGCCCATAAAACGCTCAATCAGAGGGCTAAATCAAATCTGTAACATTAGCTAGTGAAAGACTGTGAAAATCTATAGAAATTAGGGCTTTAAACAGATGAGTAAACAGATGTCGGTTGAGTTTACAGAGACATTCATTCACAGGGGTCAGAGGTCACGGAGCATGTCACACTGATTTAATCAACATGGCATCACGGAGGCAAATTTAAAGAAATGTTAAAGAAATGTGGGCTCTCTGATGAGGTTCTCAGCAAGCACTAGACAAAACCTATTTACTTTTATAGGCTTTACTTTCATACAAGGCATTATAGTTTTATGTGCTTCAAAAAATATTCATATACACATATATGCAAGGAGTAACAGCGAGGTAAGCAAAGGAAACCTTATACAAACCAGACAGATAAGATGTTTGATAAACTGTTTTCATTTCTCATATATCCATCACATACATTTATTTATTTTTAAAGCAGGATTGTTCTTAGCATTGTTAAGTTGTTAAGAGCAAAACTCATCAAAAGACTTTGCTTTTTGAAAGACCATGTTGACATTTGAACCGTCACTGTCTCTTTAAAGACCTAATTTGATCTTCACGCATTTTACACCACACAAACATGCAAACATTATAACTCACCGTGTTGGCCATCGTACTCAAGATGACGAGGAGATCTTTCTGCTGGTTAGATCCTTTTACTCGTAGTGTTGCAGAGTCCCCTGTAGACACACACATATAAAAGTGAGCAGATGTGTGTGTGAGTGTCATGCCCAAACAATCACACTCTGAATCACACAGCCTGTCCTCATAACCACATGGAAGATTGTTAGAGGAGAGGGAAGCTTTCGATGATGATTGAGATAACACTAATGACCAGAAATGACAAAAGGGACAGCAAGAGTAAGAGACAGAGGATGGAAGAGGATTCACACTCCCCACTCCTCAAAGGACCCCCTACAGCATACCACCTCCAAACTCTCTCCCCTTCCTGTAAAGTGTGTGAGTGATGGAGGAATTTGGTTTCCTTTTCCCAACGCCATCTACATGTACAATAACTACCGGAAGGTTCCTCTAGGGTAAACTGAGGTCAAGTGCCATAACCAGTCATGATGTCAATGACTGTCCACTTCCTGATTTGCTCCCAGAGTGAGACAAAACCTGCACCATTTGTGATCCATAAAGACCCAAACATACTCAACGCAAATACGTGAATGCAGACGCACCTTGCTACGCAAGCTCGATTTCACACGTCGTTGTGTTGTGAAATGTGTCAGTGCTCAATTCATAACCCAACGCAAGTACATGCTGCATTCTTAGCATTGCCGAAAAGGGGCGCTAGAGCGGATTTTCTTCTTTCAATCAACAACTGTCATGGTGGACTCGAGCAGCAATTTGAGTTGAATCTTTTTGAAAAATATATATGAGTTTTTGTCCCCAGTCCATTTAAAAAAACGTGTTTTTTCTCTGTGTCTCTCCCCACTACTCAACTATCGACTCATCTTCCACATCGGGGCTACATCCGAAAACATAGGCAGCTGACTTGCTGCCTAATCAGTTAATGGTTTAACTGACAGTTGTTTTGAATGAATGGTCTCCGAACAGTTTGAACAGCACCATATTGGGGGCCTGGGTAGCTCAGCGAGTACTGACGCTGACTACCACCCCTGGAGTCGCGAGTTCGAATCCAGGGCGTGCTGAGTGACTCCAGCCAGGTCTCCTAAGCAACCAAATTGGCCCAGTTGCTAGGGAGGGTAGAGTCACATGGGGTAACCTCCTCGTGGTCATGATTAATGGTTCTCGCTCTCAATGGGACACGTGGTAAGCTGCGCGTGGATCACGGAGTGTAGCATGAGCCTCAACCTGCTGTGAGTCACCGCGGTGTCATGCACAGCAAGCCACATGATGAGATGCGCGGACTGACTGTCTCAGAAGCGGAGGCAACTGAGTCTTGTCCTCCACTACCCGGATTGGAGGTAACTGCGCCACCACGAGGACCTACTAAATAGTGAGAATTGGGCATTCCAAATTGGGTAGAAAAAGGGGATAAAAAAAAAAAGAAAAAAAAAGAAAGAAAAGCACCTTACTTTCATCCTGTCTCCATATACAGCCTCCAAAGGCAGCATTTTCCTGGTTTTGGACGCAGCACCGGTTTCGTGGTCATGCCTAAAAAAATCTATTACCCTCTTGTGGTCTGAGGTTTGTAATCACCAGAGCAACGCAAGAGCGCACCACACGTTGGCCAAGCGCTCGCGTCTGCGTTTGCGTACTTGCATGTTTTGGCCTTAATTGTTAGGTTGCCACCTAGTTAAACTTAGTTGATATGTTGGATTTGTGGTCACACAAATAGAAAAAAAAAAATCCACACAAATATCAAATTATACGAGGGTGCATTTTTTTAAAATGAGGTCAAGAGAAAGAAAACGCTACACTACTGCCACAAAGTAGTACACAACAATCTAATGACACGTTAGGATTTCCCTCATGTACGTGAACTCAAAATGCTAAGTTAAGAAGTAAGTTCTATTTCATGTGTCGTTGCTCTCCATCTCCAAAATGTATTCATGGGTACGCATTTCATTGTCAGCGTTGCTGCAAGGGGCGCTATAGCTTGCATTAGCATTAAGTGGCACAACCATCTTCTATGGTCATTTTTCTCTGTCATGGTGGAGCAACAGTTTGTAGAAAAACTGCTGACATTTTCATAGCTAGCTACCTGAATAACAACACATCCAGTTTAATGGTACAGATATTTGCAATTAATATTATGTTTCCTGCCCTTAGCAGTCTGTTGCAAAATGATGAGATCATTTAATATTTTAACTAGGGCTGTCACGGTTATGAAATTTGGCTGACGATTAATTGTCAAAGAAATAATTGCGATTATGAGGATTTATTTTATTTTTTTAGGGCTATGATGATTAATTGTCTCAAACAATTAATTGTTTAAAATGTTTTAAATAACAAAATATTTCTAAATACAATAATTTCTAAATATAAAAATCTCTTTTTTTTTTTTTTTTTTGGTTAACTTTAGTTTTAGTCAATTTCACATTTACAAGTGGATGGTGATACGGCCTTTAAAGCTCCAAAAATCACAGACAGTCAGCATAAACGTCATCCATATGACTCCACTGGTTAAATTAATGCGTTCTAAAGCGGAACGATCGCTTTTGGTGCAGAAAAAGATCAATATTTAAGTTATTTTTATCTATAAATCATCGCTTCTGGTCAGCAGCAGTATACGCATTCACGAGAGAGGGTGGAGTTCACAAAGTCTGTTGTGTGACGTATTTGCGCTGGCATGTTTGGATATAATCTCACGTTTTTCTCTCGGTTGAGACAGCCAGGATGAGCACAGAAATGCACCAGTTTGAGTAAACATACAGATACAAATACAGATCTAAACCAAAACCAATGAAGCTTCTGTTCAGCATTCCTCCTAATCAGTTGTAAACAGTGCCTTTCTTCTGGGTGTGTCTTACGTGCATCTGTTCTCGCATGAACATGCCAACGCGATAACGTTGTGATGATTTATAGTTAAAAAGTACTTCAATATTAATATTTTTCACACCAAAAGCAATCGTTTCACTTCGGAAGACATTCGTTTAACCAGCGGAGTTGTATAGATAACATTTATGCTGAATGTCTGAACTTTTTGGAGCTTCAAATGTCTGATCACCATCTCCTTGCATTTTAAGGACCTACTGAGCTAAGATATTTTTTCCAATTTGTCTTCAAATGTGTTCTGCTGAAGAAAAAAGTCATACACACCTGGGATAGCATGAGGGTGAGTAAATGATGAGAGAAGGATGATGTTTTTATTTTCAAATAATTTCTTCTCTCTGCTTCCCAATACATTTCTCTCCTCTTGCGCTCTCTATTTCTTTGGCTGTTGCTCATTGCTCTTGTTCGTCGGAACAGTGTGCATACAAAAAGCTTGATTGATTCTTAAGCAGCAACCCCGCTATTTGTGTCACTTTACTATCACCTGTGGTGTGGAAAAAAGAAGCTGACATTTGCACTCTCACAGAAGCAGATATCTCATGTAGCCATCCTGGACAAGCAACCAATAGTTGTGGTTAAAGTTATTGGCTAGGGATCGATTAATTCTAAAAAGTATAATTTAATACTGAATGTGTGTATTGATAAAAAAAAAAAAAAAAAAAAAAATTGGAGGACAAGATGCATCATGAATCGTTTTGTAATAACATTTTTACCCTTTAAATCAAAATCGAATCAAATTGTAAGGCCAGTGAAGATTCACACCTCTATTTTACATTGTTATCCAATGTCCAATAAGTATGCTAATGTTTGTGTCCATATGATCTGCTGAGTGTGTGTCTTTAGAGGAGGCTGGGAGAGGCGCAGAGCAGACAGCTGGTAAGCCTGGCTGTGGTGGAGGGGGTGAGGCCGAATGGACTGAGCAGATCAATAAATAGGGGGGATCTAGCCATGCTGCCCACCGCCCCTGTTCCACAATACCCCCTACAGCCCCCTGCCTGAGCCACACATAATGGCCTTTTGTCCCATGGGGGAGAAGCCCGACACAGGAACCAGAAAGAAGCTTCAAAGTGGCTGGAGGTCTCTCCTTCTCTTTCCTTTTCTATGTCATTTACCCTCCCCCCAATCTCCCTTTCTGTCTTCTCCTGGGTTAGGGAGAAGCCACCCAGTAAATGTAAGGAAACTTGGGTCTCGGTGGGTTGACACATTGCTCTGGTGACATGACACTAAAGAGACAACTTGTTGCTGAGTAAGAGTAGACACAGGGTGGACCAGGACAGCACAGCAACCCAAATAATGACAAAAGATTTAATTTACACATAGTAAATCAAGCCCATCATTGTGCTTTGTAACCCACTGGTAGAAGTCCTTTAAAAAGCCTCTCAAGATAAAAGGTGATGCGTTGAGGACTTCACTGATCTCCATTTATTGACGTACTTGTACATGTACTTGTTCTCAATCACAACAAAACTTTGGTTTGTCTTATTAGTGGATTTGAACAAACTCAGAACCCCAAGAATTAAACTTAAGTTTGTATCTCGTCATGTACCATACAAACAAGAATGATACCTCAAATAGTGTGGTTTGAGGAAAGTGGTGCTATACATTTTCTAAGCAATCAACCTCATGATTTTTTCCTTGTGGACCATAAAACGGGTTTTTAAAAAATCCCATAGATTTACAGTGAAAGAAAGGCACGAGTCAATCTAGACACCAGAATGTCAGAGACATGAGTGGGTTCTTACGGCTAGAGCCAATAAGCAACCAGCTAGCAACACCCTAGCAACCACCAATAACTTTTTAGTGGGATGGGCATGAGTACTCGATCACTTGAGTACTGGGAAATGACAGCAATGATCGATCATGAAAACGATGATCGATAATCACACACCAGACAAGTTCTTCCTTTCAAACAGCTAGACGGAGCACAGCTGAATGGATCAGAACACAGAGTCTTTAAAACTATTTTCAAATTTTACAATATTTTATAAAAAAAAAATATTGCGATATCCGATTACATCGTCAAACCCCCGGCTGAGGGATCAGTGAATATTCTTGCTTTATTTATTTTGCTTTCAGCGAGTATTGACACTGACTACCATCCCTGGAGTTGCGGGTTTGAATCCAGGGCGTGCTGAGTGACTCCAGCCAGGTCTCCTAAGAAACCAAATTGGCCCGGTTGCTAGGGAGGGTAGAGTCACATGGGGTAACCTCCTCGTGGTCGTGATTAGGGGTTCTCGCTCTCAGTGGGGAGCATGGTAAGTTGTGTGTGGATCGCGGAGAGTAGAATGAGCCTCCCGTGCTGTGAATCTCCGTGGTGTCATGCACATCGAGCCACATGATAAGATACGCGGACTGACTGTCAGTCCGGGTGGCGGAGGACGAATCCCAGTTGCCTCCGCATCTGAGATCCTCAACCCGCGGCTTGTTGAGCGCATTGTCACGGAGACACAGCACGTGTGGAGGCTTCACGCCACCCACCGCGGCATCCACGCTCAACTCACCACACGCCCCACCGAGAACGAACCACATTATAGCGACCACGAGGAGGTTACCCCATGTGACTCTACCCTCTCTAGCAACCGGGCCAATTTGGTTGCTTAGGAGACCTGGCTGGAGTCACTCAGCACGCCCTAGGATTCGAACTAGCGAACCCCAGGGGTGGTAGCCAGCGGTACACCGGTCTATTACTGTAGTAACATGATGGCACATAACAACAAAAGAACTGCGATTGGTCGTTTACATGTCTCAGTTGCTTCACATTTAAGCAGGCGATTCTCAGCGCACTCAAGAAACAAATCGGCCAAACGCGAAAATTTTCGGCTGATGCCGATAATGAAAAAATTCAGAATATCGGCCGATTTATCGGTTGACCACTACTTGAGTCTGTTGCACCAGTGCAACACTATGTTAACATAAAACGGTTTATTGAAGCTTTTTCCCCTCTTTATACTTTTTACTTAACATTTGAGAATATGTACTGGCTAAATCTATTTATTCATTTTTTTATGCACTTAAATTTAAAATGGAATGCACTTTTTTTAACCACCAGGAATGTTCTTTGCAATATTTATAACATGTTGCTGTTTGGCTTATATTTATTCATTGCACCTGGACTAAGAAAACAACGACAATTGAAAAATCTGGTAACAAATTCAAATTATATTTAAATTTTTGGTAATATTTTGAGTAAAAAAATTTATTTAGTTTCTCAGCCCAGTGAACAGTCCTACTGGCAACCACCCAAAACACTCTTGCATCACAGCAGTGAGTTTTGCACCCTGAAAAAAAGTTAAAATCTAGTTTGCAATGCACCCTCACAATTAACAAGCAGATGTATCATTATTTAAAAATGATTGATAATCAATAATTAATGATGGTTTGATATAAATATATTACAAGCTTTGATGGTTTAACGGCTGGGATTAGGTCTTAACTAAATCACAAGCGAAGAGACATCTTTTGTCTTATGTAAAGCATGCTGCGCATTGTCATGCTCATTTTGGTACAGTCATGTTGTGGTTTCAACATGCTTAAATGCTCAGTAGAAAAATGGTTATGAGCAGGGCAGCATGACACATTAAAAGAAAAACAACACTAAACAGAAGAGGTGGTGTTTCAAATGTAAACATGCATATGCATCATTGCTCTGCAGTGTTGAGCTTTAGTGTGTTTGCAGGATGGTATGCAAAATCTACCACGAACAAACAGACAAAAGGGAAGTGCAAAATTGCTCTTTTACTGGGTGATAGACCTATATATCTTGCAACAGGACCAGCTGGATGGCAAAAACAGTGCTAGTAGTACCTCAAAAGTAATTGGAATCAAAAAATAACTATTGACCATGCCAAAAGAGTTGAAAAGTTTTCAGTGAGGAAGAGAAGGGTTCGATTCTGGCTTTACTGACAAAGGGCTACAGTGAGCGTCAGGTTGCTTCCATCCTTAATTTCAAAGATGGCAGTTCATAAGAAGAAGGTCAAGCAGTAGACATTGGGGACAACAAAGCTACAGACCAGCAGAAGGCGAAAAACGACTCTCCACTGACCGGGATGACCACCTACTCATGCGAATGCCACTCAACAACCATAGGATGACATCAAGTGACCTACAAAAAGAATGGCAAATGGCAGCTGGGGTTGTCGTGGCAGATTCTCCATAACAGCAATGGAAGCACAGTGGAGTCAAAGATTTCTTGGAGGTGCAAAGTTCTGATTAAAAAAAATTTACTTTTATTACAGAGTAACAAAGCCGAGATGGTCCATTGAGCATCTAAAATTACACTTCAGAATCATGCATTTTTTAAATACAGTTTCTGTTCTTCTTATCTCTTTGAGTGATGGCCTCTTTATCCAGTGAAATCATCTTATGATCATCTTTTGCCTCCCTAGTTTTGTCTTCGCCATCTCCCTTCTAGCTGATCACCCTTGACCCCAACTTGCTTCAATGATGGCGAAAGCATGACTATTTCATTTTATATTGACTAACTATCATTACTTTCTGCATTAATCTGATTAATATATTAAATGATTTCCCTTATTACAGTCGTTGGTTACACACATTCCTAAAAATGGAGAGTTGTATGTCCACCTACATACATGTTTCATCTAATATCTAGCACTAATTAACGCACATATATCTTCTGCCTTTTTTGGACACAAGGCAGTTCATGTTCTTATTTAAACATTAAATCATCCTTTTAGTGTCCACAAACACATCTCCTTTTGAGTCATACAGAGTTTAACGGGGAGGCTGTAAATCTCCCTAGAGAAGTTAAGTTGTATTTTTCCATTGATTTGAACTTTGATTAATAAACTGAGAAACTAATTAAATCAATAAATGAATGATTAAATATATAACATATTGAATAACATTCATAATGCAGTTATTCATAATACACTGATTACACATTGTAATTTTTAGATCACTGCATATTGCATACATACTAATTCAATTATCAAAAATGGATTAACTGAATGATTAAATACAAATATTCCATAGGGTGAAGTGCATGGCGAGGACGGTTCGAAACAGGCTCCTAGGGGCAGAGCTGAATTCATGCAAAGCTAGAATAAAGCCCTTCATCAATGACAACCAAAGAAGAGTCAGGCTGAGGTTTGCAAAAGACCATAATGATTGGACCGTAGAGGACTGGATTAAGGTCATCTTCTCTGAAGAGTCCAATTTTCAGCTTTGCCCAACACCTGGTCGTCTAATGGTTAGATGGAGACCTGGAGAGGCCTACAAGCCACACTGTCTCGCACCCACTGTGAAATTTGGTGGAGGATCGGTGATGATCTTGGGGGTGCTTCAGCAAGGCTGGATTCGGGCAGATTCATATTTGTGAAGGACGCGTGAATCAAGCCACGTACAAGGTTATCCTGGAAGAAAACTTGCTTCCTTCTGCTCTGACAATGTTTACCAACTCTGAGGATTGTTTTTTCCATCAGGACAATGCTCCATGCCACACAGCCAGGTCAATCAAGGTGTGGATGGAGGACCACCGGATCAAGACTCTGTCATGGCCAGCCCAATCTCCAGACCTGAACCCTATTGAAAACCTCTGGAATGTGGTCAAGACGAAGATGGATGGCCACAAGCCATCATACAAATCTGAGCTGCTTGAATTTTTGCACCGGGAGTGGCATAAAGTCACCCAACAGCAATGTGAAAGACTGTTGGAGAGCATACCAAGACGCATGCAAGCTGTGATTGAAAATCAGTGTTATTCCACCAAATATTGATTTCTGAACTCTTCCTAAGTTAAAACATTGGTATTGTGCTTTTTAAAAATTAATATGAACTTGTTTTCTTTGCATTATTCGAGGTCTGAAAACACTGTATCTTTTTTGTTATTTGTATTTTTTATTTGGAATTTGAGAGAAATGTTGTCAGTAGTTTATAGAATAAAACTAAAATGTTCATTTTACTCAAATACATACCTATAAATAGTAAATCCGGAGAAACTGATATTTTTGCAGTGGTCTCTTACTTTTTTCCAGAGCTGTATATACAGTATATACCGGAAACATGAATTTCATGACTTCTGGTTTCATTAATGATTCCCGAATGTGCAATTATTTGCCGATACGGACGGCACAACATACTAAAATACTCTGACAGCATTTCCTGCAGCACAATTCAGCGGCAGTGCTGCCACTTTACTGAATCTACAGCGCGCCTCATCAAGCACAGCCAGGATAGTATGATTCCTAAATAAATTACTCTCTTAAGCTGGTTCTTTTTAGTGAATCAAAAATATACAGCGTGACCAGTGGTGCGATACCTGAACAAATGTCTCTTTTGAACCAACACTTTTTAGTGAATAAAACACTTAGGCCTATCCAACAGTCAAAGTGGTTACTGATGGGCAAGTTATGACTTAGTTAGGATCAATTATTAGACTGCATTTATTCCCCAAAAATCTGTATAAACATGCCTTTGTATTACATTTGTGATTTGTTACATCTGATCTCAAATATGAAATTATCTCATCATTTGGCAACAGTCTGCTGAGGGCAGTAAATGCAACAAGAATTGCATTTCTTATTTCCAAACAATTTTTCCTTAAAAGTACTAAAAGATTTGTTAGTGGAACCATAAAGAGGAATCGTGAAATTTCTTGACCTTGTCAATGGATAGCGGATATTTTCTGTTTTCATATATTTTTGAGTGAATTTTGTTTAAAATAAATGTTAGTAATTATGTGGGTGCCTTATTTGCTATTATTAAATTATATTACATATATCAGCATTATATCAGCCACCCTGGTTTCTAGATATTGGCATCGGGACATTGAAAAACCCACATTGTTAGACTTTTACTGAGAAGTCGATACTACTAATTTAGAGTGCACATTTTCTGATTTCAAAGAATTTTTTTATTAATTTTGACTAAACATTGTGTCAAATAATTATTCAATTTCAGCTAAATTCAAACGTATTAAAAATTGCATAATTTATCAGCATTATATATAGGACTGGGTAAAAATATTCATTTTCTGATGCATCGCGATCTTCGTTTGAACAATCTTGATATCATTCTTAAATCCCAAGATCGATCTTTTACACTATGAGCAACCCTCCACAACAGTGAGAGAATAATCACTTGTATTTGCAACCCAATTTCGTGCTATTCGAATAAAAATGTCTATAATGATTAGCCACTGGCTGTTAAATGTTCAGATTTCCCTCACCAGTGACTGTGTATTAGTTGTGAAGTATTCAGCAACGTGATGTTTCACTGTGTGTTGAGAGTAAAAGTTTGGTTTGACTTGTTCCGTGTGTGTGTGTGTCCAAAGACGAGATCCACGCAATCCATTCATCATTGAATAATGGATCTTTTGATACCCTTTCTGTTCTTTACAGTCAGTTGTTGATCAAAAACAACAAAACAGAAACATTTAATTCTAATCACGCATAGCACGGATGAGTTAAAGCCATTCAAGTTCTCATTAATATTTTCTCGTTAATAAGAGACAGTGCCGGGTTTTAGCACGTGTTCAACAAATCAATGTAAATACTTGTAAATAGTACAAATTATGAACTTAAACAATAAACATGTAACAAAATAAAATACCTGTATATGTAATAAAATCTCATATTTACTGATGGAATACATGGATTTGTTCATTTTTAAAAAGCTAAAATGTGACCAAAATGATGAAAAACTAATTAAATATAATTAGTAAATTGTCAATTTTCTAGAACTGTGCGATTAATTTAAAAATCTTGACACGTTAATTTTTCTTAATCGCAATTAACGCATTTATCATTAATACAGCTTAAACATGTTGGGAAGGACGGAACTTTTGTAATGTGTCCACCCGGAGTCATTACACTGACGCACACGCCAGAGACCTTCTACCAAGGTGAGCCTACAAATTTAGCATGTAAGCTAGCAAAACACCCATAGACATTCTATGGGTGGTACTGTAACGCTACATGACTGTTATGCTCTCTGCTAGGATAGAGCCGCAGAGGTTGTTATCTCAGTAAATAAAAGAATCTCTGCAAACACACACAACAGTGCTTCCATGATAAAATGATAGAGAAAGGACCTCTTAATGCTACTTGAAGTACAAAACAAGCTCAGCTGGGACTTGTGATAGAAATCAAGTATTTTTCAGAATCATGTAAGAGGCATTTTAATTACCACAGAAGCACGTCAAGTCTTAACTATCACCAAAACGCAGAATGAGATGTTTATGTTTGCAAGCGCTCTTTAAGCAAGGTTCAAAGTGGCGCTGATGCCTTGATGCGAATCATGAATGCAGCTTCAAGATTGCTGTAGGAAAGCAAATAGCCACAGTCTGCTGGCTGATTAATTTTGTGGATGAGAGTTTAAGAGATTTAATGCCTATTGCAATGAATATGCAACCTAGTTCTTTCAATTAGTCAAACTAATATATATATATATATATATATATATACACACACACTGAACAAAAATATAAACGCAACATGTAAAGTGTTGGTCCCATGTTTCATGAGCTGAAATAAAAGGTCCCAGAAATTTTCCATACACACTGATTAGATTAGATTAGGGCCTAATGAATTTATTTCAATTGACTGATTTCCTTCAATGAACTGTAACTCAGTAAAATCTTTGAAATTGTTACATGTTGCATTTATATTTTTGTTCAGTATGTATATGTGTGTATAATTAATATATATATATATGCATAATTTGTACTATTATTTGGACTTTGACAGAAGTTTATGTTTTGGTCAAACGGCTTCAGAATCTGTGCAATGTGTGATTAGATTTAAATATTTCTTTTGATCATAAAGAACAGAAAGGATATTTAAAAAGACATTATTCAATGACAAATGGACAAAATCTGTGGATCTCGTCTGTGGACACACATTACATGGTGAGAGTCACAAAAAAATTAAGGTCAAGGTCAAATTTATTTATATAGCACATTTAAAAAAACACGAGTGCTAACCAAAGTGCAGCACATCAGGCATAACAGCAAATAAAATACATTTTAATAGTAACATTAATATGTTAAAAAAGAAAATAAAAATATAACAATTAATTACACAATTAGAAAACAAACCAGATAGGACTTAGCCAGAAAATAGGCAAGTAAACATTGAGAAAAAAGGCCAAAGGCCAGAGCAGATTATAGATAAGCCTGAAAGAAAAAGTAAGTTTTAAGGGACGATTTAAATGAGTTTATTGTAGGTGAGAATCTGATAGAATGGGGCAAACTATTCCAAAGTCTTGGTGCCATTACAGAAAAGGCTACTTTCAGCACAGACTAAAAAGATCTCAAACACTGGTGAGTAAAATCTCAAAAATTACCAACCAGTGGCTAATCACAGACATTTTTAGTCGCATATGCGAGTGATTTACTTGCATTGTAGAGATTTGTGCAGAGTAAAAGAGAAATCTTGGGATTTTAAGAATCGACATCGGGATAGTTCAAATAAAGATTGCCATTAGGCGGAAAATCAATATTTTGCCCAGCCCTAGATCCAAACCAGTGAGAGAGACCCAGCGTGTCCACAAGAGAAATGGGCTCAGTTTCAGTTTCTTTCACTAATAGAAGCATCTCTGCCTGCACTGAGGAACATTGCTTTCAGACTTGCACTTATTTAGACAACTAGGGGTGTAATGATCCATTGATCTGGATCGATGCATCAATCAAATAACCAACTATGCGATGTCATCGATGTTTACGTGTTGCATCGATGTATTTTTTTATTTTTTTAAGATGCACGTTTATTTTGACACTTTAATACCAGCGACGTCCATACGTATTTCTGTCAGGCGATGCAGCAACCTTATGATGTTCATCTCGCTTTATAAGCGTTAAATATGCTTCTCATGTGGCCACACAGATGTGCATGGAGTGATTGAAGCCTAAAGTTGCGCTCTGCTCCATCCATGTTCGCCCATCAACAGGGCAGTGAGCTCAGGTTCAGTGCAGAGCAGCTAACATGCGTGATTACATTGAGCTTACCTCGATATCGTGGCGCATTTGAATTCTACATGAGAATTTTCTATTTTAAAGCACTATGGAGCATTCCAACCTTGTCAAATGGCTAAAGAGCCACGATATTCTGAAAAGCGCTGATGACGGAAAGAGAAACCACCTGCCCTGCACCAGCATCAATTACAAGACTTTTCCCATTTTCACCTCCTTACTAATATTCATCACATTAAACTGTAACAGAATTTTTCAATAAAACTGTGGAAGTTGTAGCCTAGAAAAAAACACGGATAGCACATACTCTCCTGCCGTGGGTATGTAAGTATTTTGGACTGAAAGACAAATTGTCACTGTAGTGTTTACCTACTTTTATAATTCTTTTGTATTATTTATTTCAACAACTGAAGTACCTTAATTAGTTGTGGATGTCCCAAACTGGATACGGGATTTGCACTTTTCAGAGTGCTGAATAAAATATTAAAATTATATGTAAATTTTGGTTGCATTTGTGAGAAAAAAAAAAAGAATTGTGTAAAATAGGCATATAATATCGATATATTGATTGCAGGATCCTGAATCGAACTGCATTGAGATCGCATCGTGGAAGACTTTGAAGTATTGGCAAACACTGGATTGCTTGCTAAGAGAATCGATATAAGATCAGATTGTGATGAAACTGGCGATTTACATCACTATAGACAACCTGCTTCTTTACTGAAATGCTGGACATGATGTAAATACACACAGTTGAATATAAATATCGATACATGATTTTAAAGTATTGGTACAATATTGTGAGAAAAAGTACCGCAATATTTCGAATGTATCGACATAGCCCTAATTATGACTGAAATATACCCATTTGAATCAATATTGGAATCGAATCGAACCAAGAGCTTGTGAATCAGAATGGAAAAAGGAAATCTGTATCAAATCCCAGCCCTAATCAAATCACCCTGCTAAACATTGGCCATTGGAATTTCAGTCAATCACTACTTGTTTCATTACATGCAATTTCTCTCCACACATGCGACCTTAAGACACAGTCACCCTGCCGTAACCCTCCCCTGCTCCTCTCCATTGTCATTCTCTTCCGTCCTTCAGTTCGCCTGCCATAAATCCCCGAGCTCTTCATCTGTCAGCCTGACCTCTAGTTCTCTCCCCCATCCCTCGGATTCTTTTATCCTTCTCTGCCTCTCTCTGCTCATCACTGTCCTCGATTGCTTCTATCAGTCTCCATCATCGATGGAGTGAAGAGCATTGACCTGGAAGAGGTGATTCTACCCCAGTCTGAGACTGACAGCACAAGGGGGGTTGAAAAAACAGGCCAGCTTTGATCATTTTAGGGTAGTTGAGGGGGGTGGGGGTCATTGGTCCAGACTGTAAGGTTATAAAATAGCACGTTATGAAAAAGCATGTGAGCCTGTGAGAATCTGAAAGAATGATTCCTGGCTAGGTCTTAAAATGTAATTAAGGAAAAATTATTAATATAAATATTCTCATAATGTTATCTTAATTGCATCTTTCAGATGCTGTGCATCAGGGTCTACTCACTCAGAGAGGAAATAAAAGAGAGCAAGTTATTTAGGGTTTGATCAAAATGTTGACAGCACTGGTCAGGTCAGGTTATAGGGTCTCAATTACAGGCCTTCAAAATGAATTCTCCTCCAGACCTCTAGGGTCTATAAGGGCCTTTACAGAAGTCCATACAGACTAAATATGTTGTGCTTATTGTTTAGTGAACTAAATTATGAGTTATGCTGGGTGGTAGACTGTTTTGAGCTATAATCCATTAGCCGATTATATAGCCCAAGCAGCATGTTAAAGGGATCCACTTTGCAGGACTTTCCTCTGGTGTCGAGGGGGTGTCGCATCCTCCAAGGCAGACCACTCCCTCTGCTTTCTGTAACCTTCTCCATCTGTCACTTGTGCGGCTCAGTCCATCTCCATGGCAACAGAGAGGTCATCAACCTTGTTGTGCGGGACAGAGACCAAGACATGCGCAGCAGTAAAGCGCGACAATATTAACGTCCAAAGTATAAAATAAGTTTGACAATGTATATCTGAGGCTTATAAAGCCTTTAGACCAGCACCCCCCCGTCACTTCTCCTGTCAGAGCTGTAAGGAGCTGTAAGGAAACCATTAGCTCTCCAGGAGGCCTCTGCAACTATAGTCGAACTGATTAGCGTGGGCTATGCAGGGGACAAGAGGAGGAGGAGGGTAACATTTGGTCTTATGAAGGAGCGTATGTGTGCGTGTCTAAAATGCAAACAGCCAAACTCACGCTGTCATACTGGGTCAATGAAAATAGAAAGCACAATCAAATGCACTCGAGAAACACTCTACATTCACTACTGAAAAGTTCTAGATAGCCTCACCTGGATAGTCCATTCAACTCATGGAAGTGTGTAAACACTTTTAGCCACCAAAGCTTGATTTCACTCATCATTTTAAACTGCATTCAATTGTAATTCATAATGCAATGCAAGTACATGATGATTCTGAGTGTGGCCATAATGGTCACTTCAACAAACATTAGACTAAACTGTCCATTAGGGCTGGGCAAAAAAAATAATAAAAACAATTCTGGATTCAAGCCAATCTTCATGTGAATGATCCTTATTGTTAACCCTTTAAGCTCTGAAGGAAAAAATTATTATCAAAATGTTAATAACTGCAGTCTTGTCCAACACAAAATAGGTATTGTTTTAAAGCTTAGAAGCTTTACTTTCCAATGAATGCAGGCATTATGACCAAAACTGAACAAGTGCTTTGAAATTTGCAGACAAATCAGAAGTGTTCCATTTTGATAACTTATTAAAAATTTTGCACTGTACATATTATTGTAATCTGTAAAAACATCAATCTCATCAAAAAGACGTGTGTAATATTTTGTGTAATATAGCGAGTAATAGCTAAGTATATGTCTTTGATATACATTTTACATATAAACAATATAATAAGCAATATAAACCATCGGATTGGGTTTAGATTGCTTCAACCAGTTGTGACAGTCCTCCATATTTGGACAGAGAGTTATGTGGTCAATGACTGTAATTGCATATGGCCACCAGGAGATGATGACTCAAAGATGACACAAATGGCACAGAAAGAAACTCATTCTGTGAAATCTCATTACTAAAATCATGTCTGCATGCTATACAAATCTTTAGTCATTGTTGTGTTTGCATGTGTAATTATTTCTTAATT
The DNA here is from genome assembly GCF_019703515.2 of Myxocyprinus asiaticus. Lineage (NCBI taxonomy): Eukaryota > Metazoa > Chordata > Actinopteri > Cypriniformes > Catostomidae > Myxocyprinus > Myxocyprinus asiaticus. Next base: position 10,391,474 of record NC_059374.1, read on the forward strand.
TACAATTATTATGTTATACTTGTTCGGTGAGGCTTTTGGACACTTCATTGGAGCTTCCTTATTTACACCTTAAAACTTGCGATTTTATGTCTCGTGCTGTAGATTTAAAAGAAGGCATGAATGCTCCTGAACATTGCCTTCATCTTGCTTCTAGATTTAATGCTACCTGAGACTTCTGATAAGCAGCGGGACTAGAAAATACAAGCCGTTCTATGTGAACACCTGCGACCTTACTGACTGAAGGCCTACAGAGCCCCCTTGAGGTCAAAACTAAACATGTTACATTATTTTATAAGCTGACACAAACTGATAGAAAGGAAAAAGCACCCGCCAGAATGACGTGTTACACTGTAAAATTCACCAGCCAAATAGAAAATGTACCCACATTTGGTGCTCCGTGAGTGTTCATTTCAGACCCTGGCCATAAACTTCGTGTTTTTAATATGCCATATTAAGTTGAAAATAGTTTTGAAGACCTGTGTTTTGTTTTATTCAGCTAAGCTCTGTCTAGCTGTTTGTAAGTAAGAACTCAACTGGTGTGTGTGCGCTTCTCCAGAGTGTTTAGCGCTGTCTCTGCCCCCGACCGAAAGTCACGGTGCAGTTGAGGTTAAAATGAGGCACTTATAATGGAAGTGAATGGGGCCAGTTTTTAAAGGGTTTAAAAGCAGAAATATGACACTTAGGCTAATAATTTTATAAAAGCACTTGCATTCATTCTTCCGTTAAAACTTGTGTAGCTATTATTTGCGCTGTAAAGTTGTTCAAATCATGAATTTTATGGTTGTTTTAGGGTTGTTAATAGGAATGTTAATGAATATCGACAAACTGCTTAATTGTCATTAATACTTTGATCGTTTAAGCTTATTGATTGTCGATTTATCAATTTCAACACAAATGCGTTCAGTATAGGGCTGAAACGATTAGTCGACGTTATCAACTATGGCAGTTCGTCATCATGGCAATGAGGTAGTAAAATTACTTTACACAGAAAAGGTTAGTAAGAGATTTTATTACCCTAAAATCTGGTTAACACACATATTGTTTTGGTCCTGTGTAGGGATGCACCAATATATCTGTCGCCGATATTTTTCGGCCAATTACTGACCAAATTAAAACCATCTGCAAATCGTTTTTTAGCATGAAAATGCCGATATGAAAAAAACGATGGTTCATTTATAATTTATCATCAACACACTTTGTAAAAACTCTTTTAATTCAAATGCACAATCCAGAAATAATAATAGCCACAGAATGTAGAAGGATTGGCTAAGAACATGTATCATTTCATTTTTAATCAATCATTCTCGTTCTCACATTAATGAGGAAGACCTGTCGTTACAGATGCGACAGCTGTGAAAGTGGCACTTACCTATAGGCTACATGATGAGGTAAAACCATCCAAAACGCTTTGAAATCAGCAAACTTTGACTTCTGAGACATTGGTGTTATATCCACTAAGGCTGCACAATTTATTGAGTTAAGATTGAAATCGCATCACGGTCTTGCACGATTATGAAAGCTTTAAAGGCTGTTTAAAAATAGACTGCAATCAGAGCTTCATTCAGCATTGCAAGCAGCATCCTCTAGTGTTCTGGATGGCATTTCCATTATTCATTACACCACTATAGAACTTAAAAGGGTGTTTTGTTCCTTTGGTAACTTTTTATTTTTTCATGATGTTGTTGACATTTCTGTGGAATTTGCCCAATATATGCATAATATTAATTTGTGATGTTCTATTATATACAGTACAAACATGTAAAATGTGAGTTCTGTTGATTTGAACTGCAAAAACGGAAGAGCAAAAATGTTTTAGAAGCACAAAATAACCTTTGTTTTTCACAACAATCATTATGCAATGACATTTAGTTATTTTTCAATATTTTTTATCTTCTATTTATCTTTCATTGTGGCTCTCTTAAAAATGTTGGCATGTCATGTGTTCAACATATTCAATCCATGTTCAATGGAAATTATTTATTGTTAGAACAGAGAACAAGCTTTTTTACCTCTTTGTACATATTTAAAACATAATTCCAAAGTAAAACTGTGATCTGATTACAAAATAAGGTAAGTGTCAAAATACCGGTATCGGCCAATAGTTTTTTTGTTAAAATCATAATAGTATCGACTAGGGGTATAAAGGTTCAAATTTCTCACAGTTCGGTTTGTATCACAGTTTTAGGGTCACGGTTTCGTATGGTTTGGTATTTGTTATGTTCAGGAGTAAAAAAATAAAAACAATATGACTGCCAAATCCAAAGTAAAAATATTCTATTTGATAAAAGACACATCAAGAGATTTGCCCTCACTACAAATCACCATGGTTTTACTACAGTAACCATAGTTTAAACATTGTATTTGTAGTAAAATCATAGTAACCACAAAATGAACATGGTTACTGTCATGGTTACAATACTATAGTAAAATCAAGGTTACTATATGGAAACTACAGTATTACTACATAAAACCATGGTCAGTTCTATCAAAACCATGATTTCTGCTAAGAAATTCATGGTGACAACATTCCTTGTTATTACAGTCATGGTTACTACAATATTACAAGAGTAAAACCATGGTTAATTTTCGTTAGGGTCCTTAACTAAAAAAAATTAAAATTAAAATAAATCTTTCTCTAATTACTAACTCAACATTTTTAATTAATACCTGCATTATTACACTACATGCATTGACATAATGTACATTTCAAACTCAACGTATATTTAACATTCAGAATCTGTACATCACTATAGAAGAAATAAACTTGCTATTAAAATGAAAATGAGAATGGATGTCGTAATGCGACTCGAGTATTTTAATCATACGCGTAAATCCCATATCTTCATCAACGGAGTAGTGCAACATAACTTTGGCAATGAACACCCCAAGCACTTTAGTTCTTGTTTCATGTCTGTCCGAACTAGCACCGAGTGCCTGTTTAAAGACGGAAGGGATTGTGTTTGTGTGCAGTTTCAGGCTCACCTGCGGCTCTGTGCGCACCACGCACTATATATTCCCGGGTGATGTCAGCGTAAATAGCTAAGCAAATATCGATGTATTACAGGTATACGGCTCTCGCGTCGAGTAAATGTCTGCAAACAGTGCCTGTTTTGGAAATGTATTTTGAAAATCGCTGTTGTAATTGCATAAAGAAAAAGTTCCCAGACTGGAGGCTTAAATGACACAGGAGCTTCTATCTTGCGGCTTGTTTTCTCCGCTTGCCATTTTGCCAACTAACACGTGCAGAACAGTGATGTCATCAACTGATTTAACATTAACAGTTAATCGGACAGCTTCTCTCTGTAGAAAGTTGACCCACATGAAACACAGGCAGTGTGTCCATCTACAGAGCCATACAGGTGCATTAGCGGAGGTTACAACTGCGCATGTCTATTTGGCGCTTCATTTTCTTCGCAAAAGTGTATGATGTTATTAAACTAGCGATGAACCGTGGAGCAAATGCTTACCGAACCATGGTTGGCAAACCGTATGGTTAGTTTTTTTACAGAGAACCGTTACAACCCTAGAATCGACCAGTCATTTTCATACCGGTGCATCCCTATTCCTGTGGTTATACTTTTGAAATAGTGAAAAATTTACCATTCCAGATTTACTTCCATTGTAAAGTCCTTACTGTAACCCAGTTTTTATTTATTAATTTTTTTTAAAGAAAAGGAGAAACAAGTAAAATAAATTTTTGTGGTAATCAACTTTATGCCACAAATGCTGTTGATTGAGCTTAACTTGTATTAAACCCGGCATATTCCTTTAACTTGTAACGTTCTGTTCAAACATCTGAAGGGTGATGTCACTAGCTAAAATGCTGTAAATCAGGTAACATCTTTAACCCTTGTGCGACCTTCAGGACATTTTTATCTTTTTAATTTTAGTTTTTTCAATCATTTTGGCTATGTTAATACCAACGGCATAAATTTTGCCAAAGGTGTGTATTTTTGGGGGAATTTTGATATTTTTCCTCAGTTCCTATAATACATCTATAATACACTGTGTACACAAAATAGTTACACTCAGGACCTTAAGGACAAAAATGTCCCCATTGAAACCCATTAAAACTGCAGCCATGGCTTCAAAATTTGAATGTTTAAAAGTTTCCACCAGATGGTGCCATTTTTCTCATGTTTAGCCTATGGAACAAATACATGCTTTTTTCCTATTTTCTGTTTGCTGTATTAGAGCACTGCAGGCCAATTGAATAAATGATGAAGCTAAAATTGTGTGGGTCTGTTGGTATTGATGTCAGAGTGTGCTTTGTATGTGTGTATTGAGAAATTTGTGTGTGTGTGTGTGTGTGTGTGTGTGTGTGTGTGTGTGTGTGTGTGTGTGTGTGTGTGTGTGTAAAAAAACAACAGTGTCATTATGTAAACACACTGGCATTTAAAGGGTTAAAATCCTGAAAATGAATGAATATCCGGTAGTTTTGATCAGGACTGATGTTGGTTAAAAAAAATGTACTAATTGAAAGTGGAAAATAATATTAATATATAATATTATTATGGCAGTTTCTTGACACAGACATTTTTGTCCTCTAAGGACCTCTGAGTAACTTTTTTAAATTGATGCACAAGGGTTAAATGAATAAGTGCGATGTTGGATTTGTGAGTTTGCAATCTCAAGGGGTAAATAATTGATTACAGACCTTGCGAAGATACTATGTAAGGTGCTGGATGTTTTTTAAACCTTGAGTAGTAAACTCAGCAAAACTCAGTGAAAAAGCAATTCGATCCAAAGTGTCCAATGTGTGCATACATTTGAGCAATCCCGAAACTTGACGCTAGGTCTCCTGCTTCCTAGAATGGAAAGTGCAGTGTTGCAACGTGAATGGAGAAGGTTAAGTTTAGTCTCTGAGGACACATATACATGTGCGAGATGTACAAACATACACCTACTTTCTGTTAGCACGCGCAGGCGTCAGAACGCTAACAGTATGTGTCCCATGGGGCATGTTACAGTGACACGAGAATACACACCACTGAGCAAGACAGCTGGGAAATGGCGCCAAAAAGAATTCATGTTTTCTCTGTCCATTCACTCTCTTTTGTGCATGTGCAAATACATACACACAAAGGCAGACTGCACCCTCTCATGTGACAGCCCTATAACAACAATGCAGTGTTATTAGGTCAACAGATCAATACATGTGAACTTCACATTCAATCGGAGTCTGAGTTTATCTACAAAACTCCAGCAAATACGCAACCTCAGAGAGGAATAAACAGACAAAGGTCTCTAAAGAGCCACCGCAGACACAAATACACACTCAAACAGGCAGGAAAAGTTGCTTAAGGTGCTGAATAGCAGGGGGACACCTGTCACACACACTGTGGGGGTCTCATTTCCCTCCTCCTCTTCTCCAATGGAAGGATTAAACATCCAGACCGTTTGTGCGGGACCAACAGATGTCTGCCTCAAATCTGACACAGCCTGGCCTGAAATCTCAGTACACTAAGCCAACAAAAACCCCATGACCTCACACTCCAGAGCTTTCTTTCCCAACTACACTCGCAAATACATCTTTGGCTAAGCCTTTTCGTGTTTTCTCTTGAATCTTTTCTTGAATGTTTACTTCAAAACTTAGCAAACAACCATTGACACTGCCGGAGCAACAGGGCTCAGGTGCTTCCCAAAAACATACAGTCTCATGGGGAATAGAAACCACAGACAAACAGAATTCATTTTAAGTGGCAAACTCGCCTGAATACATTGGCAAATCCTCTCAGATAAGCAGTGCCTGGATATCTTCACTAACAAAACAGTGGTACTACCATGTTTTTTGGACATGCACCATGATAAAACCATGTTTTTGGCCGTTATTGTGGCAGTACCGTGGTTTTCTTTGAAGTACCTCTTGTGCTACATATCAAAGTACCATCACGGTACTAGCACAACATGATCACACGGGAAGTCAGCATGCTGTTTCCGAAAGTTCCGGTACCCTAGGATCCGCAACAGTATGCCGACTCACTGACAGGCCGATCTCCCATCGGACATACGACACGACTGGAAGCACGTTGCATTAGTTGCACGGGAGACCACAGTTCAATCCCCATTCAAACGAGGAAGTAATCATGTTTGTTTAAACAATCACGAACATAGCAAGTAAAGACACTGACTACCACCCCTGGAGTCGCAAGTTCGAATCCAGGTCATGCTGAGTGACTCCAGTCAGGCTTCCTAAGCAACAAATTGGCCCGGTTGCTAGGGTGGGTAGAGTCACGTTGGGTTAAACTCCTCGTGGTCGCTATAATTGGTTCTCACTCTCGGTGGGGCGCGTGGTGAGTTGTGCGTGGATGCCACGGAGAATAGCGTGAAGCCTCCACATGCGCTAGATCTCTACGGTAATGCGCTCAACAAGCCACGTGATAAGATGCGCGGATTGACGGTCTCAGACGCGAAGGCAACTGAGATTGGTCCTCCACCACCCGGATTGACTACGCCACCACGAGGACATAGAGCGCATTGGGAATTGGGCATGCCAGATTGGGGAGAAAAGGGGAGAAGAAAAAAAACTATCACGAACGTGATGAGGTTGCAATTTGATCCATTTTGTCTCTACTAATAGTTAGTGTTAGATTTGGGTTTTGGTTGGGGGGGGGGGGGGGGTATACTAAATAAAATAAGCATTTTACACCCTGTTCAGCTGAAAACAATTATTTTCACAACTGGCTACAACTGTCACACTTGTTTATATGCTCTGAAACACTTAACACTTTAGCCTCTGGGGGCAGTGTTTTCAAATTCGGTCAACGTTTAACGATTTCAGCTAAAGTAAAATCAGCACCCTCTTACCGATTTTTATGTGAGATCAGGCTAATTAGCATCCAACCCCATTAGAGTACTTTTGTAAGGGTTCAAGCTTGTTTCTACACCAAAGACTTTGACAGATGATGATTCATTAACGGTTCTGACAAATTGTGGTGATAAAATTAGTCAAATTTATAAAATAATAATAATAATAATAATAAATAAATAAATACACTAAAGACCCCAAACTGACAGGAATACAGAACAATGATGTGCATCAGCTGAGAACAAACTGTGGAAAAAAACACCTCAGAGTTTTGTGTGACATTATCGCCTCAAGGCCAAACTTTTACGAGTCACCCTATGACAAATTCCCAGCTATTTCCAAAATGTTTCTGTTGAAGTAAAGTGACACCAAATACGAAAGAATGTTAAGGGCTTCTCATCGAAAACGAAGTTAATTTCGTCAGAACGCGTCCTCGGAGCAGCGGAAATGTGCAAAAGCTGCAGAACAAACCGACGAAGCAACGCCCGATATGAGCCGCTCCGCGCGCAGACACTCATTGACAGCTCGAGACTCACTGCGCGAGCTCGGCACTTCACGCACTTTAGGATGGGACAGTAAAAGCGCACCCTAAACGCTATTATCTGCATTTTATAAATGCATATAACACCACAAGTAGAATTTAAGGGAGAAAAACACTGACGCGAGACGTCACAGACATTATTATTTGTTAAAATTGTGCACGTTCACGTAGTTAATCCTGCTAGCTGCATGCTATAATCAAAAGAATCAGTCGCTGTTAGATTTGCCATTTGTCAATTACGCATACTTATTTCTACAAAAATAAATAAATAAGTCGTACATGTCTTTAACTCGCCTACTTAGAATTGCATTTAAACAACAAACCCTGCTGTCAAAACATGACACTTTTGTCAACAACAAACTGTTTATGCACATATTCCTATTTTAACTTTCTCAAATATGCCAGCACGCTCCTTACCTGCGATTGCAGTCGGGATTTCGGGTCGAAATGGTCTGTCGAAACAGCAAACAAACAACTTCTTGGTGTAAATGTATGACAGTGAAAGCGTAGTAACAGCTCGGGCCCTGCACTCACTTCCTGAGTACTGAACTCGGCACACAAGCTTGGCGGTGGTAGAGAGCCGGCGTCTCTGATTGGTTAAGCCTGTCCGTGACGCCAGACGTCAGATGGAAGATGATTGGCTATCCTGAGTGCAATGTAAAACAGACTGCCTCAAATCGTATTTGATCAATATAAAGGGCGCATACTATGCGGGGGTAATGAGATGAATAAAGTAATTAAAAAGCTTTATGGTGGGTTTAATTAGTGTATGCGGACAATAGAAAACAATGGGAGGTTGTGCGGTACTGCGACATTTTGGCGTGGTGCGATTCTAACGAGCAACTGGTAGCAATGTTGAATTGACCTTTAAATAGGCTATTAAATGTTTGTTTAGTTAAAAACGTGAGAAAGACTGTTTAAAAGCAACGTGAGGCCATTTACCAAATGTATTTATTTATTTATTTTTATTTATTTTTTTAACCATCTACATTTCAAAAGTTACTCAATGATTGAAACAATAGCAAAGAGCAATTTCCTGTGGAAAGTTTTGCACCCAAACCAAGACACCAACAGCTTATTAACATATAGGCAAAGTTTGCAATAGCATACTACCATACTACTCCTAATATTGCTGCCATATATAGAGATATGACAGGAATACCAAGGGTGTGTCTCAATCAGTACACAAATTCAGTATAAGGGCACTGAGCAGTGAGTCAGACATTTCTAGGGCTGTCTCAATCTCAAAATTGTTCCAGTGCACTGAAATGGTTGTGCCCTAAAAATTTCCAGAATGCACCGTAAAAACCAAGGAGCATCGCTGCTGACTGTGTTCCTTTACCGGAAACGTCGGCATGTCTTCTGAAGTATTTCAAGTCATTAGAAGATGAGCACAAGTGTAAAACTATGAAGTCAAAGCCGTATTTTCTCTTTAAAAGAGATGTTGTTTGTAATGTCTTTCATCCATAATGAACATGAAAGGGAAACACTCTATTATCTTTTAATATTAGAGTTGTTAGAGGAAGGTTAGAAATACACTAGAATTTTTATTTCTTTATTTATGTCATTTAATGTTCTTAATAACACTGTACGCTTGACTATATACAACGACAGTGTCATATGTACAGTGATGTTGTTAATTAATACCAGCTGTCTTTTAATGTGCAAGCAAGTAATCATGTCACAGGTAATTGAGTTATAAGTGTTTCAATCTTCAGTGGATTCACCCTTGCCAGTACCCGAATTTGTTTTCACGATATACTGATTCACGACATTGGGAGCTGATTGAGAAGCACCGTAAGAGCAGTATAGTAGTATGCCATTCCGAACTCTGCCCACATTTGCGATAGCAAACTACCTGACATTATATAATACACTCCAGTACAGGGCCGTTTCTGAACATATGGTGGCCTTAGCAAAATCCTACTTGGAGCCCCCCCAACCCCCAACCCAAATCAAGGCCCACCCATGAATGACGTGAGTTGCAGTTTACAGCCCTGATTTGCAGGGCCCCTGGTGGTTCGGGGGCCCTAAGCGGCCGCTTATACCGCTTATAGGTTGAAACGGCCCTGCTGCAGTATATAGTATGTATACTATGCATGGTATACAAGTCTTCTGTGTGCATAAATTATCAAGATAACTTACTACATATTCTAAAATGTGCAGTATACCACATAGCATTCTGTGCTGGTTACTGTATATCCCACAGTGTAATACAATGAAACTTGACCTTCCATTTCCAGTGTGGCGAAGAATTTGAAAGTAATATTTTATGTGATATTGAACATCTCTTTCCTGAATCTTTATTGGATCGGACTGCCAAAAAAAAAAGAAAAATGTTTTTTAAATTTTTGCACAAAATGTAAAATTACCACTTTTATTTTCAAGACGCCACTCGCTGAACTTAACATGAAATGTGATGTCATGTAACAACAATGAGCGCGTTAACATATATGATCTTACACTGATTATGCTTAACAAGCTGACAAGGTGTGTGGTAAACGCTTTAAACTGTTTTCTTTTATCGAGAGAATGTCATGAACCGTTTAAGCAAAATCCAATCAACACAGATAGATTTTTTTCCAGTTATCCTGATTTCGCACATGTAAACACATTTACCAGTGTTCTTACAGACTAATCCAATGTGCGCAAGTGCTGTGCACCAGTTTACGTTTTGATGTCAAAAACAGTGAATAATCCGATGATTTCAAATCCCAGATCCACAATTTTAGTGGATCTGGATTTCAACAGCCTGACCCCATAAATATTATATAATCTATATTAGGTTTAGCAGCAATTAATATGAATCATATATGCCTATATTGTCAGTTCACACTCAAAAACACAAATATCTATGACAAACAGAGAAAAAGGCACTTGATTGACTTGCATTTTGTATCATATTTGCATACAATACAAACCTATATAAACTATAAAACCAAATGTCAAAGTAGTAAGAATAGCGGTTGCTAATTTGCATAAGCAAGAACTACAAAACTGGGTGAAGATTGGAATTTGATAAGGAAAGATGCCATGACAAGCCCGCAGCACCCAGGGGAACACCTGCTCTTTGCACATTTGCACAAGCTGTTGAAAAACCTCTATAAATGCATGTGAGAATGTAATTTTAAAAAATCTCAAAAAGTCTCAACACTGTCAACGTCAATTCAATGTAAATTTTAAAACTTTGGATAAACTGGCCATTATACTTAGTTTTCACAATTTATGTTACATTTTTTAATTAACAGAACAAATAAGCCTCACAAACCTTACCAAGCCTCACAAACCTGGTCAAACCATACAAATATAAGGTTGCTGGTATAATGCAACACTATACAGCACAAATAAGAAACAATGTAACTATGAAATCATTTTTCCATTCAGTTGAGTAAGGGGGTTAAGTAAAGGTTTAGTTCTAGTCTGGGCTGCCTGGCTTAAAAAGTATCACGTATGCAGAGAAATGATAAGTGAAAGCCTCGCAAAAATGCTAACAGCTGTACATCATCTCTCTACAGGGCTGGCACAGAATTCACTGAGCAAAGGATTTCCTGTGAAGACGATCATGATGCCAAACTCTGATCTTCACAGGGCGTGGAACCTGACATGCTGAGTTGGCTATCGAGTAGTTCATCTTGGAGTTACTGCAGCAACTTCTAAAGGCTTTCATTTTGTTGTCATTGTTCACTGGATGTTTTAGGAGATTAAAGGTGAATTGTGTAATTTCTCTGCTACTAGTTTCACCAAATGTAATTATGGAATTATAATGACTGTTTACACAGGTTGTTGCCAACATGATTTTTATTGGTTGGACAAACTGCTAGGGACTCCCGCCCCAATCTTACGCTATTGGTTGAGCAAATGTGGTGCTGTTGGGCTGGACGAAGGGGTCAGGAATTGGCCCAGTTAGCCCCTGCTGGTAGTTGTAGTAACTACACCATCTGGACCCAAAAAGCATCTTCCTCCATTGAATGATTCACAAGTAGTCATTTATTCTGATTATATATATATTACTATTATTATTATTATTTATTTATTTATTTATTATTTTTCTTTGAAAGCAATATTTAAATTGCAAACAGACCACAGAATTAACACTTTTGGGGGTAATCAACATAAATTTTATTAAGACAAACAGATTTATTAACAGATTTCCACCCTCTTTTGGTTATATGAAGGCCTCATTAAAATTGACATGGAAACTTTTTATCAGGCCTTCATTATTTATTTTTGGTACTTTCCAAATGCCTTGTAGTGTATGTATAGATTTGACTGTTTTAGCCTCGAACCAGACTTGTTTGTGGATACCATCCAAATGGGAAAGCCGTAAACTGACACCTACCTGTTGCTAAATTGTCTGTGTCTTCTCTTATAAAATAGCAATTTTATCATAGTAAACTACACACATAGTTAAATCCAAAAGGATTGTGTAGGGTAAAACATGTTGAGGATTAGCGGACAGACGGTCAGTTCATTAAGTGATGAGCTGCTTCCTCACAAAAGCAGTTTATTCAGCACACTGAAGCATCTTCTCCATAGACATCCATTAAAAAAAAACAGCCTCTGGACTCCTCGACAGAATGTAAGTGGGACCACTGCTATGCATTGTGATGCTAACCTTGTAGGCTCCCTTGGTAGAAAGGCTCTGACATGGCCAGAGCACTAGATGGCGCTATAGGAAATGTAATCGAGCTTGAACTCATGATCACCAAGGAGAATGCTGATGTTAAGATTTATAGTGAAAAAGGGAGTTATATTTTGGTCAGTTCACACCCAAAACCGATTGGATTGCTTCAGAAGACTAGAAAATTGAGGCAGATGGGCTACAGCAGCAAAAGACCCCTCCAGAAGGGGAAACTGAGGCTGCAGTGGGCACTGGCTCACCAAAACTGGACAGTAGATGATTGGAAAAACATCACCTGGTCTGACAAATCTGGATTTCTGCTGAGGTACACAAATGGTAGGCCCACTGCAGCCTCAGCTTTCTGTTCTTGGCTGACAGAAGTGGAACCCAACAAGGTTTTGTAGCCCATCCACCTCAAAGTTCAACATGTTGTGCATTCTGAGATGCTATTCTGCTCACTATAATTGTACAGAGGGGTTATCTGAGTTACCGTAGCCTTTCTGTCAGCTTGAACCAGTTTGGTCATTCTCCATTGACTTCTCTCATCAACAAGGCGTTTCCGTCCGCAGAATTGCCGCTCACTGGATGTTTTTTGTTTTCCGCACTATTCTCTTTACACTCTAGAGACTGTTGCACATGAAAATCCCAGGAGATCAGCAGTTACAGAAATACTCAAACCAGCCCATCTGGCACCATCAATCATGCTACAGTCTAAATCACCACGGTCTAAATTTCCCCATTCTGATGGTTGATATGAACATTAACTGAAGCTCCTGACCCATATCTGCATGATTTTATACATTACACTGCTGCCACACGATTGGTTGATTAGATAATCGCATGAATAAGTCAATATACAGGTGTATGTTTAAAACAATTATAATCTAGAAAGAGAGTGAAATAAACACACACCATTCCAATATTTACTGTCTGAAAATTCCATGAATTTTTCAAAAATTACTACTGTCCAACAGTTGTGGCATCATTATTCTCAGGAATTCTATCTTATCTGTAACCAGATTCCCCATGATGGAAAGCACCTTTATCCTCAGATGACTTCGATATAATGCCAAAATGGCATTCATACAATGTGTGACTTGCAGTGAACTAATCCAGAAAGAAGAACTGGATAAAGTAGGCCATATCACATTCACAAAAAGTTTATGATGTGTATAATTTCGTTATATGTAAATCATGTTCTACTGATAGAGCAGTGCTCTTGGGATGCAAAGGACTGGTTCATACAGAAACACAACAAAAATGGCATGGTTGCTTCAGCAATTGTGTTTTTCATCGTTCTTTTTTTTTTTTTTTTTTTTTTTTTTTTGCAAGATACGTAACCTCTGCTCCCAATCAAACTACATTAAACAAACTCTTTGATGGTAAGCATTATTGTGCAGGTGCAAAAGCTTTACAGTTCATGCTACTGTTACCTAGTTATCTGCAAGGGAGAAACAATTAAGACAGGAAGTGAGATGAGACGAGAGACACTCCAACAGATCTGTTTAAGAGTGAAAACAAAAAGACAGAAAGAGTTTGTGTAATGGTCTACATTACCTGTCCTGTTAAGAACAGCATAATGGCACAAATGCTAGTATAGACGCATAAAAATAGACCAACTCATGCTTTCGCCTCCAAGATGTCCATTCTAATCTGACCTACAGTTAAGATCACATTTCATCACTGTCATTGCATGTGATGCTAAAAATATATTCATGGGATTATGGTAATGTGTAAATATGATAAGATAATGATATTAAGATAATGATATTTATGTCATACCTTACCCAAAATTTAGACCATCTATCATGGTCCTAAAGAAGCACACTAGATAAAAAGCATTTGGATTCTTAAGCCACACTTAGAAATGTTTGAATTTTGTTGCATTGGATAACATAATATGCATAAACATGGCTAAGAGAAGTGAAGTTAGAAGTTTCAGATATTCAGACAAATAATTTGGGCCACTGTATTGACATTAGATAGATTTGGCTCAAAAAACAGCCATATATTATGTGTGCAGGTGCCATTTATTTGGCTAAACAAAACAAAATGATTTCAATATAATTTAAAGCTTATGTAAAACTTTTCTATGTTAAAATACTTTCTCCTATGCCACCTTAATATGCAGGAACAACTATTAGTAAGCCAAGCCATTTTCTTGAAAACTGTAAGAACTGTTTCTGTGGAGCAATTAAAATAGCTCTGTTTGTGTTGAGAGACCTGCTTAGGGACTATCACTTTGTTTGACTAACGGCATACGGGGGTATTCCGAATGCTGTAAACAACTTATTTATTTTTTTTTTGCCATTTCGTTTGGTAGCGCTAGTGTGCAGAAATTACATACTTCAGCTTTAAATTAACTTTGACAATTTAAGGAACAATGAAAAAATATTTCCAGTCAACAGCAAGGGTAATTAATTATGTCAAAAAAGTAGCTGAACTGCAGCAGCTAAACATCATATCAGAAACATTTCATAAAATTAATCAATAGAACCCCACTTTTGTAGAAAGAGGTTTTTTTTTATACTTTCTGTTGCATCCTTTAGAATTTAATGAACATTTGACTTTTGATTATTAAATGATTTCTTGAAGGGTTGCTTTTCATCAGAACAGCATAAACTATCCATGTATGGAAAAAAGATATCCATACACATAGTAGCATTGTAAAGAATTTACATACTTTATGATGCTTACCCATACTAAATCCATTAAAACAATCATTATTGACATTTGCATCATTTATTACATTTACATTTCTAAATACATTTTAATGAGTGAGAGACAAGGGATAGTTCATCCAAAAATGGAAATAATTTTAAAATTTAGATTTTTAAAAGAATATCTCAGCTCTGTAGGTCCATACAATGCAAGTGAATGGTAGCCAGAACACTGAACGTCCAAAAAGCATATAAAGGTGGCATAAGTATGACTCCAGTGTTTAAATCCATGTCTTCAGAAACAACATGATAGGTAAGAAACAGATCAAAGTTTAAGTCCATTTTAACTAAAAATCTCTACATTCACTTCCACATTCTTCTTTTATTTTTAACGATTCACATTCTTCGTGCATATCGCCACCTGCTGGGCAGGGAGGAGGATTTATAGGAAAAAGGATTTAAATATTGAACTGTTTCTCACCCACACCTATCATATCACTTCTGAAGATATGGATTTAACCACTGGAGTTTTATGGATCACTTTTATGCTTTTTTTTTTTTTAGACCTTTAAAGTTCTGGCCACCACTGACTTGCATTGTATGGACCTACAGAGCTGAGATATTCTTCTAAAATCTTAGTTTGTGTTCAGCAGAAGATTGAAAGTCATACACATCTGGGATGGCATGAGGGTGAGTAAATGATGAGAGAATTTTCGTTTTTAGGTGAACTATCCCTTTAACATTTAACTGAACTTTTGCTTCTTAAATGTGGCCTTGGTTGAATAGCTATATTATATTTTTGGTAAATGCATATTTTACCAAAATACAATACAAATAATATTACAAAGAAGAAGAAAAAAGAAAAAAAGTTTTAAATCAAACAATAATTGGCAGACCTCTAAGGGTTACGAACTCCCTGTTTAAGAACCTTTGGTAGATAGTATATTTACACAGAAATATTATTTGACACCAATTTTTTTTGACACCTACATATAATAAAGAGAAAATTATTAAACATAGATATAGGGATTAATATATTATATATATATATATATATATATATATATATATATATATATATATATATATATATTCATATCCACTGGGGGTCCCTGTTGACTAATAAACCAGGATTATTTCTCACGGAATCTGAGAAAGTATGAAAGACAGTCCTTGAGTGTCATTATAGAGCTAGATACACTTCCTGGCCAAAAAAAAAGTCGCCATTTGGATTTAAATAAGCAGACACTTAAGAGCCTATGATTGGATCATTATTGCAGTAATTAATATGTTTCAGCTGGCAACAATTATTTTAATCCTAACTGATGCAGTGTGTAGCTTCTCATTTCTTAAACAACCATGTCAGAAGATGTATCCCGTGGACGTGGAAAAGATATTACTTTGTTTCAGAAGGGGCAAATTATTGGCCTGCATCAAGCAAAGAAATCAACTAAGGAGATTGCTGAAATCACTGGAATTGGGTTAAGAACTGTCAAACCTGGAAAGATAGTGGTGAACCGTCAGCTTCAAGGAAGAAATGTGGTCGGAAAAAAAATCTTGAATGATAAAAAACGCTTGGTGAAGTCACATCGTATAAAATCTAAAGTAGAACTCACGGTTATGTTTAACAGAGAAAGGAAGAGCATTTCCACATGCAGAGTGCGACGAGAATTTACAGGATTGGGACTAAACAGCTGTGTGGCCACAAGAAAGCCACTTGTTAGTGAGGCTAATCGAAAAAAATGACTTCAGTTTGCTAGGGAGCATAAAGATTGGACTGTGGAGCAATTGAAAAAGGTCATTTGAGTCCAAAGCAGTGGCAGGCCATGCATTTTAAGTCTAGGCCATCAGTGTGATTCATGCCATTAAGAAAACACAGTTTCACAATGAATAAGACACTCTATGCCTTTGGGTATCATACATTATGTCACAGCTAACTAGTAATACCAATTGACATTTTAAAAACAAGTCCACACATGAAAGCCAGAACTTGAAACGACGCTTAATGCTCAAGCAAGCATTCTCCCGAACAGACATTCAAAAATCATAATTTTTAATACCTGGAAAAATCTTTCTAATAATATTTGCGATTTAAATGTTGCCTGCAATAAATTTCATTTCGTCAGGGTACACGGTTATGCTGCATTCCAGTCAAGTTGGATGTGGGATATTCCTACTTGATATCTCTGACCATAAATGCATTCCATTCCCCGATATTTGAAAGATGGCGTTTAAGGAAACAAAACTGCAGTGCTCCCATTAGCTCAGCAGGGGTTTGACTCTCATTAGAGATGTCTCCTAGCAACCCAACTGATAAACAATGCTGCAGCACTAGCATTTGTGCTACAGGTGTACGATTATCAAAAGAGATTATAATGTTTTGTACACCTGTTTCTGCAGGCGTTTGTTAAACAAGCTTCAATATCATGTAATGTGGAAATGAACTCATTTATCGATATTACTTAATAAAGTGAATGTTTATCACTTACTTTGTATATCTTCCTGAGTGTGTACATGTTTGTGTGACATCATGCACCTGCATCTCGGCGAAATCGGAGTTGAGAATTTCACTACTTTTCAAAACTTGATCCGACACTGAATGCTCAAGCAGCCTAATTTACACTTAGAAAACTCCTGATGTTGCTAAACAATGCAAAAAGCACTTACCAATTTGCTTGAAGTGAAAATCAGTCCTCCTTTCCTGTTTAATGAATCAATCACATGATCATGCAGAACATCTTAGGTTTTTAAATACATAAGGATCTCTTTCTCAACAGCAGTAACAGCAGTGATGACAGCCGACTCGTCAGCAAGATCTCGCACTCGCTTTTAAATAACATACATCACTTAAAGAGTGATTGCGTCACTCAAGGCCAGCAAGAAGGCCTCGACCGGGACATATCCTAAAGATCACACCCACCAAGAACAAATAAATCAATTTGATTGGCTGATGAATCTGACAATCTGACTTTAGTTGCTCATTCATTTGCACTGTTGAGGGATTCTGTAGAAATTCCGAAGGCCTAATGGGGCGGAGCTCAGACTCGCGCTGTTTCGGGCATGCAATTTGTGAAACAGCTATCACACTTTGCTTGTAAGCATCAAGGAATAAATTCTGACTAGATAAACTTTGCGTTTTTCTCTATTTGTTTGTAGATTAATTAAGAGTGGAAAGTGATTAAAAATACATAGGCAAAAAGGTGATTGAGAATGAAAGGATGAAAAATATTTATTTATTTGGCATGTTAGGCCAGCAGAGAAGGCTTTGCTGGCCCTGATGGGCACCTCAGGGTAAGAAGGGAAGCGCATGAAGCGATGCACCCATCATGCATAGTGCCCACTGTTCAAGTCTCTGGAGGCACTGTTATGATCTGGGGTTGCTTTACTAGGCTCAGCAACTATGCTGCAATAAAATGAAGTCAGCTGACTACCTGAATGTACTGAATGACAAGGTTATCCCATCAATGGATTTTTTCTTCCCTGACGGTACGGGTATATTCCAGGACGACAATGCCAAGATTCATTAGGCTCAAATTGTGAAAGAGTGGTTCAGGAAGCATGAGGAATCATTTTCTCACATGAATTAGCCACCACAGAGTCCTGATCTTTACCCCATTGAAAGTCTTTGGGATGTGCTGGAGAAGACTTTACGGAATGTTTCGACTCTCCTGTCATCAATACAAGATCTCAGCCAAAAATTAATGCAACTCATGACGGAAATAAATGTTGTGATGTTGCATAATGTTGTTGAAACAATGTCACAACAAACTGCGCCGTAATTAAAACTAAAGGTGGTCCAACGAAATATTAGAGTATGCAGTTTTTTTTTTGGTTTTTTGGCCAGGCGGTGTATATGCGTGTTCATAAAATAACTAAAAGTGACTAAAATTTCTTAAAGTACCATTCAACATTGCACAAATCAATTTATCTAACATTTGGAGTCACATGTACAGTGCCAATTTCAAAAGTGACGCATTTGGAAATCCTTATTCACCTCAGAATTCCCATAGCTACCATTTAACTACTTGTTGGCATAACAAACCAAAACAGACACTTGGAAGCTGACAAGGTGCTGTTAAAATTATAGTTAAAATTATAGTTTATAAAATTATAGGTGCTGTTTTATTGAAATTGAGGTTGTGAGGGATAGACTTGCCATTTCTTCAATGACATGCACTGTATAAAGCTATCAAAAAGCTCCTAGATCACATCTAATTTTCTACAACTTACAAGTTGAGTTTTTTGTCTACTGAAACTTCTTGTAAATATATATATTTTTAATGTTTTGTCAGCAGAATGATCCAAAAACTACGGTGGCCATGAAGTGCAAAACAAAACAACAAATCTAAAAACCCAACAGCAAATGCAATGACAAAATAACAATTCAGAAACACATTAACAAATCATAAAACACAACGGCAAATCATAAAACACAACGGCAGTTCAGTCGAAAGTGAGAGGGTAGACACCATAGCTTCTTTTTTATGTACGATATTCGTCTATGGTGTGTAAGGGACCATCTAAACATTCCACAAACTGTGTTAAAAAGCACCCAAGCATTTATTCAATTGACTTGCATATTCTAACATAAACACTGTTATTAAAAAAAATATTTTCTCATTCTAAGGTTGCAGTAGATGTGCAGTAGTGATGGCTTACTTTCTACATTTGAAGCCAGCATGTCCAATTATGAGTACAGTGTTCAATTATATTAAAAAAAAAAAAAAAAAAAAAAAACAATTGCTGAAATTTTACCAAGATATTATATTCATATTGTAAAGGTTGTAGAAGGCTGCTGTTAGATATGCTTATTTACTCTAGGTGAGATTTCTCAGGATGTGGAATTATACATATACAGTATTCAATTATTTTATTTTTAATAATAATAATAAAACAACAACAAAACAATGTTAGTCATTCACACCACTGGCAGCCTGCTACAACCTTTGTAATGTAAAAATTACATCTTGATGAATTTTAGTGGTGTTTTTTCTAAAATATTTGAATACTGTATCCATATTATTAGATATACTTGGAAAATGTATCCATTGGCAGCAACCAGAACCTTTATCATTTTTATTTAAAACATTTTTTAAACAGTAGTGGTTTTGAATTTAGAACATGCAAATTGAATGAACGCTTAGACGCCACCAACATTTTAGTGCAGTTTGATGAACCATGAAGCCATAGATGAACATCATACCTAAAACGAACTTTTCCCGCTCAATGTTTTTACTCTGTGTTATAAAGTTTCCTGTTACTGTTTTCCCGAAAGAGAAAACACTCCAAATGATTTGGTTTTTCAGTCAGTGACCTTTTAGCATGGATTTTGATCTAATCAGTGAACCAGTCCTGAAGAAAGGACTAGGTCTCATTCGCACAGCCAATCAGGTGAGAAGCTATGGTACCTACCCTTTCTGTTTCGACTGAATTGCCGTTGTGTTTTTTGATTTGGTGTTGTGTTTTCTGATTTATTGATGTGTTTCTGAATTGCTATTTTGTCTTTGGGTTTGCCTTTGTGTTTTT
This sequence comes from Myxocyprinus asiaticus, assembly GCF_019703515.2. Lineage (NCBI taxonomy): Eukaryota > Metazoa > Chordata > Actinopteri > Cypriniformes > Catostomidae > Myxocyprinus > Myxocyprinus asiaticus. Next base: position 10,411,630 of record NC_059374.1, read on the forward strand.
AGATTTGTTGCTTTGTTTTGCACTTCATGGCCACCGTAAAAAACATTTAAAACATATGTACAGGTTCAGCCCATTTAAGAGACAGTGCGTCTATCCCTCACAGCCTCGTTGTAATTCCCGCCAAAACTAAAAGATGGCGCTGCTGTGAATAAGGTTTATACAATCAATTATACAACAGCTTGTTTAGGCACCAATTTGATTGGACAAGCCGTTCGTAGAATGTCTGAATTGTCATTGAATCTACTTTATCGTGAATATAACTGGTGTATACTATGTGTACAACATCACACAAGTGCTAATGTGCTGAACAGGCAATATGTGTTACTTGCTAAGGTCCAATATGGGGACTCAAAATGTACAGTATTTAAAGATCTTATTTTTATTTATTTTTGTGTGTGTGTGTAACTGCTGTTACCAAATAGTAATATCACACTTCCCTCGATGAAAAGTTTATTTGCATTATTACGCAGTGGGAGTTTGAACCCAGGAGAAGGACGGTCAATTGTCTGAGGGAATGAGCTAACAATAACCTGTAACTCAGTAAGAATACTCCATCCTCATGAGAATACTTTGTTCTTTACAAACTAGAAAATCTGATAGGTTTAACGCGAACCAGCAGAACTAGTTTAACCACCTCACGGATGTCTTTGAAACTATTAACATACTGTTCTTAAAACAAAGAAATCACACACAAATGTTGTAAATTTATTAAAATACAAAAATTCCTAAACAACAAAGATTTTATCAAATCTTTAAAATATATCGGATCTGGTTAAGAAATTAAGGCGTTTGGTTCACACCATTACCATTCAAACTTGAAATGAAAGCATACACTTCATATTTTATACATCAAATTCCAACATGAGATGACATTGTTGCTTGCTGATCTTTTAAATGACTTCCAAAGAAAGGTTGTTCTACAGTTTCACAGTTACATATAATCAATTAAGTCATCCAGTGTTTAATGTAAGCTTGTCATTTGTTCGTCAGTCTACATTAAAAACATTGTGTTATTCATGAAAATATTTGAGAATTAAAAGTAAAACATTCCTATGCATTATGGTAATAACAGCTGGGAGAAAATGAGCTTGGTTGTCAAGGAAATAACAGCATTTTCATATTGCTACAGACCACTGATATTGAACTTTTCATTCTGAATAAAAAACACTCCCTGATTGGATGCCGTTTCTCGAATGTGAAATATTGCTTGGGCAGAGGAAAAAATGTCTATGCAATCCTTAAGCGCTGATTGTTATGCATGTGCACATGGTGTTGGTAACAGAAGTCTCTGTGGTATGACATTCAGTCAATGTGCTGTCAGCCTTATAGGCCTTGAACCACACTGTTACAATGCATTGCTTGATTTAGCATTTAAGACTACCAATGATCAGTTTCAAGGTGTTGTTATAGTGCAGCCTATGGTAGATCTCCCGCAGGAATTATATTAGCACCACTTTAGCCTACTGTTCCCGTTAATGGAGGAAATATCAGGTGAATATGCCTGAACACTCATGCTATACGTTAATGTGGTGCCTCACAGATCATAGGACAAGTAAAGGCCTGCTTTTTACTGCAGCTCCTCCCTCCCCTCAAGCCTTCACAATTCAGTTAGCATCGACTTGCTCCAAACTATTCTTAGAAAACAGTGTAAATGGATAGCATAGCACAACATAAGGGGAAAAAAACTTGGAACATTCTACTAATGAGAAAGCAGAGCAATAGGCCAACATAAATGTAAAGAGTTATTCACTAAAAATCCCAATGACAGTATAAATCACCATCCACTTAAAGAAATATTCCGGGTTCAATACAAGTTAAGCTCAAACAGCATTTGTGGCATAATATTGATTACAACAAAAAAATAATTTTGACTTGCCCTTCCTTAAAAAAAAAAAAAAAAATGAAAAAAAAAAAATCAAGGTTCCAGTGAGGCACTTACAATGGAAATGAAGGGGGCCAATCCGTACACGTTAAAATACTCACTATTTCAAAAGTATAGTCACAAAATATAAACAATGAGTATTAACATGATTTTAGTATGATACAATCGCTTACTAACATTTTCTGTGTAAAGTTAAAGGCAATTTTACAACTTTGTGACTGCAAAAAAAACAAAAAAAAAAAAACTGAAATGACTGCAAAAACGACAATTTAAACAACTTTAAAGCTGAAATAAAGAAGTTTTAACATAAGAATTAATGTAAGTGCTTTTATAAAATTATAAGCGTCACATTTCTGCCTTTTTAAACCCTCCAAAAATTGGCCCCATTCACTTCCATTGTAAGTGTCTCACTATAACCTCGTTTTAAAAAAAAGGAGGGACGAGTCGAAATAATGTTTTGTGGTAATAAACAACATGCTGTCGACTGAGCTTAACTTGTATTGAACACGGAATATTCCTTTAACATGTACCTAAAAGAGGAGTTTGGATATTCAGCCTGAAATGAAAATAATACCGGGTTTGATGACCGAGGGTGAATAAAATATTAACATTTTTGGTTATTTTTGGGTGAAATATGTATTTTTTAATAAAAAAGGGACAATAGTTTGAGAATGCAAAAGGGGTTGTTCAGACTGAACGCGTTCTTGCGCTAAAGATCTAGACGCAGCACCACAAACAGAACAGAACTCCAGTGTCTCGAAATGCACTTTTAAAAGTTGACTTTCTTTTTAACTTGACACGGCCTCTAAATAATGCGGCACTGCACTGATCAAAGACTTCCCTCTAATCTAGCTCAAGTTTCTATTGGAATAACTGCACAGATGGATGCAAAAACACCTTTTGGTGTGAATAGCCCCTAAGTTCTCTTTGGACAATTTCCTGTTTTTTTCACCATATAACATTCTCTGATTCTAAAGTTTGCCAACTATTAAACGTTTAGTTTCCCAAGATTGCCTTAAAGGGGTCATGACATGGATTTTTTTATTTTTATGTTCCCTGAGGTTCACGTATAATATTAGTAAAGTTTTTTTTGCACAACAAAACAGTCATATACTTGTAAAACACAATTTTCCACCCTCATTCTGACCATCTGTCAGAAACGCTTGGTTTTGGAGCTGTCTGTCCTTTAAGACTTGACAGTTAACACCCACTTGTATGATTGGCTCCCTGTTCTTGACTGACCTGCTCTCTCATTGACATCTCACTGCTCACTGCCACTGGGTGGGCTTCAGAAGTGATAAGTTAAAGTAGGCGTCGATGTGTTGTTGTGGAGGTGGTCAGATGCAAATGTCTACCACATCTTCTGAAGTGATCCGATCGGTTTTTGGTGAGAAATAGACCACAATGTAACTCCTTTTTCACTAAAAATCTCGACATCTGCAGTCTCCTTGGAGTGTTCATAAGAGAAGCTTGTTCACACTTCCTTATGCATGCAAAGAGCGCGTACAGCACGTGTAAATGTGCATTAATGCTGCCTTAATGTCCTTTTTGGAGCTTAAAAGTTTTGGACCCCATTGACTGTATGGAGAAAAACAAATCGTATATCCTCAGAAATCTCTGTGTTCCGCAGAAGAAAAAAGTCATATGAGGTTGAGACTACATAAGGGTGAGTAAATGATGAGACACAGAACATTTTTGGGTGGCCAACCGGTTTCGAGATTCATCCTGTAATCCTCCCAACTTCTAAATAGAGGGAAGGAAGCTCATACCATTTTTATTTGCTAAACAAAGAGAAATCATTTAGATTAGTTGAGATAAATGAGCCTTTAGACAAAGTAATAAAAGGCATGATGGTGGAATTAATTGCGGTCTGTGCACACAAGCTGGATGGTAGCACAAACACAAGTGCATTTTTGTTGGCGGTGAAGTTAGACAAAGCTGTAATGAGAATCAGTTTGCTTAAAATTAAGTTACACCCTCAACTGTTGAGGTTACGATTGTGCCGTTTCTCAGCAGTTTACACTATTTGCAGTTTCTCATGCGAGATGAATCAACAAATTTAAGATCTGACCAGACTGTCCAATTTCGGTTAGAAATTATTTTTTTTCCAGGGTCAGCCTGGTTGGTGATGGTATCTTATAATTTATCCAGAATGTATGCATGCATGCATTCATTCATTCATTCATTCATTCTGGATAAATTATAAGATACCATCACCAACCAGGCTGACCCTGAAAAAAAAATAATTTCTAACCGAAATTGGACAGTCTGGTCAGATCTTAAATTTGACACACTGACACACACACACACACACACACACACGGCCAAAAGTTTTGCTGTTATGGAAAGAAATTGGTACTTTTATTCACCAAAGTGATATTCAACTGATCACAATGTATAGTCAAGACATTAATAACACGAAAAATTACTATTACAATTTGGGAAAAAAAAAAAAGAATTCAGAACTTCTTAAACTACTTCAAAGAGTTCTCATCAAAAAATCCTCCACGTGCAGCAATGACAGCTTTGCAGATCCTTGGCATTCTAGCTGTCAGTTTGTCCAGATAATCAGGTGACATTTCACCCCACACTTCCTGTAGCACTTGCCATAGATGTGGCTGTCTTGTCGTGCACTTCTCATGCACCTTACATTCAAGCTGATCCCACAAAAGCTCAGTGGGTTTAAGATCCATAACACTCTTTTCCAGTTATCTGTTGTCTAATGTCTGCATTTCTTTGCCCACTCTAACCTTTTCGTTTTTCTGTTTCAAAAGTGGCCTTTTCTTTACAATTCTTCCCATAAGGCCTGTACCTGAGTCTTCTTTTTACTGTTCTACATACTGGTGTTGAGCGGGTAGAATTCAATGAAGCTGTCAGCTGAGGACATGTGAGGCGTCTGTTTCTCAAACTAGAGACTCTGATGTACTTATCCTCTTGTTTAGTTGTACATCTGGCATTCCACATCTTTTTCTGTCCTTGTTAGAGCCAGTTGTCCTTTGTCTTTGAAGACCATAGTGTACACCTTTGTATGAAATTTCAAGCATTATATAGGCTTCATTCCTCAAAACAATGATTAACTGACGAGTTTCTAGAGAAAGCTGTTTCTTTTTTGCCTTTTTTGACCTAATATTGACCTTAAGACATGCCAGTCTATTGCATACTGTGGCAACTCAAAAACAACCACAAAGACAATGTTAAGCTTCATTTAACAAACCAAATAGCTTTCAACTTAGAGTGTTAGAGTGATGACTGCTGGAAATGGGACCTGTCTAGATTTTATCAAATATGACTTTTTTCAAATAGTGATGGTTCTGTTTTTTACATCAGTAATGTCCTGACTATACTTTGTGATCAGTTGAATGCCACTCTTTGGTGAATTAAAGTACCAATTTCCTTCCGGAAGACATTACTGTGCTGTGATGTGAGATATATATATTCTGGCAGTTTTAGAAGGCACACTGAAAAGTTACTTAAACTGAGACAAAAATAAAAACGAAACCAGTACTGTTATTGCTTAGAAATTTTAGCACCTCTGTTATTGTTTAAAGTGCCACAAGATAATTGTGTAATAATTGTGCAAGAATTACAGGCCACCTGACTGTTCTAGTTTTATTGTATATTAATTCCATTGTTTGGGGTAAGGACTGTATAATATGAGGGACGTTGGTCATCACGGCGCAAAGAACAAGAACAAGCTTTGTAGACAGAAAATGCCATTCAGGATCTGAACACGTGCACCGCCCGCACCACATACTGTCGGCAGATGGGACATTCATTCATGCGCTTGCCGCACTTGGTGCATGTGACCATGTGTCCGCACTCCAAAAGAACACAGTCAATGGGTGAGTCCATACAGATTTTACAGAGATTCTCCTCTACGGCTGTCCCAGAGCCAGTGTCTGTATGCAACACAGAAAAGAAACATAATTCACACTTTACACATATAATGTTAGTGAATTACACCAGCAAGTTTGACAGACATGTGAATTCAAGGTAGACACTTGCCAGAAACATCTGGGAAGCTCTATTATTTAGTGTCTTAATGAAAATGGAACTTTGGACATTTCAAAAAGGTAAGCTTGTGTTCATTAGTATAGTAAAGTCATAAGCTTAAACTCACCTGTGCCTTCTGTGGTAATAGTCACTGTAAAATAAAATTATAGTTCATGTTAGTTGCTGTATGTGATCAATATACACAATATATTAGGTTTTTAAATTTTCTGAAGATATTGTAAGTAGGGATGTTCAAAACTACCAATTTTCATAATTGACTAGTCAGTCGGTTGTATGAACGACTAGTTGACTATTCAGTGTTAAGGATAATAATGTATAATTAGGCTCCGTAAGAGGGTATACAGGTGCAAAGTGCAGCACTTTAACATGGTGACTAACGAATATTCAACAAATAAACTGGCTAAATTAAAACCACCACCACTAAAATGTTAATGTTAGTAGTCAACCCTACAAATCGACTAGTCAGTTGTAAGACAACTAGTCGATTACCCTAGAACATCCCTGATTGTAAGTAGTCCATGCCAGTGCAAAAGTCTCTAACCTCAATGCCAGGGTTTTGCTACATGGTTGGTAAGATGTTGTGAGTTGTTTTACCACATTGTTATGTTGTGAGTGGTTTTAGCACATAGTCGTTTCTAGGTGGCCCAAGTCAATAGAGTCCACCCCCAAGCCTTTATGATATAGAGTGCAATAGTCTGATTCTGGAAGTAAAAATCTCATTGATTTTCTCAAGATAATTAATTGATAATGTATAAAACTTCTAGAGAGAGCTACCGTGAGCTCTGAGGTTGTAAATCGATGGTATATGCTTCTGTTGAAGCCATCAGTCAGCATTATTTTAACTTCATTTAAAAAAAAATATTTGTTTGTGTAATTTCTGGTGAAGAATTGCAATACCCATGAATCCTGAAAAGAACAATCCACCAATCAGAGAACTGCCACCAACAAAGGGCGCCAAACAAACCCGGCAGTGACCTCCCTTCCTATGATGCAATAAAGTCGGTTTCCCCATAAACACAAACTACTTGGATATTTGCAGATATCTGAATATTTTGCTAAATACTTTAAAATATATTAATGCTATACTTACAATCAATAGTTTTATATATTTCCAATGTTTTAAATTCAATTAGGTCATTGGCGATGCTTCATGGGATTGTAGTCAGTGCCCTCATTAAAGACAAAGTACTTGTACCTTTGTCTTTTTGTCTGACTTTCAAATACATTTTTGCTTCAAATCAAAGTTTGTCATGTTGTGTGATTCACTTCGGACATGGTTGGTTTTTATCATGGCTTAGAATTCTTTTATGAAGAATTTATGAAATCCCAATGGAAAAAACAAATGAATAGGAAAAATACTCCAGAACGGCTGAAAAAGTGGACGGGCACGGTTGCGCTCTATTTTGGTACCTAGATAGGGCCGTTACTGTAAGTATATGGGATTTTTTTTGCCCATTTTATATTGTATCATTAAGCCAGATTGCTTAGAAAAGAAATACCACACCTCAACAAGGGAAGAATTTGAAAAAACAAAACAAAAACTAACCTATGTGTGAACAGTAGAAATAGTGATGCTTACTTCGGCAAATACCACCAATTAATGCTCATGTGGAAATTCACAACCATCCATTTCCCACCTTTAGCCTACTTTTTTACTCCACTTAAATAGTCTGATTCTCATTTTGCTCATTTTCATTGGTAAGGTCTTTTTTTGCCTGTCAAAAAAAGGGCACCAAGCTAAAATGGCAAAAACAAAACAAAAAAAAGGCCACTGACAAAATGAACCCTGATGAGCGAGATTAAAGAAATGGCACCATCCACACTATAAACTTCAGCAACAGCACAAAATGAGGCTAATTTCAGCTTTAATGATAGCATATGACTAGATAGATAAGCAACGGAATAAGGGCTGTGTTCACACAATCAATTCAAATTCTTTACCCATGTTCTGCAGGTCCTTCTGGTCATGATATAGGCGCGTTACTCTCTCCATCAGCTCCCATTTCTCACAGCAGCCCTTATAGTCGACAAAGTTCCTTGCCAGGATCTCCTTTAGTTGCCGGACGCTCAGAGCCTCAATATCCTCTACTGATCTGAGGTCTGAGAGAGACGCCCGCCGCCCAGGGACCAACACCTCCTCAGAGTCTGACAACTGACATAAAGAGACAGAAAGTATGCAAACAACTGTTGCATCTGTGCATCTCTTCATACACCTTTTGGCATCCCCAGTGTATGCAAGACATTTGGCATGCAAACACAAGCAGATCAAGTTCCACTGAAAGTGAAAGCAAACTTTAGAGAAAAAGAATCTGGCAAATCATGAGGTCAACAGACACAGAAAATGAAAGTGTCAAAGTCTTTTACTTTCCATTTACTGACTGGGAGCATGATTATCAGAATCTAGTTTTGAACTCACCAGCCACAACTAGGTTAGGTTAGTCAGGAAAGGTTTGGCCAGTGTCATGCAAGATTCAATCCTCCGCAGAATCCAATCCCCCTTAGACACCAAGGTGTAGCTGTTTGTAATGCCTGGTAAGAGGTGCCTGCCTTTTTTTTATGTTGTAGCCAATCATGTTAATACAGTAATAAGTAAACTTGTACTTCAATGCTGATAATACAGTTAAATATTGTACAACATATTTCATATAGTTAAAAAATGAACCAGTACCATTTAACTATTCAATATGAAAGCGTGGTCAAATTTACCCTTGCACAGTGAAATTCCACAGGTGAAGGCGGCGCGGGCTATAGAACGCAGAGTGCGTTGAGTGCATGTTAAACCAGGAAAAAATATGAAGAATGGTATTCTATTCAGTGCTTGTTTGGAAATCCTAAAATATTACAAAGATTTATGTAGTGTTAATCATGAAAACACTTAAATTAACTTAATACAAGCTATATATGATTACATGATTAAACCAAAGCAGCAAATGGTTGAATAAAACGTTTCTCTTTGCATTTTCAGTTATCAAGCTAAACGATTAGCCTGATATGCTAGCATTCCATCATGCAATCCCTATGGTTAGCAAGCTAACATATTCAGGACAAGTATTTCATAACGTCAAAATGTTATTTTTTTTTTGCTATATTGTGAATCAATGGATATGGTAATACTGTATTTACTAACTGTATTTACAAGATAAGGGATCAGGCATTACAAACAACTACCCAAGGGGGACAGGATTTCATGTGTGAACTCAATCAGTCAGCATGCTGGCTGAAAACACAAAAAAAAGTGAAAGTGAAATGTTAAATTTGACAATGTGTTGCTTCAGTTATATAATATGATGTGTCACATTAGACAGTAATTGACACATCCATTGTTAAAATTACATAACTCAAATAATATTATAGGATTTCTGATCAGGCACCAAATAAAAGACACAAGTTCTTTTAACCAATGGAATTATTTTGGGGTCCAAGAGGGATCAAATTATTGCACAACACCGGCATAGCACAAACATACTCATGACATCAACACAACATGGCGAGATAAATTCAAAGGGAGATAAGAAAGGTTATAGATTATGAATAAGTGCAAAACACTGCCTAACTCTACATACATCCTGTAATGGCCCATCCTCTGTTGTTATGCAAATATAATATCCAACTGCTAGGGTACAGTACACTGAGTGGTTCATTAACATCTAGGGTTTAAGTCACGTTAAGATGATAACACTTTAGCCTACTTTACTATGCAAAGGAGCTGTTCCATGTGTCATAATGTTGGCGTTCTACCAAATGTTCAAATTGCACCCAAATCGGACCCGATACCTGGACATCCCTACATAAAATAATACAAAAACATGTTCACCTTGAACCTAAAATTGAGTTCTATTTCATTTTCTTTAGGCAGCATTACTGAAACAAATTCAATAAGAACACAGTGGAAATTATTATGCAGCATTAATTGGGGAACACAAGGGAATTTATTAGGCTTACACCTAATAGGAAAAATTGTGTTTTCTTTTCGTTTACAGACTAGTCACAGTCTAAGTGAAGTAACAAACTGTTGTAGCTGTTTTATGCAAGTAGAAATTATGTGGGTTGTGTTGAACTTTCTAGAGGTAATGGTTTATTTATATTTCAATATTATTATTGTCATTATTATTTTGCTTACATTTATAATTGTAAGATCTTAATTTGTATTAGTAATTTTGCACCTGTTGCCATAGACGGATACTTGCATGAAGGAAAATGGGGCCGGTGGAAGAAGTTGGAGATGGTAAATGTTTGGATATGGGGAGGTGGTTATATATGATTTTATTGACTAATTAGTTATTTTATTTCATTGCCTTTTCATTTAATTTAGAAATATCTTTGGTTTAAAGTTTTTCATGTTTCAATAAATTTTTAAAGCAAAATCAATAAAGCAAAAATAATTACCAATCCCTCGGCAGTGTGGTTAACAAAAAATATTTCTTGCATATCCTCCAGCCCTACAGGACTATAGACTAATTCAAGCCACACACCAAAAAGACCTGACTGAACAGTAGACGACAGCAAAAAGGCAAAATTCTAATTTAAATGCAAAAACTGTAGCCACACAAGGCCTTCAACAAGCAAATTTGGGATCAGATTCAAGATAGATTGATGTGATGTGTATTTAGCAAAATACTTTAACAAAGCAGTGCTTCATCCCATCTTGTAGCAAAGCTTTTTCACCGGATAGATTACAGATTACAGAGAACTGAATGAATTCCAGAGACAATACTGTCTCATTACAACAAGATGACTGAAAAACAAAGATTCTCATTATCACGCAAGACAGGTGAAGTCATCCTGCTATCACCTTATTTGCTTTCCATACATCCCTTTTCCCATATTTAACACTTAAAATAGTATAGCAGCAGAAAAGAGGAGAGGTGAGTAACTTCAGGAGATACCTGAAAGTCTTGTTCCACCTGTAGGTCTGTGTCCATCTCGCTTTCAGCTGTCGGTTCTGCCACTGACAAGCTCTAAAGGTCAAAGGTTACACCACCAATTTAAGGTTAACAACTGAGCACCTGATCTGCTTTACCTCAAGGTATAAATACTATCTCACACATTGTTTTGTCTACTTAAGAGATAGTCCATATCAAAAGTGAGTAACACAGTGCTCTATGTGAGCGAAATGGATTAGTACTACCTGCAAGGGGCTGTTAGCATTGATAAATGACTAGAAAATTGTTTGATTAATGGTGCTGTATGTATTTTTATGTATTTTTTCATGATAAAATACTTTCTCCTATCCCAGCTTAATGTGCAGAGACAACTATAAGTAAGCCATTCAACTCTGTGGTTTGGTGGCACTTTCAAAACATTACTTTGTTTGAGTGGTCCAGTGAGATGCCAACTTCTGGCTTAACCAATGGTGTGAGTTTGGTGTGGGACTACCTGTTTGTTCAACCAATGGCAGATGGGGGGCAGGGCGGAAAGAGGGGTAAAAGTTTTTGGCAAACCCATTATAAAAATTGTAACTATATTTTTCACAATTCCATTTTTGGTGCCACTAGTGGAGCAGATTTTACACACTTGACCTCAAAGGCCAAAGTATAGTATAGTATCTCACACACAGCGCGCATGATGCAAATTTCATCATCAGCAAAGTACGCGCTAGACTCTGCCTCAGATGGCACGCTCTTACCGTCTGATGCATTTAGCACAAAATTGTAAAGCGCTTTCTCGATCCACGCAGCGCAAATCTGATTAGCTGGTTTGATGAAACTTCTGCGAGTAGAAGCACACAGTACTTTTTATCAAACACCTTTTAAGTTAGACAGTTCTTCCTGTCTAAATGGGCATTCTTGGCCAATTTAAGCTGCTATATGGTCCAGACATTTTGCATTTCAGACAAAGGTCTGGCTATGCAAGACTAAGGGTGCTTTTACACTTGGACCAAACCAGAGCTCATTTCCTCTCCCTCCCACTGCCCCCACTGGTCTCTGTTCACATCATATTATTTGGGTCTGAACCACGGGCCGATTACATAATCAATGTGTTTACGGCAACTGTTTACCACTGTAACTAGGTAACAACTCCAGAAGACGTCACTGTGTTAAGTGAAGTATTGAAGTTTGTCTCTTCGGATTTACCAGGAAAACAACACTTGTGTTTGTCTGCTGTGGATGCATTGAATGTGCAATGATGTGATGAATAATAGCGTTATACCAAAGTAATCGCGAGCCTGCAAAGACACGAATTATACATCATCACAAGTGATTCACTTCCGCAGTTTGGTACAGTTGCATTCATATCAGTAGCGAACTGTACCAGAGTTCAAATGAACCAGACCGCCATTTCAAGTGGGGTCTGTATGGGCTCGTTGTCAAAGAGAGTACACTTTAAAAGGCTGAGCGCTAGACTGTGCGCGAGAGGGAACGGCATGCGGAAAAACAAATTATACCCTAGCCTTTAGGCACAAACCATACATTTCATGTACGCAAGTAGCGATGCAAGCTTAATGTTACACGATGTTGCAGTCTTAAAGGAGCAATATGTAACATTGACATCAAGTGTTTAAAATGGGTACTGCAGTCCAAATTCAAAATATTGGAGATAACTGTCTCCCCCGCCCCCTCCTCCCAGACTCGCTCACGTGGGTTGCCAGGTTGAGGACACGCCTTGTATAGGTTCGCAATGTTTTTATTGTTTGCAAATTATAAACCAGCTCATGTGGATTTTTTATAACTCTGTCAATGTTAGCTAGATGTATTGCTGGCTTCCATGGCTGCAGTGCGCTGTGTTTGCCCGCTAACTTGTTTCAAATCTGGCAACCCAGGGTGTCAAAAATTGGGAAATAGGCAGTGGGTGGGATCACACAGGCCAAAACACAAACAGAAATTCCAGCCCGGAACAAGACATTTCAAAGTAGAATATACTGGCTGTAGCATTGTTTTCGGAGAAGCCAGTATTTCAACTTAGCATGTTTCCTAAATCTCTGATAACATATTATGATAATTTTATGCTTTAGTACAGTAAATATATTACATATTGCACCTTTAAATCTGTCATAAACTGACACCAGCATTCAGTTTTCTCTTTCAGGTTAACAGGAGCAACAGTTTGAAGGCAATCTTTCTGAGCAAGTTAAACTGTAAACATATTAATTGCTAGCTACATGAATAACAGAATTGTTTTTAATAGTGCAAACATTTGAAGGCAACTCTATCACCCCCTTGAGTACTGAAGTTTGTTACCACCACATCAATGCAATTTGCATCTGCGTTTGCGTATTTGCATCGATCATGTTTCTGGCCTCAAGTTGACTGAAGGTGCTTTACAAATGGGGGTGACAACTGGCATATAAAAAGCAAATATGAACCTCGATTTTCATTTATACCTGTTCATCCTCTGTTGCTTGAGTCTGGGGTCCCAAATTTAATGCAGCATTGTTCTCTGAGGGGCTTGCTGTTATGATTGGAGTGTTAGGGGCTTCCTGGTCTGTGTCTGTGTTCACTGGGGGTGAAATGTGCGTTTCAGATGTAGGTGTCTGCTGGCCAAGAACCAGCTCGACCAGCTCCTCCTTCTCGCGGCACGTCTGAGTGGGGACCCCATGCAGATGGAGGTAATCCCTCAGGTCCTTCACCTTAAGCTTCATCAGCTCTGCTGGTGCAAACAAAATGCCTTGGAAACGCTGACAAGTATGGCACAGCCATGGCTGGAGGTCCTGCTGAGCCGAGCACTGGCTGCAGTAACTTTTCTTGCAGTCCATGCACATGTGCTGCAATGCAAGATAGAGGGGAGTTTAGCCAAAAATTTCATCATTTACTTATCCTCATGTTGTTCCAAACCATTATGACTTACTTTCTCCTGTGGGACGCAAAAAACGCTGGGCACTTTTAGACTGGAACACAATGTCAAATCTGGCAAGTGAAGTTTGTAAATCCATTAAGAAAGCGGTACATTTTGCAGATATGGTCTAAAATGAAAAAGATTATCTAGGTGTAAACTTTGAATCCAAACACATACAAGACCATTTAAAAAACGCAGCCTTTTAAGGTTTAGTAATCGAGCAAAAACATTGCTATTTCAATCTTAATTAATCATGCAGCATTAATAGATATCATACCATGTCTCGGAAGTCAAAGTCTGTGGATTGCGGATGGTTTCGGAAAACATGTTGAAAATGCACTATAAACCTATTTATCAACACAATCTTTTACAATAAAAGCTCTTATGACTCAACATAGAATACTGTACTGCAGTGGTTCTCAAAGGGTTTGCCGTGGCACACTGGTGTACCGTGGCAGGTGGGCCGGTGTGCCATGGAATTTGCGAGTGAAAATTACTGCGTGCGAATTTGGACAATTATTGGCTGCACCAGTGCAAGTGACAGCTGATCTTACACCCAAAGTTATGAACTTATTATTGCAACCTACAATCAGAAGAAAAACTCCCTGATGCATCTTGCATCATATACCAAGTACTTTTAAAAGAGGCACGTTAGTTAGTTTTGCATACAAAGCGCCATTTTCTCAGTCTCACACGGCTGCGAGCGCTCTCCTCTTCTCTCTCATGCGCACGCATAGACCGAGAGATAGTGACGATATGCCACGTGAAAATGGTTTAAGCGGATATTCTTGCTTGTAGGCCTACCTGTCAAAATGACGGCAGTGTTTTGAATAATTAATTATTGATGGATGATGTCTTAACCTCGCGCTCAAATGCAAGTTTCTGAGAAAAATAGCGAGTCAAATAAAAATGCATGAATCCATAAAATGCGTGATACCAGTAAACAGCATGTCAGCATCCTCGTCTAACTCAACGTGATAAGCAAAATCTCAAACATAAAAAAATAACCATGAAATGTCACTAACAATAAGAGCCTCTTTGCACAACTGCGAGAGGGTGACAGCACACCGAACTTACAGTATTCTGCTTCTAACCGAGGTGTGCATTGTAACATTATAACCACGCACTTCCAGACTGCAAAAACCTATTAAAACTGCATATCCTGTTGAAATGTTCACACTTTATAATGAGACTACCAAGCAGCTGCATGGCATCGTGCCTATGCAAATTCCAGGTCAATGCACATTCCAAAAAATAAACAAACATTGTTTTATAATCATCATATTCTTTTTATCTGTCGTTATTCTTTTGCATTTTTTTCCTAAATAGAAATGTTTGCGTAGAGCCCTGATTTGTGCTTACAACCTAAATAACCTTTTTCAAATATTCCATGAAATTTGTGTAGTAAATGTTTGTTTTTTACAGATATAATTTACCATGGTTTCAAGTACATTTTTAATTTTTGATTTGTGTTTCAGAGTCAGCATAAGGTTTAATACAGTTTATTTCAGATTTATGAGGGGAAAAAAATGGTGTGCCTTGGAAATTTAATATTTACAAAGATGTGCATTGGTACAAAAAAGTTTGAGAACCACTGCTGTACTGAACTACTCACACATTGACTAAAAAAGACATCTTGATGCAAGTAAAACATGCAGTAACAGGCACACTGCACTTTCCCATGTAAATTAGATTTCACAACGGTTAAGTTTATAATAGTTCTCAGTTACACACTCTCAATAAACATCTCATTACTTATGTCCATTATGACAGGAAAAACTCAATGTAGTAATCCAGGAATCACTTTATTTTCAATATAGTGCTGCAACTGTCAATACAGATGCGATGGAAATTCAATACGCATCTCCCGTTAAAGTCATGCAGCAGTGCTGCTCACCCCTCACACACACATATGTGAAACAGGCGATCCCCTACTCTTTGGAAAATTAGCACAATCCACAGAAGAGCAGGTTAGCAGCTACAAGTTTGTTTACTCATGGTGGCTGCTGATTCTTTGCATTTCTAATTGCTTTGTGCATCATTTGTTTTTGACAAATCGCAGGCTGCAGTGCCTCCCACAGTTCCTCTTCTCCCAAAAATTACCTACCCTGAAGTAAAAGCTAAAAAGTTAAAAAGCTAAAAAGTCTATAACTAAATATAGTTCCTCATGTGCAAAAGTGAGGGCCTGTTGACAACTGATTCCAACAGAGTTTGACATTAGCATGAGTAGATGGCAAAAATGTAATAACTCATCCTAAATGTAATTAAAAGGCACTAAATCTAATAACTTTTGGTCCTAAAATTAAGGCAGTGACACTCAATGTATCTAAATAGAAATACCATCGAATTTACATAATCATCTATGTTAATTGACAGTTATGGAGCGGTCTGAAGTAGACGCTGAATAGTCTATAAAAATAAATATGCGTTCTGACTGATTCTATGAATGGAATCCATGTGAAATCAGTAAAAGAAG
Source organism: Myxocyprinus asiaticus (assembly GCF_019703515.2). Taxonomy (NCBI): domain Eukaryota; kingdom Metazoa; phylum Chordata; class Actinopteri; order Cypriniformes; family Catostomidae; genus Myxocyprinus; species Myxocyprinus asiaticus. Next base: position 10,427,775 of record NC_059374.1, read on the forward strand.
GTGTTATAACATGTTGATTATGATTGGAAGATATATGCAGTAGAGAATGTGTAATAGGTAAGGTTCGTTCTGCATTATGGCACTAATGCCAATGGCTTATGCTATAAGCGGCCAGAATCACATGACAGTGTCTTGGAAAATGTTTCATAATAATAAGAGTTTTAAAGTTATAAACCTCAAATATGATAAACAATAATAAACATTATCAGACTTGTGGCTTTAGCTCCATTGTGTTTCTATGCATCAACAATGTCAGTGTCATATATATATATATATATATATATATATATAAGTTAAACTAATAAAAATTGTTCATATGTACTATGTACACTGATGAAATCTTGTAGCACTTAGTAGTCACACATTAATAAGTGGCTTGTGGGAGCTGTAAACATATTACTCTAGATAATGAATGATTTGTTGATGTAAAATGTAAGAATAAGACAACTACAATTATTACATTCTGGGTATTTATTATACACTATATGGCCAAAAGTTTGTGGACACCCCCATTAACTAATTTGGTTACTCCATTAAATCCAGTAAAGAAAAATCTTAATGTTTCTTTATGTAATGGCTTGGGCTTTGTGTGCTTCCAAATTTGTGGCAATTGTTTGGGGATAGCCCTTTTCTGTTCCAGCATGACAATGCCCCTGTGAACATAGTGAGGTCCATAAAGAAATGGTTTACCGTGTCTGGCGTGGAAGAAATTGACTGGCCTGCACAAAGCCCAGATCTGAACCCCACTGATCACTTTTGGGGTGAACTGGAACAGCAACTGTAAGTCAGGCCCCATTGACCAACATCAGTTCCTGACCTCACTGATAGCCTTGTGTCTGAATGAGAGCAAATCCCTGCAGCCATGTTACTACATACAGTATAGTGGAAAGCCTTCTCAAAAGAGTGGAAGGTGTTATTACAGCAAAGGGGGAAACTGATGCCTGAGGTTCTGAAATCAAATTTTCATCAAGCACATATGGTGTCCACAAACTTTTGGCCATATAGTGTATTTATCATCATATATTACTACATTTAGGAACTACATTTATTTTAGGACCATTTATTACATTTGTGCCCTCAATAAAATGTTGCCAAATTAACAATGTGATAATCTACTTAGCATAAAAAATATAAAGCACACCCAAATATTGGATAAAACAGTCTCTAGATTATAAAAAAGTACACTTATAATATTATTTTTGTTAATGTATCTCTCTCGACTCAGCCCACCATATTAGATAAATGTTTATATCCAAAAACTTTTTGCATTGCACTGTTATCCATGAAGGAAACATAGTGCTGCCTTAGAATGTGGTCAAAATGAGGTGTCTTAGATGGCAGCATGTATTTGCTGTCTACTGTTTGGAACAACCTTCATTTCAGATGCCTATAATGCCTTAAAATGCTGTCCAAGTAGGTAACTCGGGGGTTTGAAACAGAGCTTTCGTGCATCCGAGTTTATTTTAGTTCAACATCTGTTATCTGTAGATTAAGACATTTAGCCACTGAGCCTGTGTCCTATAACATCACAATGTGTTATGAGTTTAACCTGGAAGTGTGCTGCCTTATAAGCAACATATCTAGTTGGAACTGGAATAAACTTGGCAAAACATCCTGAGAACCTTCACAGACAAAATCTAGTCCGTTTAATCAGCAAGCATAGAACCCAAAGATCTGTTTAAAGGAACATTAATCCCCCTTCAATTATACTGCACCACTTTTAAACTCTAGACTGGATAAGGGATTGAATTCAGCTTTTAGGAAATTACAAATACAATTTAATAAGTAATAAAATCGGTGCAATTAGAGTATACTAAGAGGGTTCTCACACTTACAGACTAACAATTTTCCATGAACTTTCCAGTAATTTGTAATTATTGGATAAGGGGTTTTAAAAATCATTCAAATTAAGGCCACATTCACACTAATCCTTTTTCATTTGAAAACTCCACATTAAGTTACCTGACATCATCGTTTTCCAAAGCATGCGGTAATGGAGTGTGTTTTCTAAATGCTCAATTGTGTTGGAGGAACATGCTGTTTCAGTGTGGATGAGAGGCATAAACGCTGCAAAATCAATGTGTTTTCAAATGGAAACATATTTGTTAACGAATCACTAAAACTGATTTATGAATTGGTTCGACAGATTCACTGGAAAGAACCAACTCAAAAGAATGATTCAATCACAAATCAGACATCACTAAGGTCAGCAGACAAGTTTTACTCAACCCATAAGCAATATATATTTTTTAAATTCTATTACAGAAAAGTATTTAAAAAAGGAGTTTTCTGCACCTTTAAAATCATAATTTGAAATTCCCGGATTTTCCATGACTGTGGAAAACATGTACTAACCAAAAAGTGCAAGCCTGTGTTGGGCCTCATGTATTCATATAGAAGACAAAGGCAGGCCTAACACAGTCGTAAAACTTAACTCGGCCCCTACCAAGTCATGAATTTTACTGATTAAAAAATAAATAAAAAATAATAATAATAAAAAAATAAAATAAAAAAATAATAAAATCGCACCAAAATCAAACAAGGGAGTCCAAAACAGACTACAAATCCCATGAAGCCTTGCTCACTAAAGGATCGAACTCTCAACTCCTATTGGATGAGGCACACAACAGAACGTCCCTCAACCATGACATCATCAGGAGTAGAAATACCTCTGAAATGCTTCCGGGATTTGCTTCCAGCAACTTTGCTCACCATGGGTAGACGCAGCTCATCGCTGCTCTCAGGTGCAGCCTCGTGGCACAAGGAAGTAACGTCCGACTTGAAACTGTGGCCATACAATCTCCATCTCGCTGGACGAGTTGAGATTACTCTGTGTTCCACCGAACACTCTAACGGATCTGAAGGAGACCGCCGAGCAATCCGCATCTTCATCCGTTTGCCTGCAGAAGTGAAGAGAAAAGATTTCTCTTCCCTCTTCAATCAAGTCAACGTCGCTGATTTCTCTGCCAGCCCGCCGAGAAGCAGCAACCATACCGCCCGCCGACAGAGGGAGAAAACGGCCTCCCGTCATCACCCAAGCCTCGAGGAACAGAGTCTGAGTTTAAGGACGGATGAACACACATTCTGCAGCCTCATGCGATTCAAGTAAGAGGTTTACGTCTGGGCAGAGATAAAATATTATAGTGTGTTATTCTTGTGTATCAAGGTTACTGCTTGTACAGTTTACGGACCGCCGTGTCCGCTCATTATTAATACTCAGGGTATTAATTATCACTAATTTGATTTGCTGTATTGTGGTCCAACCACATTGGACTGTTGTGCATTTCCGCCATCGCGGGTGAGACCGGCAAACTGAGTTTATCCATTAAAGAATCAAAGACCGCAGGACGTTTTACAAGCCGTCCACCACGTCTCTGAGTGATAAACTAACAGCTGCTTCCTCTCCCACGATCGCGAAATCGGCTTTGGGGCCGTCACTTTATTCTCTCTCTCTCTCTCTCATATTAACCACACACACGCACGCACGCACGCGCGCACGCACGCACGCGCGCACGCACGCACGCGCAATCCCTCACAAACATTCTCGGACACATTTTTGGCTAGTAGATAGCTTCGTGATAAAGCTCTGCTTTGTCCCTAAGCTATCGTACAAGCGGATACACGCGATAACTGGTAGACGCCATTGACTGGTTTCTCTCCGCCCACATTCGCGGCCATATTCTCTGGCCGGAAGTCTCGTGTGACATACTCTCCACGAGAGTCACGTCCCCCATTTTGCGCGCGTCACACCTTACACACACACACATTCTCACACACATACACATACACACACACACACCTACCTTCCTCATGTGTTATAGGCTTATTTTTGTTACCATATCTAGTCATGTCACTGTTTAGTTTGTAGTTGTAAGTCGGAAGTTTATTGACTGCATTGTATTGATTATTAATTGATATTACTGCATAAATAAACTTTGTTATATTTCAAAGAGAAGTGTTTTGGTTTGTTTTGCATACACCTGTGTCAAATGCTGACGGGATGTCAGTGCTCGGATTCAAGCCTTCATTCATTGTTTTTTTTTCCCCGAAAATCGATATTCTTCGGATGTCGATTTTCCTAAGAAAACAATCTAATATTGAGACTGTTATACTATCTGGTTATTAGTCCCTGATTCCAGGGTGGTGCCCCGTCAATGTTAATCCTTATTAATATTCTATTGATTTTTGATAATTGATAATTATCCGTGATGATTGTTGAATTTGAATGATCAATAAGCTAGTGTTAATTTTAATTAATGTTTCATCGATGGTAACAATTAACGATTATCTTTGATAATTGTTGATTTAAAGGATTAGAAAAAGCTTTATCAATGTTCTATTGATTTTAATAATTAATAATTGTCTTTGATAATTATTAATTATTGCTAATAACCAAACCCACTCCTAAACGTAGCACACTACATTTACTGGAGCCCCATATGAGGTTTTAATGAGTTAGATTCAATTAATTAATTTAAATATTAATTAATAACTAAAGAAATAATTATTAATTATTTCTGATAGTAACACTGATCTAAACAACCAGTAAAGCCCTACACCTGTATAAGTTAACAGTTGTTCGTCTACATTTCACATCATTATTTTTTATGCTTCTGTTAGCTAAACATTACATGAGGGAATTTTAAGTGAGCTCTGTCTAAACCAGTAAGTCATGTGAAATGTCATTTACCTTCCTGGCCAGGCTGTCAAAGCGACCACCGCATGCCTTGCACATGTGTTCAGGAGCAGGGGAAGATGGGTAGCTGTTGAAGCCAGAGTTAGTGAAGGCCTGATGACGTGAGCTACTTCTGGTGTCCTCCACTGTGGAATCGTCCAGACAGAGCAAGCCGCAGCAGCTGGCCCACATGCTCCACACCTGCTGCGAGAGGTTGAGAAAGAGACTTACGTTACAAGTGTTCAAAGTATAATAAAAGGAATATAGAGTAAATCACTTTAGTCATAAGAGGAGGATGTACTTTCTTAAAAAGTGGATTGGACTCCTCTAACCAATACACCTGGAACTGAATTAGGAGTAAGTTCTTCCTAGCATCAGTTAATGTGGTTGATAAGCTTTCAGCAGGAGTCTCTTGGCTGAAAAAGTAGAACTTGCATCATTTATTCAAAGCCTGTGTGCCATCTAAACCACAGGAGCTGTGCGACACTCCTCCTACTGATGACACTGTATCCTCCTTTCTCGCTTTCTCTCTCTTACACACACAAACACACCCCACCTCATAGCCAAATAAAGCCAGCCTGATCTGGTAGCACTGCCATGGTTACACCTCTCAAGGCTTGGGCACGGTGTTTGAATGAACTAATAAAGATGAATCATTCAGAATTGGCTACCACAGTCAAAACTGGATTTGACTCCCTCAACATGCAATTGTTAAAAGTATACTGTCCAGTGTTTGCCACAGGAGACTATGGTGGGTGGACCTTGGACCCTCTAGGGGGGTCTGGGGGTATGTTCCCCTCGGAAGAAAAGTTTGTACATTTTAAAAGATAATGCATCAATCTGTTGCACTTTGAGAGCAAAATTAAGAGGCTAGATCTATTAAGAACTTTGTGCTCTTGTAAACAATTTTGTGCTCTAAAGTAGTAATTTAATCATAAACACATTGGTTGTTTAGTACGGAAGCTCTGAACCGCAAGGTGAAAAAAAAAAGTGAAAAAAAAAAAAAAAAAAGTTCCTTCCTGAGCCTAAGTCTTACATTTTTTCTCTCTTCCAAAAATTTTTTTTTTTCTTAAAAAAACAAATGCATGCGGTACCAACCTTGGCCACCAGGTGCCACTATCAGTAAACATGTAATCTTATGATTTTAATGCTTTCTCTGTTGCTATATAGCTGAATAATACATTTATTATTTATTTAAGGGTTTGCAAACCTAAATCAAGACATAATCAGGTTACATATGTTTGATATGGCATTCGTTGTCTTGTAACAACTGGAGTTATTTTTTTTGTTTGAAATTGTTGGTCTTTCTAAACCATCTATGCCATTTGCTAAGTGTTACATGGTGGAAGCGAAGGAATGTATTGAGGAAAACGGGAAACATGGGGAAATTATTATTATGTCTGTTCTTCTGAAGTGTTAGGGGTACATCTGGTAATGTTAATATTGTTGTAAATAATCTAATTTCCAAACAAAAAGATCATTTATAAATTAAATCCTCGTGACTGAACGGGGATGTCATGTGCAGACATTCATGGTGGAATTATAATAATATATTTTAATATAAAAAGTTGTCAATGCATTTGAAACGCACTGTCTACTGCAGAAGTGAAGAGTTCCAGATGAAGAATGTCAAATAAATATCCAAATATTGTTGGTCTGTCTAAACATGAGCTAGACAGTTACGCCGATGTAAAATGCTAATCCCAAACAAACTGGTGAGGGGTGAGGAATCACCTATAGTATCGCTCCCCGGGTTCCGCCGGGGGGAAGAATAGTAGGCTACACACACACCTGTTTTGTATTAGCAGTATGGGACTTAGACTAAGACTATAAGACTTAGGCTCAGGAAGGAACTGAGACACAATTTTTTTTTTTTCACTCTTTTTTTTTTTTCCACCGTGCGGTTCAGAGCTTCCGTAGTATAGATATAAATGGTGATGCACAGCAAAAAAGTCACACCCACAAAGCATAAATGAGACACATTAACACGCAGTTCACAAATGGTCAACACAATATCGACTTGAGCATACATTTGTCCTCCGGACACGTAAATTGGTCATTCACTTGTCCGAGTAAAAAAGTTACTTGTCCGGAGAGAAAAAAGGACATTTGTTACATGCTCAAGCAACGTCAAAGTTTGTTGTATATTTTTCTACAATTATGACAATTATGCAATCAACTCAATTCTCTGTGACAGAAATGTAAACTGCACTGGGAAGGGGAGGAGGCTATTGTTATTTGATAAATATTTTATGTTAGGTATGGTAGTCAAATAAAGGAAAGCCTCCATTGCCATCATTTACAGCAGGGGTGCTCACACTTCTATGGAATGAGGTCTACTTTTTCATCATGTTATTGCAGCAAGATCTACCATGTACATTAAAGGCTATACATTATCAAAATACCACAATTTCAAGCTGACGGACTGAGAGATGCTTTGCCGAAGTAACGGCGCAAAACACAACATTAGAGATCTTTTATGTTATTATGAGAAAGTGTAAAAATATTTTCAGTTCATTATGAAACTGTGGTGGGACCAATTAGACTGTGGCGGGAAACACGGCTTGCACTAAACTGTATGAAAATTCTATTACAGTGAGATCAGCTAGTACAGGATAACCCTTAGAAGAATCTGAAACCTTAAGAGTTAAACAAGAACATTTGTGGAAATTCAACTGGGAAAGTTTTTTATTTATATATTTGAGGCATCAATATATTCAAATATATATTCAAAATATTCAAATTAGCTGATATTTAAATTGGAATCCTAATTTGCATGCTTTCCAATTCACTCAGTTGGCCTTTTGTTTAACAGTGTGGTGTAATAGCATTAGCACTGAGAGACCACAAGAGGGTGATATTCATTCAAACTGTCAAACCATAAAACGACATAGTTGTAACTGAAAACACATTGTGTAGGCTGTATGAAAGACACAGACACAATATATCATTCAGTGATGGCTAGAGTAAATATTCTTTGTCCTTTGATAATGATTTGGGTCAAATTTAATGGAAAACTATGGGAGTTGAGCTCCGTGGCACTGCAGAATTTTGACGTTGGTCATTGCAGTGTGTGCGTACCTTTGTAGAAAATAATTGTTTTGAATTTTAGAACACGCTATTTCGACCAACAGATGTATCAGGTGTGCAACCAACTTTAATTTACCCTGCCGTTCTCACTTTACCAAAGTTGAGTTGAGAAAAATGTCTGAAAACAAAAGACTACTTTGCAATGAGCAGCACAATTTATATCTGAAAAATCTTCCGATTATCGATTTGTGAAAAAGGCATCGATCGCAAGCCTACAAATTATTCTTGTGAGCCAGCTTTTTATCTACAGCAGGGTTTCTCAGCCACTGTGACGTGACTCAAAAGTGGGTCGCGGATCACTGTCTGCTGGGTCACGAGATCATTACTGTCACGAGTACAAATTACCAATTAGAAGGCTAGAACTTAACAATTGCAATGTTTTGGGTAACAGGGACCTCTATTGTAGAATTGTGTTAAAACCTCCAGGTTTACGTAAAGGACTGCAAATAAGAGGCTTCAATTCTCTGTCGTTAATTATTAGCTGTCTAATCACAATAATCCATCAATGCTATGAATTAGGGCTGAACGATTTGGTCAAAAAATTTAATTGTGATTATTTTGGAAAAAACTGCGATTGCGATTTAAACTGCGATATAATAAACATAAAACAAAAAACATGTGCGATTCCTTTTAACAAAAATTAAACCATGTTTTGCCCATGCTTTACTGCCGACCAGAAATACTGTTCTAGAAATGGTGTTCACACTTGAGTCCTCTAAAAAGAACCAAACTAAATAGATAAATAAAACAGTGAAACAGATGAGGTGGGGTAAAGTATCACAATCACATTGCATCTGTTTGCTTTGTAAAAAAAAAAAAAAAAAAAAAAAAAAAAAAAAAAAAATCCAATTTGTGAAAGGGTCAGTCCACTTTTCATCATTATTTTTTTGAAACCCAGTCAACTTGAATATTATATTATTGCAATAATAACAATGCTAAGAAATTATTATAGAAATATATACAACAGTTAGTTCCGGTTCTCGAATCTGATTGGACGACAGACGTTCCATGAGCACCGATGGTCTGACACCATCAGCACTCGGACGCTTCACTGTGTGCATCACTCCGCTTGTGTTCCTACCATTCTAAACTAAAGTGCAAGAGCAGTGCAGATGTGTTAAGAGCTACTGTTTGTCTTTTTTTTTTTTACATTACATATGTTAGCCAGCAGGTGGTGGCAAAAGATCATTTTTGTGTGTAATATGAGCCAGTTGGTGATGTGAAGTGAATCCGCGTCAGCCACTGTTTACATACAACAGCGCTCCGTGATCGCTACTACATGACTAAAGCTAGGAAATAGCTTTAAATGAACAACTTCAGCATTACGGCTCATCACAGCTGAGAGACAGAACAGACTGATTGATTACAGAATTCAAGGCGCTTACCTCTTACCAGAGTTTCCACATTGGATACATACCGTTTAAAATGGCGGAGGACATTGCGGTTTCTATAGTGATCGACTCTTGCACACCGGCTACCGTGAAACAGGGAGAAATACCCCCACTTGGATGACTATTTTTCCATTGAGAAAGCTGGTCTTCAGAAAGCTGACAGCATTTCTGCTTGGGAGTGGCAACAGGTGATCGCACCCTCTCTCTCACACTCTCACTCACTCACTCACTATCTCTCTCTCACACACACTCACACATCCATCTATCCTTGTTTATCCAATAACTTGTTAGAAACAGCACAAGCCGTGATACTATTTCTGAAGTGAGAGAGGCTTGGACGCATCATTTGGTTTGAACCAGAAACGGCAGATTCCGATCCGTCGCGAAAGAAAGTAGTTCCATGCACAAATGCGTTTTTATGACCGTACTCAGTTTTTCCAAATTTTTTTTAATTTACTTGTTCATTGAACTGTTGTATAGAAGCAATATCACACTTGCAATCGTGCTATATGGCCCTACATCAGCACTGCTGTGATTACCTACGGCACTCGGCCTGCGGCCGAATCACAGCAGTGCTGATGTAGGGCCATATAGCATGATTGCTAGTGTGATATTGCTTAAATATTATTGTATAGCCTAATATTCATCATCATTATAACTATTATAATATTATTATTATTATTTATTAGTAATTTATTGCTTTAATAATAACTTACTATGCAGTCCTGGTAAACCCTCAAGCCTTTATGTTGGTGGAAGCTTTTATTTTGCAAACTGAAGGGACGGAAGTTTATGTTGTTTGAAGTTGAGTTGACAACAGCCTTTTAATAAACTGAAATGCTCACATCTGCCTTGCTGTCAAAAAAACCCCACTCTCATGGGATTATTTAATGCGTATAATAAATGATAGTGGCCAAACATAGAGGTATGTGAAATTACGCAAATGTGCAATTAAAGTAAATCTGGGGCGCTTTAAATAATGCACTCGGATCGGGTGGCCTGGGTAGCTCAGCGAGTAAAGACGCTGACTACCACACCTGGAGTCGTATGTTTGAATCCAGGGTGTGCTGAGTGACTCTAGCCAGGTGTTCAAAGCAACCAATTGGCCCAGGTGCTAGGGTGGGTAGAGTCACGTTGGGGTAACCTCCTCGTGGTTGCTATAATGTGGTTCTCGCTCTCAGTGGGGCATGTGGTGAGTTGTGCGTGGACGCAGTGGAGAATAGCGTGAAGCCTCCACAAGCACTGTGTCTCCGCGGTAACGCGCTCAACAAGCCACATGATAAGATGTGCGGATTGACGGTCTCAGACGTGGAGGCAACTGAGATTTGTCCTCCGCCACCCAGACTGAGGCGAGTCACTACGCCACCATGAGGACCTAGAGCGCACTGGAAATTGGGCATGCCAAATTGGGGAGAAAGGGAGGAGAAAAAAAAAAAATAAATAAAATAATGCGCTCAGATCACAATAACACACTTAACCAAACTCAGAGCACAACTGTCACTCAGGGCACCAGATAGATAGAGTTTGTGAGCATGGAGCACAGAACCACTCTGAAACCACGTGTAATACGATGATCCCATTGTATTTAAGAAAGCACTACACTCTACAGACTGGTGCACTTCACAAAATAGATGGCATCATGAGGAAGGAAAATTATGTGGGTATATTGAAGCAAAATCTCAAGACATCAGCCAGAAAGTTAAAGCTCGGTCGCAAATGGGTCTTCCAAATGGACAATGACTCCAAGCATACCTCCAAAGTTTGGCAAAATGGCTTAAGGACAACAAAGACAAGGAGAGGAGTGGCCATCACAAAGCCCTGACCTCAATCCAATAGAAAATTTGTGGGCAGAACTGAAAAAGCATGTGTGAGCAAGGAGGCCTACAAACCTTACTCAGTTACACCAGTTCTGTCTGGAGGAATGGGCCAAAATTCCAGCAACTTTTTGTGAGAAGCTTGTGGAAGGCTACCCAAAATGTTTGAACCTCTCTACTATTATTCTGACATTTCACATTCTTAAAATAAAGTAGTGATCCTAACTGACCTAAGACAGGGAATGTTTTCTATGATTAAATGTCAGGAATTGTGAAAAACTGAGTTTAAATATATTTGGCTAAGGTGTAGGTAAACTTCAACTGTATAACCTGGTTTATACATTGCCTGGCCAAAACAAAGTTGCTGTTTGGATTTAAATAAGTAGATACTTAAAAGCCTATGATTGGATCATTATTGCAGTGATTAATATGTTTCAGCTGGCAACAATTCTTTTTACCCTAACTAATGCAGTGTGTAGCTTCTCATTTCTTAAACAACCATGTCAGAAGAAGTATCCCCTGGTTGTGGAAAAGATGTTACTGTGTTTCAGAAGGGGCAAATTATTGGCCTGCCAAGAAAACAAGGAGATTGCTGAAATCATTGGAATTTGGTTAAGAGCTGTCCAAAGCATTATTAAAACCTGGAAGTACAGTGGTGAACCGTCAGCTTCGCAGAAAAAATGTGGTCGGAAAAAAATCCTGTATGACCGTAATTGGAGATCACAAAAACGCTTGGACACATGGTTAAAAAAAAAAAAATAAATAAATAAAAAAAAATAAAATAAAATCAACGGTGTGTTCATGTTCAAACCGACGAACACGTATAACCGCTGGTTGGACGCTAGGTGGTACTATGGGGTAATTTTCATTAAGCAGGGTTAGGGTTAAGCCTACACAACCCAAGACACCTTGATTTCAAACTTTATTATTTTAACTAAAAATTCAAATGAATGCAATTAAAATGTGTGTTGTTCAACTTTTTGAAAGATGGCTTTACAACAGTTGTGAAGGGCAACATCTCTTTGGAAACTAACCTACTTCATCTGTGTATTCTCTACCGGTCGGTATGTCGTTGTCCAGGATAATACATCATTTGTGTGAATACATTTGTTTTGTTCCCTCCATGATATATCACAAAATCCAATTACATCGACAAACCCCGGGCTGAGGGATCAGTGAATATTCTTGCTTTAGTGATTTTGCATTGAAAATTAAATTTATTTAAAGAGCCCATATCGTGCTAATTTACAGGTTCATGATTTTATTTTGTGGTCTACTAGAATAGGTTTATATGCTTTAATGTTCAAAAAACACATTTTTCTCATACTGTCCATTTCTGCTAAACCTATTTTCATCCTCTGGCTCAAACGCTCTGAATTAGGTCCTGTCTCTTTAAAGCCCCCCTTTCCGAAAAGCCCAGTCTGCTCTGATTGGTCAGTTGGCCTAGTCTGTTGTGACCAAACCGCGTAGAGCTCGTGTCAGAAATGTAACGCACCTTACCATAGCTGAGTTTCAGGCTTCCTTAACAGCTGTAAACACTATTGTAACTATAGTAACAGTGGTGTTGGTTTTTGCTGTACCAGTTTGAGTCCAAGTCCGATAATGAAAGTTTGGAAGAACAGCTGATCGACCGAACTGCATTTGCAGGCACGACTAGAGCAGGACATTTCACAGTGCTAAGTTTTAATTTTGTAGCTTTCTTACAAGCACACTGTTGATTTATTGTGAACCTAACAAAGCTTCAAGTAAAAGAACGTAGTGCATCTAAGTTAGTCATCTTTTGCTGGAATGGGTGTAGCCCAACTTTATTCGCCTGAGATATGAACGGAGAACAGAGGCTTACTCCCGGTTAGTGAGCAAGTTAGTCATGGACTACCGATAGAGGCCATAACATTACAGCTTGTAATTATGTAATTATAAGACTCTTGAGATCGACCATTTTGTTACATAGTTTTAGGTAAAAGCTGGCCCACAGCTGAATAGTAAACCCTTACCAAAACAATACCATAACATAGCAAGTTAGCTGAGCACTACCATGGATTGTAGACGTAAAATTACCATTTGTAAAAATAAATCCATCTCCACACTTGATCACTATTCATGATATTAAGAACAAACAATCAGCATAATTCTACACAATTGTAGTTAAAAGTGGGCCCGCAGCTGATTAGCAAAACTATTTCAACACAACAACATTCGCTAGCAGGTTAGCAGAGGCCTACAGCTGTGTACTGGGTGTACACTGTAGCTACAACACAAAACTCCGCATTTGAACTCTCGGTAGCAGATAAATCCACAAATAATCAAGCATACTTAGAGGTTGTGACCTGAAGCGCCAGATTGTCCAAACAAAGTGGGAATCACCATCTTTCAGGAGTAATCGTCTTGAAAATCCAGCATTGGTTGTGGTTGTACTGCTGAGGAATAGTGGTAAAAATAAATATTAACCACTGATTCTTCAATTCGTCTGCCTTTGGAAGTCCAAACAAAGAGCTTTTGCTTTCGCAGTGACGAAACAGCATCTCCTCAAAATGGCAACAACACTCACCCAACTCATCCTGGCGGGTGGGCTAAAGTAGCCCTTAGGCAGGCATTATGCAAATGTGTTACATAATGACGTAGATACTTTACGGAAGAAATGGCTGGACTACAATCAAGCCATTTTGTGTAGTTCTTGAGCAGTGTTGTCTGTGGGAGAAAATAACTCCCCTTTGAGTGGACTTTGTGCTTTGTAACTTGGCAGATCTTTTACATGCACAAACAGCTATATTACACACAAAAGGAAAGGTAAAATCCCAAAAAGCATAATAGGGCCTCTTTAAAAAATTAAAAACTTAATTAAAATTCAAATTCCACTCCAAGTGATAAAAAAAAAAAAAAAATATTTTTTATATTATTTATATATATATATATATATATATATATATATTTTTTTTTTTTTTTTTTTCATACAGCTCTGGAAAAAATTTAGTCCACTGCAAAATTATCAGTTTCTCTGGATTTACTATTTATAGGTATGTGTTTGAAATTCCACTGTGAAATTTTGTGGAGGATCGGTGAAGATCTGGGGGTGCTTCAGCAAGGCTGGAATCGGGCAGATTCATCTTTGTGAAGGATGCATGAATCAAGCCACGTACAAGGTTATCCTGGAAGAAAACTTGCTTCCTTCTGCTCTGACTATGTTCTGAGTATTGTTTTTTCCAGCAGGACAATGCCCCATGCCACAAAGCCAGGTCAATCAAGCCTCCTGTGGTTGGAGGAGCACCAGATCAAGACCCTGTCATGGCCAGCCCAATCTCCAGACCTAAACCCCATTGAAAACCTCTGGAATGTGATCTAGAGGAGGATGGATGGTCACAAGCCATCAAACAAAGCCGAGCTGTTTGAATTTTTGCACCAGGAGAGGCATAAAGTCACCCAACAGCAATGAGAAAGACTGGTGGAGAGCATACCAAGACACATGAAAGCTGCAATTGGAAATCAGGGTTATTCCACCAAATGTTGATTTCTGAACTCTTCCTAAGTTAAAACATTAGTAGTGTGCTGTTTAAAAATTAATATGAACTTGTTTTCTTTGCATTATTCGAGGTCTGAAAACATTGCATCTTTTTTGTTATTTTGACCAGTTGTAATTTTTTTCAAATAAATGCTCAAAATGACAATATTTTTCTTTGGAATTTGGGAGAAATGTTGTCAGTAGTTTATACAATAAAACTAAATGTTAATTTTACTTAAACACTTATAAATAGTAAATCCATAGAAATTGATAATTTTGCAGTGGTCTCTTAATTTTTTCCAGAGCTGTATATGTATATACATATATATATAAAATCAAGCTTTTGACACTTAATACAATTGAGGGACTTGTACACAACTATTACACAAGGTGCAAACATTCATTGATGCTCAAGAAGAGAACACACCATGGGGGCCTGGGTAGCTCAGCTAGTATTGACGCCGACTACCACCCCTGGAGTCGCGAGTCTCCTAAGCAACCAAATTGGCCCGGTTGCTAGGGAGGGTAGGGTCACATGGGGTAACCTCGTCATGTCATGCACAACGAGCCACATGATAAGAAGCGCGGATTGACTGTCTCAGAAGGAGGGGCAACTGGGGCTTGTCCTCCGCCACCTGGATTGAGGTGAGTGACCGCACCACCACGAGGTCCTACTAAGTAGTGGGAATTGGGCATTCCAAATTGGGAGAAAAGGGGATTAAAAAAAATAATATATATAAAACAGAAGACAACACACCACTATATGCATACTATACTTTATGTAATTATCTGTAATGAAGATTCTGAAGAGCAGTACTAATTAAAAAAATCTTTTATTTCTTATATTTCTATAAATTATAAAAAGGTATGAATATTTATGAGACAAAAGGGAATGCAAACATATTTTCTCAACTATATATACTGTTTATTAAACCTCCGATGAATGGGTTATCAGCTGTCTTCCTTTTCTTCGGCTTTCTATCTTGTTTCTGAACAGCACTCTAAATTGAGCAATTCTGTGATTTGGTGGCAAAAAACAGCCATTTGGCTCCTTAATGTTTCAGTTTAGGAGCCAATGGCTCCTAAGTCATTTTTTTTAGTCTGGAGCCCTGTAAGGTTGATCTAAAATCAAGTTGAGTGTTTACCATTAAGCATTACTACATTGTTATTTAACACATAAAACCTTATTTTTTTTATTTGTTGAAAAGATAACTATATTGTGATATACCATTATCATGATATAAAATTATTCATATCGTGGTACACCCCTGTAAAGAGGCACATTCCAGTCATTGTATGTGTGAAATTCATTTTTAATGTTATTTAATAGTAAATGACTTTTTTCAGTTCGAACAGTGTACAGATTTCTTTTATATATATATATTAAAAAAAATAAAAATAAAAAAAAATCAAAACTTATTCATGGTGACAAAAAACTACTCCACAAACAAAAACAATTCACATTTCTTTGTGTCAGCAAACATGGCAGCATGTGCCCAGTCCATGTTCTCCAACTGACAGGATGTTGTCACTGCTGGGCCCACCAGTCAATAGTGCCAGTACACCCAAACCAACAATAGCTGCACTGTGACTAGACAAAATACATTGAGACAAGGATCTCAACAGCAGAAGGTCACTTGCAATGCCTGGAGTCACAGGTCATACAGTTAGGGACAGAGTGTATTTATGAATGACTCATTTGGTTGGCCACATGATAAGGTATTTTACATGTGAAAAGATAGGAATGCGTTGAAAAGCCTTACAAAGTTTCAGTGTCAAGAGTATTCACCCTCGTAGAGATAACGCAACCATTTGAAATCTCATTTGCTGGTAATACTGTGTTGGATCTGGGTTTAACAGTTGATGTTTGATGGTCTTTACAAGTTCAGCATCTGTCAGATAGTTGCCCAAAGGCATTTCAACTGACAACCAACATGTCAATAACCCAGACATTGTGTAGCAGAAAGCAAAACAAACTAGATTTGCATTTCCTGAGGGAAATACCAGTGATCGGAGAACAAAGCCAGAGTAATGGGAGGCATAGAATAGACCCAGCTGACATCAGCAGCTGAAGCAGCCAGCCACTATGACATCAGAGGCCTGTCTTACGAAGCCGGTTTTAGTGGCTACCCAGGTAAGTTTGAGTTTAGTCTGAACAAACCCTGGTTTTTGGGCTCTAGAAGGCGGGCTGTTTTTTTTTTTTTTTTTTTTACAGTGTTTATCGGCATAGTAATTTATGCTGCATGGCTTATCTACTCCGAAGCAGGTTTTATTCTGGGTAACAGATCGCAAACAGATATTGAACCAATCTGCTGTGAGTACAGTGACATCTCTGATGCAATACAAAAAACTCCCCCTGTATCTCTCTCTCTCCAAATTAAAGCATGCTTTTCAGGGGTATATACAGGTGCATCTCAATAAATTAGAATGTCGTGGAAAATTTCATTTATTTCAGTAATTCAACTCAAATTGTGAAACTCGTGTATTAAATAAATTCAATGCACACAGACTGAAGTAGTTTAAGTCTTTGGTTCTTTTAATTGTGATGATTTTGGCTCACATTTAACAAAAACCCACCAATTCACTATCTGAAATTTATGAAATTTTTTGCAGAAGTGTTCGTAAGATGATTCTCACACTTTAAAGAAACGTTTATTGTGTGACGAGTCTTTCCACCTGAACAAATATTCTGATTAAAATATATTGTAGGCATCACACAGTCACATGGCTTTAGGGATGGGTAAAAATATAGATTTTCCATAGCATCATGAACTTAATTTGAACGATCTTGATATCTTAGGATATATTAGGATTCTTAAATCCTAATATCAATTAAAGTAAAGTACATGTAACTATATTTTGTGCTGTCGGGTCGCTGAAGCTGGTGTCCGGCACTTAATACGCTTTAAACTCATTTGCGCGGTGCAGTTGAAGCCTGGTTTTCACACAAGTGTGGCGCGAGACATCACAGAAGCTCATGCAAGAGCGCATGCTTCAATTGGGCTTCCCTCACTATCAGCCAGAGATTGGATAGTACAGAGCTGATCACTTGATATCACGGCAGCTCACAAGGCTTACCCTGATATTGTGACACAGACTTCTAGACCCCGAAAATTTCAAGTTTAAAGCACTATCAAGGAAGTCAAACCTCTCAAACAGCTGGACAGCCCTGACTTTCTATTCGGCACTGACGATAAAAAAAGACAACACGCTGCATGTGTCAAAATAAAAGTTTTTTTAAAAATGACACATCATCCTTGCTTACATTTATCATGATTTTACAGTAGTGACAGTAACTATGGTATTTTGACAGAAATATACATATTTGCTACAACTGTGGCAGGTATTAAAAAGAGACTATTTACATTGACCTAACAACAGTAATGATCACTTAGCCTAAATCATTAGGAGCCTAATGAAAGAAATATTAAATCTGTTATGGAGTGGGAAACAAACATATTTACTAGATATGTCCCAATTCAGTAAAGTGCTCTACTGTCAGAATATAATGACTAGCCCTATAAGTTGTTAAAATGTTTTGTTTACATAGCATCTTAAAGTAAAATTCAGTGTCAAATTCAAAAGGTTCCAGATGCTAAGATTATGCAAATAGTACAAATTCTGCATGTAAACAATAAATAAGTAACAAATATATATAATATATATTTTATTTTTAATGTATAATATATTATTAGAGCTGACAGAATTATCGCGTTAACGCATGCTATTAATTTCAAAAGTTTAACGTGTTAATTTTTCTTAATCACGATTAACGCATTTACCATTAATACAGCATAAACACTGGTGTGAAGGGTGGAACCTTTGTAATGTGTCCACCCGGAGTCATTACACTGACAGACATAGACATTCTTGGACGGAACTGTCTTAACACGCTAGTTGAACGTTACGCTCTCTCCTATGATAGAACCGTGGAGGTTGTTATCTCAGTAAATAAAAGAATTGCTGACAGCGCTTCCTGTCAGTGATAAGATGATGGAGAAATGACTTCTTAACACTATTTCATGTACAAAACAAGCACAGATGGGACTTGTAATAGAAATCGAGTATTTTTTCAGCCTATGTAAGGCACGATTTAATTACCACAGAAGCAAACTAAATCTTAACCATCAAATGCAGAATGAGAAGTTTTTGTTTGCAAGTGCTTTTCATGGTGAGTCCAAAGCGGCACATGACGCTGGCGTTGCCGCTTTGACGCGAATCATGAACTCAGCTTCACGATTGCTGTAACAAAGTGGATAGCCACAGTCTATCGGCAGATTAATATTGTGGAGGATGACATTTAAGGGATTTAATGCCCATTACAATAAATATGCAACCTATGTTAATGATACTTGAATTGGTGATATTTTAGTGCATTTCTATGTTTATACTGTGGAAGGCTTTGTTTGGAAAATGTTAATAAAGCATTATATTGCTACGTATTGTTTTTTTTTTTTTTTCCCTTTCCTAAGATGGAAATAAATGCATTTTGACAAGAAAAGAAGTATAAATAGTGTCAAATTTCAACACTTAAAATCTGTGATTAATTACAATTAACTACAAAAAAATTGTGATTAATCGCGATTAAAAAAAATTAATCGACTGACAGCACTACATATTATATTAAGACATTATATTTATTGATGGAATACGTGGAATTTGTGGATTTTTAAAAAGCTAAAATGTGACCAAAATGATGAAGCTAATGATGAAATAACATTTATAATTTCATAATGTGCCATGTTAGAAGGTTCCCTGTATATTTTACAGCAGTAGCTGAGAGAGAATTTCTTTAATATGTCAGAAAAATTGACACTGTTACTGAAATATACACATATGAATTGATATCTTAATGAATCGAAATCGGATTCGAATCGAGAGCTTGCGAATCAGAATTGAAATGGAAATATCTGTATCAATACCCAGTTATATTTTCCAGAAGTCATCTCATACATTCGCTGCAGCAGCAGCAGCGATGTTTCTTCTTTCCGTTTAAATGTTTAAATTCTTCATATTTTCATAATGATCTCTTGATCTTCAGCTGAGAAGTAAATCACACAGAATTTCTTGCAAGAAATAATCGCGCTGACTCTCTCCCTGCTTCATGCATTGGCTGTTCATGCAAATGTCACTCATTAGCCACTTTTACACTATCAGCCAGTGTGACCCAGGGCTATCAACTGGCCAGCAGACCTCGAGCCACGAGACCAAAATCAATCTACGTTCCCACCTTCGGGCCAACAGCCCTGCAGTGCTGCCCTAAAACCTGCCCTTAATACGCCACCCTGGTGCCAACGTCACACACCCTGCCCATTTCACAAGCAAGAGGGAAGCTTAAGCTGAGGTATCTTGTTTTGTATTTATCTAGAATATCGAGTTTATATCGTATGTAAACATTAGCAAGCTAGCAAGGTAAATTAGCATTGACACCTCACCAACCCAGCACACCGTCTATGATCTCGAACCATAGAAAGTTCTTCCTTGGGGCACTGCTTTGTCTATTGTGCCTTTAAACGGGTTTGTACTGTGCACGCAAATTCTTTTTTTTTTTCTCAAACCTGTACCGTTGTGTGCTGGATACACAACCAGGCAAGTTCGGAGAAACTCTGGCTTTGACACTGACCCCGCCATAATCTGCAGTTGGCCTTGTTTGGCCCAAGGGTAATGGGCGGGTCAAAGTCCATTGGCCGTTGGCCCCAAAAAAGCCCCGGAAGTGACAGTGGGAACACAACTGGCCCTGGCTCGATAGTTGAAATGCAGCTCTTGTGCATGCGCTTCAGGGTTAAACATGAACTCAAGATCAAACTCTGAGTCAGAAGGTTTATAGCGAGCGTCTTAAGATCGCTGAACCCGATCACTTCCAGTTTGTCAGTCTGAAACGTACTCAAAGTTTGTTCAATTAGCTTCGTGAAACAGGCCTCTGGTCTCCGAACGCTATTATAACAATCACTGGCAATTCAATTTGGAATGGCAAAGAGGAAATTTACTTCTTTAAAATAAAAAAAAATACAAAGACTGAATTTATCTACAAAACAAGGTTGGAATGGAGTCTATATGTCAAGTGGTTCACACTTAATTAATTGCTGAATTTTACAGAGAAGCATCAAACTAGGAACTCCGATACAGTGCTGCCTTGCAAGCACCACTTAAACAACACAAATAAGCCATTTCAGCAACTATAACTTTAAAAAACATCCTTACCTTGAAAGTGAATCAGTGACAGTGAGGTTCAGAGACAGACTGCCTGGGATATAAAATTCAAGCCATTGACATCTATAAAGAGAAAAAGTACATAGTAACAAATTTATGAGTAACATTTTCTGCAGATGCTGGGACTGCAGTCTTTACACAAGAAGCAATACCGAATGAAACGCGTTGAATGTGAGGATCCGGCCATTATTCTGAACATATCTTCCTCCCTGTTTGCGAATCAACCACACAATTCAATGCTCACAGGATGACTTGGCAACCTCAAACTTCCTCTTTACCACAAGCAAATTTTTGTGCACCAAGACTGGCCTATCATGTTGAACAAATCGCCCTGACTAATATTAACAAAACACACTTAAAAACTATGTATAATTTTTATATACACACTTATCAATACATTACCAGGATTGTTTACACACATCACAGTATATGTAGTAATAAAGATTTGCCTATAGCATAATTTAAATGTGTATAATCCTTAATCTATACTTGAGGTATCAGGATTATAATTATAAACACTTCATAGTATTGAATAAGAATTATATACACACTTTTTACATAATTTCTGAATTGTATACACACAGTTCACAGTCTAGTAACAAAGTTACAGCAGCCTACATAGTATCAGATTATTACAGAATAGATATTTAAATGCAACAGTGTAGTGTCAAAGTATCACAGTGTAATATCAGGATTATTTACACATTTAAAGTACAGTATCAGGATTATACAGCATACATACTTAATAGTATAGAGTTAGCATTATCAAAGCGTTTTAAACTGTAGTTTCAGTACTATATACACAGTTCACTACACATTATCACAGTAACAGTATAACCTGGTATCGGGATTATTGTGTCATTGCATCATAATACTTCACAGTATCACGCGACACGCTCGAGCTTCAAAATTCATAACGTCGCCAGCGTTGAACGACGAAAATACAACGAAACAAAAGTGACAAAGTTTGGAATTTTACGTTGAAAACCTTCAAGAGACATATTAGTTGAGACAAACGTAAAGGATATCTAGTGTTTGTTTTCTATTGACGGTGTTTCTTCAGTCGAAATGACGTTATCAAACTTACCTCAGTTTAAAAGAAACGAAGCGCTTGGAAACCGCAGCCACAAATGTTCAAAACTCTGAAGCCTTCAGAAGACTTTATTAAAAACACCCACAATGAAACAAATTTTCAACAAACCGTCAGCTTTTCATTGTATAGTTAATCTGGGACGAATTTACACACATTTGGTATCCTGAATTGTTAGAATTTCGTTAATGACGCTTTGACTTAAAAGGCAGGTTGAGGTGCGCGCACGTCAGCTCTTTCACTATTCGAGAACGTGCACGTAGACCATAAACGCGTCTCGACCTATGTCTGACGTGCTTCAGATATTCTTTGATAGAAGGGTTCTGTGTGCTTCTGGCTCTAATAGTATAATTACATATTAAATAAAAATAAACAGGACATGATTGTTTTGAAATGTTATGAATTTCCGATAAAAAGATGTTTAAAAATATTTCATTAAGTCGCATCAGGACGTTTTTGTCTTATTGGAAACATTTAGGCATTATAAAGTATAATAGTTTAAAATATAAATTCCAAGAACTGGTGTCTGACAAACAAATAAAACTAGCCTATTTTAATGTTGTAATGTTCCCTGTTTTGTAATGTAAATGTGCAATTATAATAATAATAATAATAATAATAATAATAATATATATATATATATATATATATATATATATATATATATATATATATATATATATATTAAAAAACTTTGTAAACTATCTAAAAAATAGCCCTATCCAGAAATCACAAAAGTATTTTGTGCCACGTAATAACGCTGTGGGCTATAACTTATAAATGAATAACAACATTAAAAAGGCACTGAGTTGGTAATACACAGTAAAGACTTAAAATTGAAGAGTTATTATAGACCCATCGTAACAAAACAACGTCCAATCATTGTATTTGTACGGTCTGAAATTGAACAATAAACACAAGGTGGACAGCAGCGCCCTCCGCTGAAATAAGGTTGCATGTGCAACAGTTCTGTAATGAAGCTTTAGAAGTTACTGTGTGCTGGGAAAACCTCTGATGGAAAACCTTCCTTATTTTTGGCCTTTTTGCTTAGAGGGTTATTTTAACATCTTTACCTTTAATTGTTCATTAAAATTCATATAACTACTATTCAGCACTAGGTAGATTATCTCGCATCTGGTACTGATTACAAATTACATGACTAAAATTGTAATCAGCAATGTAATCTCCTGGATTAAATGATTTAGGTAATCTAATCTGATTACCTTCTGATTACTTTTGACCTAACTCTTGTTTATATAATGTCACATGCTTTTTAGTAGGATAGTTTTGTACCATTTTCACACAAAAATACACAGGGGAAGAAAATACAATTGAAGTCAGACTTTACATAAACTTAGGTTGAAGTCATTAAAAAAAAAATTTAACCACTCCACAGATTTCATATTGGCAAACTATAGTTTTGGCAAGTCATTTAGGACATCTACTTTGTGCATGACACGAGTAATTTTTTCAACAATTGTTTACAGACAGATTGTTTCACTTTTATTTGACTATATCACAATTCCGGTGGGTCAGAAGTTTACATACACTAAGTTAACTCTGCCTTTAAGCAGTTTGGAAAATTCCAGAAAATGATATCAAGCCTTTAGGCAATTAGCCAATTAGCATCTGATAGGCTAATTGGCTAATTTGAGGTGTACCTGTGGATGTATTTTAAGGCCTACCTTCAAACTCAGTGCCTCTTTGCTTGACATCACGAGAAAATCAAAATAAATCAGCCAAAACCTCAGAAAAAAATAAAAAAATAAAAAAAAACGTGGACCACTACAAGTCTGGTACATCCAAGGTACGCAAGTATAAACACCATTGGACCACGCAGCCATCGTTCCGCTCAGGAAGGAGACACATTCTGTCTCTTACAGCAATGGACCTTGTGAAGATGCTGGAGTAAACAGGTAGACAAGTATCTATATCCACAGTAAAACAAGTCCTATATTGATATAACCTGAAAGGCTGCTCAGCAAGGAAGAAGCCATTGCTCCAGAACTGCCAAAAAAAGCCAGACTACAGTTTGCAAGTGCACATGGGGACAAAGATCTTACTTTCTGGAGAAATATCCTCTGGTCTGATGAAACAAAAATGTAACTGTTTGGCCATAATGTCCATCGTTATGTTTGTAAGAAAAAGGGTGAGACTTGCAAGCCGAAGTATACCATCCCAACCATGAAGCATGAGGGTGGCAGCATCATGTTGTGGGGGTGCTTTGCTGCAGGAGGGACTGGTGCACTTCACAAAATAGATGGCATCATGAGGAAGGAAAATTATGTGGATATATTGAAGCAAAATCTCAAGACAACAGCCAGAAAGTTAAAGCTCGGTCGCAAATGAGCCTTCCAAATGGACAATGACCCCAAGCATACCTCCAAAGTTGTGGCAAAATGGCTTAAGGACAACAAAGTCAAGGTATTGGAGTGGCCATTACAAAGCCCTTACCTCAATCTAATTTGCTGCAGGAGAGACTGGTGCACTTCACAAAATAGATGGCATCATGAGCAGTGATGTAGTGGTAAAAAAAAGGTGGGTAAACTATGAATTTCTCCGGATAATTTTGATACGACAAATCATTCATCAATATAATCGAAAACGTATAAAAAATGTAAACAGTATCAATTAATTGCATTTGATGCAAGTCTGCTAAAAGGGAAGGCCTAGTGTAGGTAATTAATCAGGTTACTAATCTAAAAAAAAAATCATCTGGACTGAACACACATTCCACCAAACATATGATTTGCAAATGTTGATATTAAAATATTTTTATTCACATTAATAATTATCTGATATGAGCTACACTGCAAATACAGTAAGTATTTTGAAGCGCTAAAGAGCACTAGTGTGGATACAATATGTGATCATAAACAATGTATTAATGTACAATACATAATTACTGCATTTAGCTAACTACTGTAGGTGGCTAGCCAACTAACTGAAATATCAAAAACTACAGTATTTTATTTACCATTTGATACCTCCTTATCCAGGAGCCTGGGTTTTTTCGGGGGAGGTGAAGACAAGTAAGTCGCAGAAGTTAATGGACGTTTAAAGTTTCGTATGTCTGTCATCTCTGTCTGAGTGAGACTGATTGTTGCCGCCAGCGCTCGCTGGTTCTAAGCCGAGGTTGGGTAGTTCTACATCGTCAGTGTAGAGTTTGCTGTTGGATAGATGAAACAGTGCACGCTTGCAAGGCAAATCGAGCATGCGCAGGCAAACATAAAGAGCATACTTCGCGTGCCTGAGCAATGCTGGGAACGTGGTAATAAGTAGGTAAACGATAATTAATTAAATGAAAATGTGAGTAAATGCTATTTCACAAATAAAAAGGTGCGTAAACGGCGTTTACCCTCCACTACAACCCTGATCATGAGGAAGGAAAATTATGTGGATATATTGAAGCAATATCTCAAGACATCAGCCAGGATGTTAAAGCTCAGTCACAAATGGGTCTTCCAAATGGACAATGACCCCAAACATACCTCCAAAGTTGTGGCAAAATGGCTTAAGGACAACAAAGTCAAGGTATTGGAGTGGCCATCACAAAGCCCTGACATCAATCCGATAGAAAATGTGTAGGCAGAACTGAAAAAGCGTGTGCAAGCAAGGAGGCCTACAAACCTGACTCAGTTACACCAGTTCTGTCTGGAGGAATGGGCCAAAATTCCAGCAACTTATTGTGAGAAGCTTGTGGAAGGCTACCCAAAATGTTCGACCCAAGTTAAACAATTTAAAGGCAATGCTACCAAATACTAACAAAGTGTATGTAAACTTCTGACCCACTGGAATGTGATGAAAGAAATAAAAGCTGAAATAATAATTCTTTCTACTATTATTCTGACATTTCACATTCTTAAAATAAAGTAGTGATGTAGAATGTTTTCTACGATTAAATGTCAGGAATTGTAAAAAACTGAGTTTAAATGTATTTGGCTAAGGCTTATGTAAACTTCTGACTTAATAATTTAATTTATAATTATATTTATTTATCACACATTTGCACATATACAGTGAAATTCTTTTTTTCACATATCCCAGCTAAGCTGGGGTCAGAGTGCAGGGTCAGCCATGATACGGCACCCCTAGAACAGATAGGGTCAAGGGCCTTGCTCAAGGGCCCAACAGTGGAATCTTGGCAGTGCTGGGGCTTGAACCCCCAATCTTCTGATCAGTAACCCAGAACCTTAACCACTGACTTCAACTGTATGTTTAAATCTTTATAACAAAAATAAGACTGGCAGACTTACCAAATGTATATCAGCTTCAGGCTAATTTTAAAATTATAATTTTTTAATATTAAATCTAAAAACAATATTTAAAAAGAAGATTAAAATGATTAAAAGAATAGAAATATAGCTGCAAGCAGCGATGACGGCCCCAAGCACCATGGGTCCATTTTCACCCGGTGGCTTTCGGAAAACAATGCAAGGTGGACACATGCATTTTGCATTTGATATTATTCTAAATAATTTTTAAGCAATTTAGGTAAATAAAGAGGACTATTTTAAAGTTTATTAAAAGTGCCATACTTCCTGTTGCCAGTTGGTGGAACCCATAACAGCTGCATCCATGTGATCAGCCCCCATTATAAAACATACAGCTGAATTTTCATCAAAATCACACAATGCACACAGAAGATATAAGACACTTCCTGTTTCCCATTTTTCGCCATTAATTTAATGCCTCACCATGGTAACACCATTCGATATATCAAAATCTGTTCGCAGTTTAACATCTTCAGTGTCTTGGCATAATGTGGTGACAGGTTCATGAATCACCTAAGAGGAGTATTTAAAAGTTCAGAGACTGCAATATTCCAAAAATCCTGTTGGGCAGAGCTAATAATTATAATCTGAAAATTGTCCAGCTTGATGAGAACTATATATGTACCAATTTTGGTGACTGTAGGTGAAAATGGGGTGCTACAGAGGCCGTCTTACACACCCATTTTAAACCTGTTAACTGTCACTGCCCAACAGGTGGGCCATTTGAGTGTAGCTATAAAACAAATGCTTTGTTTTATATCAAAACCTTCAATGTTCACAAACTTGGTATCAAATTAAAGCTTAAAAACTCAACTTTCATCTTCTGCATTCTATTTTGAAATTAGAACATTACAGTGAAAACATTTTAAAATGTTTAAAAAGTGCATTTTTAAAACATTTGACATGTGAATGACAGTACTTATGTTTCATGAACTCTGCTTATGATCTGATCCAATGATTGAAGAAAAAACAGCATGCATTTCATTGTGAGTGTCCACTGATGAAAATGCAACAACCACATCAGATTGGCTAAGTAACATTATTACCTTCTAGTTGAAGTTTTGTTAATATTTTTGCATCTGTGATTATTTAGCAGCTTTAATCACCTGAAATGTCCGCTAACATTATGCCAAATGTTTTTAACTGAAAAGTGTATTATACAAGAAACTTTTATGTATGTAAATATGTTTGACGCTATTTGTTAAAATAAATTTATACATAATATACACTGGCAGCCAAAAGTTTGGAATAATGTACAGATTTTGCTCTTATGGAAAGAAATTGGTACTTTTATTCACCAAAGTGGCATTCAACTGATCACGATGTATAGTTAGGACATTAATAACGTGAAAAATTACTATTCGAATTTGAATTTTTTTTTTCAGAACTTCTTAAACTACTTCAAAGAGTTCTCATAAAAAAATCCTCCACACGCAGCAATAACAGCTTTGCAGATCCTTGGCATTCTAGCTGTCAGTTTGTCCAGATAGTCAGGTGACATTTCACCCCACTGTAGCACTTGCCATAGATGTGACTGTCTTGTCGGGCACTTCTCATGCACCTTACAGTCTAGCTGATCCCACAAAAGCTCAATGGGGTTAAGATCCATAACACTCTTTTCCAGTTATCTGTTGTCCATTTTCTGTTTATTTGCCCACTCTAACCTTTTCTTTTTGTTTTTCTTTTTCAAAAGTGGCTTTTTCTTTGCAATTCTTCCCATAAGGCCTGCACTCCTGAGTCTTCTCTTTACTGTTGTACATGAAACTGGTGTTGAGTGGGTAGAATTCAATGAAGCTGTCAATTGAGGACATGTGAGGTGTCTATTTCTCAAACTAGAGACTTATCCTCTTGTTTAGTTGTACATCTGGCCTTCCACATCTCTTTCTGTTCTTGTTAGAGCCAGTTGTCCTTTGTCTTTGTCCTTTGAAGACTGTACACCTTTGTACGAAATCTTAAGGTTTTTTTTGGGAATTTCAAGCATTATATAGCCTTCATTCCTCAAAACAATGATTGACTGATGAGTTTCTAGAGAAAGCTGTTTCTTTTTTTGCCATTTTTGTCCATATATTGACCTTAAGACATGCCAGTCTATTGCATACTGTGGAAACTCAAAAACAAACACATTTAACAAACCAAATGGCTTTTAACTGTGTTTGATATAATGACAAGTGATTTTCTAGTACCAAATTAGCAATTTATCATGATTACTCAAGGATAAGGTGTAGGAGTGATGGCTGCTAGAAATGGGGCCTGTCTAGGTTTGATAAAAAATTACTTTTTTCAAATAGTGATGGTGCTGTTTTTTTACATCAGTAATGTCCTGACTATACTTTGTGATCAGTTGAATGCCACTTTGGTGAATTAAAGTACCAATTTCCTTCCGAAACAGCAAAATCTGTACATTATTCCAAACCTTTGGCCACCAGTCTATACACTCACCAACCATTTTATTAGGAACACCTGTACACCTACTTATTCATGCAATTATCTGTTCAGCCAGTCGTGATGCAGCAGTGCAATACATAAAAACATGCAGATACAGGTCAGTAGCTTCAGTTAATGTTCACATCAACCTTCAGAATAGGGAAAAAAAATGTGATCTCAGTGATTTCGACCGTGGCATGATTTTTAGTGCCAGACAGGCTGGTTTGAGTATTTCTGTTACTGCTGATCTACTGGGATTTTCACACACAACAGTCACTAGAGTTTATTCAGAATGGTGTAAAAAACAAAAAACATACAGTGAGCGGCAGTTCTGCGGACAGAAACGTCTCGTTGATGAGAGAGGTCAAATTCAGAAAGATTAAAGTATGACTTTACTCCCCAGCTGGTACACAGTGTTGTAAATTAAAAAGAAATAATAATAATAATAAAACCTGAAACTAAAATTTCAAAAAGAAAAAAGTATGCATACCCTTCGTAATTACTAGGTTAACCTAGCATAGGTTCAAGATGTTGCCTTTTTTCACTTGTTTTGACTATAAAACTCTGCCAGCACAGTATGACAAGATATACGTTAAAAATACATTCTCAGAAAAACCTAAATATCTTACGCAGTGTTGTTTCTAAAACAAGATCAATCAAATTGATCTTGTTTTAAGGATTTTTAGATATTGTTACAGGAAAATAATGCAAAAATGATCAATAATATGATTTTTGCCCTAATATCAAAGGTCTTACTAGAAAAAATAAAAAAAATATGATCCAACATGAATTTTCTTGATAAAAAAAATATGATCGTGCCTGGTAACGGCTAGAAATAGCATTTTAACTTAACGTAAAGCTGACAATTTACACAAGGTTTATTTCTGTTTCTTCTGCTCCAAACTTCAAACATACTTCTCTGTCTGCTTGTATGAATGTAACACATCATAAGAAAGTGTTTCACCGCTGTTCAAATGCACTTTGGATCACATCATTTATATGTATAAATGTTTTCCATCTGAAAGTAACTCAGTAACTTTTTGAATGTAACTGTATTCTAATTACCAATTATTTAAATTGCAACTAGTGGAATACAGTTACTTATATTTTGTATTTTACATACATAATCCCATTACATGTATTCCGTTACTCCCCAACCCTGTGTGTGTGTATATATATACATACATACAGTGGTGTGAAAGTGTTTGCCCCCTTCCTGATTTCTTATTTTTTTGCATGTTTGTCACACTTAAATGTTTCAGATCATCAAACAAAGTTTAAATTAGTCAAAGATAACACAAGTAAACACAAAATGCAGTTTTTAAATGAAAGTTGTTATTATTAAGGGAAAACAAAATCCAAACCTACATGGCCCTGTGTGAAAAAGTGATTGCCCCCTAAACCTAATAACTGGTTGGGCCATCCTTAGCAGCAACAACTGCAATCAAGCGTTTGCGATAACTTGCAATGAGTCTTTTACAGCGCTGTGGAGGAATTTTGGCCCACTCATCTTTGCAGAATTGTTGTAATTCAGCCACATTGGAGGGTTTTCGAGCATGAACTGCCTTTTTAAGGTCATGCCACAGCATCTCAATAGGATTCAGGTCAGGACTTTGACTAGGCCACTCCAAAGTCTTCATTTTGTTTTTCTTCAGCCATTCAGAGGTGGACTTGCTGGTGTGTTTTGGATCATTGTCCTGCTGCAGAACCTAAGTTCGCTTCAGCCTGAGGTCACGAACAGATGGCCGGACATTCTCCTTCAGGATTTTTTGGTAGACAGCAGAATTCATGGTTCCATTTATCACAGCAAGTCTTCCAGGTCCTGAAGCAGCAAAACAGCCCCAGACCACCACACTACCACCACCATATTTTGCTGTTGGTATGATGTTCTTTTTCTGAAATGTGGAGTCACTTTACGGCAGATGTAATGGGACACACACCTTCCAAAAAGTTCAACTTTTGTCTCGTCAGTCCACAGAGTATTTTCCCAAAAGTCTTGGGGATCATCAAGATGTTTTCTGGCAAAAATGAGACGAGCCTTAATGTTCTTTTTGCTCAGCAGTGGTTTTTGTCTTGGAACTCTGCCATGCAGGCCATTTTTGCCCAGTCTCTTTCTTATGGTGGAGTCATGAACACTGACCTTAACTGAGGTAAGTGAAGCCTGCAGTTCTTTGGATGTTGTTGTG
The DNA here is from genome assembly GCF_019703515.2 of Myxocyprinus asiaticus. Classification (NCBI taxonomy): domain Eukaryota; kingdom Metazoa; phylum Chordata; class Actinopteri; order Cypriniformes; family Catostomidae; genus Myxocyprinus; species Myxocyprinus asiaticus. The sequence continues at coordinate 10,458,425 of NC_059374.1, forward strand.
GGGTCTTTTGTGACCTCTTGGATGAGTTGTCGCTGCGCTCTTGGGGTAATTTTGGTCGGCTGGCCACTCCTGGGAAGGTTCACCACTGTTCCATGTTTTCGCCATTTGTAGATAATGGCTCTCACTGTGGTTCTCTGGAGTCCCAAAGCTTTAGAAATGGCTTTATAATCTTTTCCAGACTGATAGAGCTCAATTACTTTCTTTCTCATTTGTTCCTGAATTTCTTTGGATCTCGGCATGATGTCTAGCTTTTGAAGATCTTTTGGTCTACTTCACTTTGTCAGGCAGGTCCTATTTAAGTGATTTCTTGATTGAGAAGAGGTGTGGCAGTAATCAGGCCTGGGTGTGGCTAGAGAAATTGAACTCAGGTGTGATAAACCAGTTATGTTTTAACAGGTGGGGCAAACACTTTTTCACACAGGACCATGTAGGTTTGGATTTTGTTTTCCCTTAATAATAACAACCTTCATTTAAAAACTGCATTTTGTGTTTACTTTTGCTATCTTTGACTAATATGTAAACTTGTTTGATGATCTGAAACATTTAAGTGTGACAAACATGCAAAAAAATAAGAAATCAGGAAGGGGGCAAACACTTTTTCACACCACTGTGTGTGTATATATATATATATATATATATATATATATATATATATATATATATATATATATATATCACACACACACACACACACACACACACACACATATACACTGTATAGTGTGATGATATTTTACCATGACATATCTTCACAAGATTCACCTCCAAATTAGTCCTGGTTTCCATATACAGTATACCTCTATGTCCTTATATATTATGTATCCCTTTTCCCAAAATCACATAATAAATACCTTTTATTTAAATAATTTGACACCCCAAAATCAGGGTCTCCTCTTTAAATCCTTTATTCTTTACATTTGCAGGATACTAGCTCATGTTTCTGATGAGAAAGAATACCTCCTGTGTCTTACTCAGTGCACAGACCATTGTTGTCCCAACGAGGATAAGACTGTTTGTGTCTTGCTTTGACAAGACCTATGTCCTTATTCTTGAGAAGATTGCAACACAATTCCTGAAGCTCTTGTGATAAACCAACTGCAATAATTCAGAGGGCAAGTTTTGGTAAAATAACCTTTTCTTTAAATGACTCAGGCAAACACCATATAGCTTCACAAGACAGAGAATAAATTCATCCTGTTGTCTCGTCAACACATCCATTTCAAACACTGTAAGATGATACAATTTATTGCCATAAACAGTGTAGGAAAATGAAAAGAAAAAGAATAAAAACAGCCGACCTCTATAGTACAGTAAGAAAAGCAGTGTTGAACTTCCTCATTTTTATGCAGTAAAAAAAAAATTGCAACGTGGATTTCCCATGAGGATTCTACAACTGATCCACTAGATGATGAATCTACAGCGCCTGTTGTCACCTCAATTGGTAACGTGCAAGCAGTTCATTTTTGTTTAATAAGCTTCACATGGAAAGGCAGTACAACTGATGGTGTTAAAAAATGGATTGTAGTTTAAAATGACTTTGTAAGAATTACATTGCCATCAAGTTGTGAATTTTGCTGTAGACTGTAGACCCAAGTGTCACCAACCAAATCAATCATGCATACGTGTTGCTCTTCAAAATGAATGGTGTGGCACATTGTTCCTGAAAGGATTTCTCACCTGGATTGGCCTGACTTAGTCTAAAATCTTTCATAAAGAATTAAAAAATTAAAATGCTCTCTTCGCTTTGAAGTTGTTTAATTAAGAATCAAGCACAAGTTTTTAATTTTCAAACACAGTAAAGAAATTTAAAGAGCAAAATATAAAAGGACACAGCAGGTTTTACTCCTACGTGTCTACAAATTCCAAATGGCTGGTTTAAACACAAAGATACTTTGGAAAGGGAGAATATACATCATAAAGTCCTTAAACACAATGAAATCAACCTGGAGATGCTGTCCTCCATGTTTTGGCTCTTTCAGGTGTGTGGGAGGAGTTTGCGAGGACAGACAAGGGCAGAGTAAAGACTACGCCCCACACCCTTTTCTAGAGGCCCCACCTCCACATGCTTTCTAAGCCAATCGGATGAGGGTTCGTTTAGGATTCGGGAGGAGACCAGCACCTCGTGCCCCTGCCTGCTTGTGTCTGGGAGAAGTCTTTGAAAGATTTTTTTTTTTTTTTTGGAGATCAAAGCCGGTAGAATCCAGTATAGCCTTCCGGAATAATGCAGCCACACTGATACATATTAATTCTTAAGAGAACGGAAACACACACAAAAAAAAAGAACAAAATGGTTACACAGGGTCCATTCTAGGAGATGGTGAAATGTTGACATTTGCACATGAACATTATGACAAAGCAATATTAGAACAAATTCGACACAAACGCTGCAGTAGGTGGAACTGGTGTCGATCTACCAAATTAACATTGTTAAATTACCTTTTCACAGCTCAAAAACTGAACACTGACTGTACAACTGGACTATACTGTGCTTAAACATGGCAATTTACAGACACCGTCAGGACAGGCAAAAAACTAAAACAAAAAAACAAGCACCACATGTATAATCCAGTGTGCATTCCAAGGTTATTGTGTTTAAATCGAAAGGGGCGATGCTATGAAATAAAGAAATTATGTCTAGGTGTAGTTCAGCAAAAATCCAGAGAACAATAAAACGTTGTATTAGCAATCCGATAAACCTCTAATACTGCTTCACGCGAACGCTAATGCCGATTGAATGTCAACTGTAGAGAAATTAGCTAGCTGCCCCGCAATAAAGATTCTGCAACAAAGTACATTTGAGTTCAAATCGACATTGTTTGTCGCACGATGAAAGGGCTTAATGTGTGTAGTTTAGTCTACAAAAACTCTTTGAAGAACAAAAAACAAAAAACTCTTCAAAGAACATTCCCCTGACGAAAACTACCGTACAGAGCAGGGACTAATTACATGGAAGCAAAAGTGGACATTAAACCATTGTTAAACAGTTTGCCATGCATTCATGAACTGCCTGTTGGTGTGTGCAGGTGTCATGACGATCGATGTGGGCGTGGTCTTTTTGTGTATTTTTTCCCCCAGTTGAATAAATATATAGTTGCGCAATCTGAATTCGGAAGTAGGGGCTCCTCCGTTCGTCTCAAACAGGTAGGAATTATGACTGAGGCCATATCACATTCCTATTGGCATCGATACGTTTTTTTCCTTTGTCGTCCAGGGACCTCCCCTCCCCCCCATACATCCCTCCCCCTCTTTTTCGCTCCCTTTTGGAGCGCAGAGGGAGGCTGCAGTCTCTTAGTGTTTGTCTTTGGGAATTACCTCCTCCCTAGGTTTGGCACCCCCAAAGATGGCTGAGTTGGGGTTGGCCACTTGGTTAAGGGGAGCTGCCACCGTACGGGGCTTCAACTGTAGCTTTGGCCTCTGTGCTCTTTCCTCTGTGAAAAGGAAATGAAAATGATTGAGAATTATACTTTTTATTATTGTATATAATAATTGCCATAATCAAGACTTCAAGTCAACATGAACTGGAATTCGCCACCCAATTTTACTTCCGTAATATGACTTATTTCAAAGTGCAATAGATATTCAATGAGACAAAATTCTGGGTGGTACTTGATCTTATCCATTGGGAATGCATTGAATGTGGGTGTTCTATGCCAGACCGAAAAGAAAGCTTGCAGTGAATTGTGGAGGACTACTCCCGCTGGCACCCTCACATGGGGGCTTAAGGTCAAGTCCACCCCTTTATCTCAACATGCAATGCTTCTTTTTCCAAGTCTACTGTTATTTCTTTACCATTATTGCCTTGTGCTTAACCGTATATATTAACAATAAATGTCTGCGCTCACAATTGGAATGATTTTAAAAAGGCTGCATTACATACAACAGCAGCCTATAACCAAGCCTTTTGAGTAGGGCTGTCACAATTATGAAATTTGGCTGACGATTATTTGTCAAACAAATAATTGCGATTATGGCGATTAATTGTCGGTTTCAGGGTTTAAACAATTACGAGGAGTAATTGTCTCTTTTAGGGCTTTTACAATTTTGACGATTAACTGTCATGCAAATTTTCATACTTTTTAAGGTGTGAGTGCTTCATACACCTTAAAACATGTATTCAACCTGGTATCATATAAAACAGGAATATATGACTTCCATTAAGGCTTTAAAAAATTGACTTGAAAAATATTAAAGTTTCCAAATACTTAAAATGTTTCTCTCTTTTTGTTAAACTTTAGTCTTAGTCCATTTTTAGCTGTCTGCTGTGGTTTGTTGTCTGTAAAACTGCACGTTGCCAGTAGAGCTGGAGTTGCGCTTACTGCTGGCTGCTGCCTGGGACTCGTAGGAAAATTCCTTATTACATTCCAGGGGATTGATTGTGTAAACACTTTATTTCTTATAATTAATCACACTGAATTAATGCGCATGAAGACATTTGAGATTTGATGTGCTTTTGAAAATGTTACTTTATTCAAAGCGGCAGTATCCTCCGTGTCACTGCGGGTTATTAACACTGCGTGTATAAACCTGCACTAATTGAGAACATTTGACATTACGCGAATGTTACATTCAAGTGAAACTGGAACGCTTTGCGATACCTATCAAAATCCTTGCACAGGAGTCTGGCGCGGACCTCCGCAGACTGTTCAGGAGCTGCTTTGAATGCAGTCCGTAATGCAGATCAGTGGGACGGTCAGTTTATTTGGAGTGCTCACATGATGCAATAACACCGCAAAATGAGGCAAAAACACGACGTCCATGGCATTTCCGTATTTGCTTAAAATTCCCTTATTTAAATAGTAAAATGTGATTAAAAATTTGAAGTGAACAATAATCACAGTCCTCTAATAATCGTGGTTGGATGAAATAATCGCAATCAGGTGATTATTTAAATAACTGCGACAGGCCTACTTTTGTGCTATTAGGTAACGTTTTCCCCACCCATGTGGCCTCGGTGATGTCAGCCAAAAAAAAAAAAAATTGTTCCCCAGGAAGGGAGTTATTACATTTTGATGAAAGATCTGAAAGACAAAAAAAAAAAAAAAAAAAAATACTAAATTCCCTTTGGAAAAATGTGCTATAGTGCACGATTCACTATAAGACCAAAAGCATGTATTAGGAAAGTAAATAGGGTCCATTTTATTTCATGTTGACTTTCAAGTCTGTATACAAGGTATCTGCTTTGTCAAAGAAAATGTTAAATTGCGACACCATCTGAAGGTTCTCTGAAGTCTGTCTGGCCTCCACGAGGAGGTCCATCTCTGAAGCGCCCCATGCCTCCACCTCCACCCCCCCTTCTGTCGCCAGGGCGACCACCTCCTCGACTCCTCCCACCCATGAAGTCATCTTCTCTATATCCTGTGGAAAAAGGAAGGATGTGACTAACTGGTCCATCATGCTCCCAATTCACTGCAAAGTTGTACAGAAAAACTGATCCAGGATAGGTTCAGGACTTCTGTCTCACTCATCTGGAAGGAGATTTTGATCTTAGATCAGTATTTCTAGACAACTTTAATTTGGGAGGGTGGTTTAATTATACCCCAGCAGGGAGACTCCTGTGACAACATGACTGATGGCAATGAGATGGAGTCTCTGAGAATTCATGAATATGTAAAAAAAAAAAATAAGAGAACATACATATAAATGTACCCTGTTGATCATAAAATCCCTTGTATCATAGAAGTAAAATGAATATTTTGGGTTGTTTTCAGTTTAAGGTCTAAGGACAATATCTGTGACATGCTGTTAACTGCCACATAATTTTGAATCTTCCCTCAGTTTGTAAAAATTTTAATATGTTTACAGTAACACACTTATAATGGATGCATATGGGGCATGTTGACTGGAGGGTTTAAAATCAGTTATGTGAAGTTCACAAATGGGCAGAAATGTGCACTTGCAAACTGTAGTCTGGCTTTTTTATGGCGGTTTTGGAGCATTGGCTTCTTCCTTGCTGAGCAGCCTTTCAGGTTATGTAGATATAGGACTCGTTTTACTGTGGATATAGATACTTGTCTACCTGTTTCCTCCAGCATCTTCATAAGGTCCTTTGCTGTTGTTCTGGGATAGATTTGCACTTTTTGCACCAAACTACATTCATCTCTAGGAAACAGAATGCATCTTCATCCTGAGCGGTATGATGGCTGTGTGGTCCCATGGTGTTTATACTTGCGTTCTATTGTTTGTACAGATGAACGTGGTACCTTCAGGTGTTTGGAATTTGCTCCCAAGGATGAACCAGACTTGTGGAGGTCCACAATTTTTTTTTCTGAGGTCTTGGCTGATTTCTTTTGATTTTCCATTATGTCAAGCAAAGAGGCACTGAGTTTGAAGGTAGGCCTTAAAATTCACCCACAGGTACACCTCCAATTCAGTACACCTCCTATCAGAAGCTAATTGTCTAACATAATTGTCTAAATGACATAATTTTCTGGAATTTTCCAAGCTGCTTAAAGGCACAGTTAGTGTATGTAAACTTCTGACCCACTGGAATTGTGATATAGTCAATTAAAAGTGGAACAATCTGTCTGTAAACAATTGTTGGAAAAATTACTTGTTTCATGCACAAAGCAGATGTCCTAAACGACTTGCCAAAATTATAGTTTGCTAATATTAAATCTGTAGAGTCTTTAAAAAATGATTTTGAATTACTTCAACCTAAGTGTATGTAAACTTCTGACTTCAACTGTGTGTGTGTATATATATATATATATATATATATATATATATATATATATATAAATATATATATAATTTTTTTAAATCGGAGGTGCCAGAATGCTATTCCGAACCATTACTTCCCAATTTAACCCCAATTCTAACTGAAATATACCCAAATGAAAAGAAATCCAATTGGAAAGGAATCACGAGATTGTGAAACAGAATTAAATCAGGAAGTCTGTATCAATTGCCAGCCCTACAAACACGCAACTTATTTTTTGTTGTTTTTTATAAGGCATTGTACTGTGCGGCCTTACAATTGAGTGAACAGGGAAATTAAAGTCTGATTCATTGGGAAATCTGATTCATACAAGTGAATCAGAGTGTTTGGTTTCTTTGTTTTAACAAATCAGTTTGTTCAGATAGTGCCTTTTATTTCACTGGATAAAAGAAAAGTATGTTAGTTAAAGTTTGACGCAATTATCTTGAAGCTTGGTGATCTACAGTTTAAAAGTAGCTTCCCAACAATCATAGTAATAGTCTAAACAATTCGACAGTTGCATAATTAAAATGTTTATTTGCAATGCTACCCGCTTGCCTGCTTGGCTTTTGTTACATGTAAATACTGAAAAAAAAAACAATTACGTTTGTTACAAACTGAGGAAAACACTGAAATTGTCTGTGGTATTGAGTGCAACAGTCTGGTTCCGGAAGAAACAAAATCCCAATAATTTTTTCCATAGGGGAACTGATTTTTAATGATAACTAACCTTTAGATACAGACCCTAACCCTACCCATGATCCTGTGGGACACAATCCACTAATCCAAAATGGCGGCAAAAGAGCCCAGCACCAACGGTGCACTCCCATGTTTCACTGTAAATGACACAATCAAGTCGGCCTCCCTACACTCTCCAACTACTATTTGTATGTATCTGAATGTTTAGCAATAAACCTAAAACTTAATCAACAAATCAATAGTTTTATATTTTTCCACTTAATTATGACATTCCCAGTGCTTCATAGGACTGTAGCTCATTCCCTCATTAAAGACGTTTAAAATACACAGTACTCATGTACCTTTGTTTTCTTGTCAGATTTTCAAATACTTTTTGGCTTCAAATCAAAGTTTGTAATCTTGTGTTTCACCTCAGAGCTGGTTGGTTTGGTTCATGGCTTATGAAATACATTATGGAATTACTACTGAAAAAATAAATGAGAAAAATCTTTCAGGAAAAAATACAGCTGAGGAAGTGGCGCTATTGTCAGCATGTCACAGATGTGGTCCTAAAGTTATTAGCTGATTATCTAGAGCCAACACCCCAAGAGTTCGATATCTTGCCCAATTCACACTTCGCACCTCCTCCACCTCCAGAGTTGTCGTAGTCGTCTCTGGGGTCACGTCCCCCTCCTCTGGGCCCACGTGAGCCACCACGGCCTGAAAGGGACAGGGGGGGTGGGGGTTGTTCTCGGTTTCATTATGCTGCAATTCAAAACTGAGAGTAGGGTGAAGAAGAGACCCACCAGATATCTATTCTAGTGAACCAATCAGATCACCTGCCAACACTGCTTACAAGAAACCAGTGGGACAGATAAGTCAACAGAAAAGCACTCCATTTGTTAGAGGGGAAAGGAAGCTAATAAGACTAAGATTTAAGTATGAAAAACAGAAAAGAATAAAAGATCTGAAGATGAAATGTGCACACATGAAAAATGATTAAGGTAATGACTCTGAGAAGTCAACAGGCTTAATTTCTATGTTGAGAAATGTAAACATTTTGTTCAGAGTAAGTAGTGCATGTAATTTTTTTTTAGCTTCATAAACAATATAATTTACAAAACAGGTCAGAATGAGATATAAGACAAAAAAAATCAGAGTGCAAAATTATTCTACATATTACTTAGGGGTGGACGGTATGACCAAAATTTTAATCAGGATACGAGTAATTTAATATAACTATAATAATATATACCAACCTAAATATTTTAGCAGGAAATTCAATAACATTTGAGTTAAAGGCACAAGACTCAAAACAGTAAAGTTAAAATTATAACTGTTTGCAAATGAATTGCATATTTCGTCATCAGCACAGCAGTGCGGCCTGACCGTGCGCCACCCAGGTTTTCTTGACCAGCGGACGTGGTCCTCGTCTGTGCACATCACCGGCGCATGTTCCAGCCATAAAGAGTATCGCATACTGTAGTAGTGCGCATGTGTCAATTGGTTCATATTCGTTTGCAGTCGGAAAAATATACATCGGAAGGCAACGAGGTCGGCCGGGCGAGATCCGGAATGCGGAAAAACTAAGAATACCCGAGCTTGAACACTGTGTCAGCTCCCTTGGACACTGACATGGTGACTAATTTGATCAAATGAAAAGTTTCGGCAAGGGATGTGCACAAGTTATTGACTAATCGACTATTACAAATACTACTCGCAATTTGATTTTCCTTTGCACATTTGAGTTCCGTAGGAAATGCTGAGTTATACTGTACTTTCCCTCTGAATCATTCACAAAATCTTGCAGTTACAATCGAGTCATTAATGCAATGAGAATTGTAATAAAAAGTAATGAGAACTGAATTAATGCATTTTGTTCATTTCATTTTTTTCTAAAAGAAACACTCAATTTGTTGAAGTTAGCTTATTTTAAAGCCATTCTTGTTAACGTTTGTAAATAAAACAAAATGTGTCCTCCCTGATATATTTAAATTACATTTTAATTTATGAGTAATCAATTACTCGTTCTTTTGTGTTAGAGTACTCGACTACAAAATTACTCAATAATGCCCATCCCTAGTTTCGGCTGTAAAATCTGATTGGTTGAGCCACATTCAAAGGCATTGAATATAATACAGTCGAAATAAAAACACACGTAAACACCTGCAAATCAGTTGAAATCTATTTTAATGAGTCAATTTGCGACATTGCAACTATAAATTCACCTTTGTGTTGTGCCCAACAACTACCAACTTAATGTATTTCCTTATCACAACTTGTTTGAGACATCATTTGCATTACTCCGTTTCTTGTTGCAGATAGCCATGCCATAGATGGTTTGATAGCCATATTACTGTATCAACGACACAATTCTACAATTGCAAAGCAAGCCTCTAGACAGTCATACCACCCAGCCCTAACATAGCATTAAATGAAAACACTGAAATGTTGGAAACACCATTTTATCCTTAAAGAAATGAAATAAATAAATAATCAAACAGCACATGACAAATATTAAGACAAGCAGACTCAGAAAACACATCAATGAAAGAAAATAAGACTTAATAAAATATTAGATCACTACATATAACCAAAAAGAAGCATTAACAAATGATGAAAACGTGTTTTAAATAACCCGATATACTGGCAGACACAGTACCTCTGTCGTCTTTCCGGAAGCCAAAGCCTCCGGCGCCACGTTCTTGTTTTCGGCCCTCTGCGATATCCACTCTCAATGATCGGTCCCCTAGTAGCTAAAGAAAGTTAAAGAAACACTGTAATTAATCATCTTTATATAAATAAATCATAATCTGTATTAGCCTAAAGGCCAATTTATACTTCTGCATCGAACCTACACCATAGACTTGTCTATCTGTGAATAAACAGCCAAGTGCTAGTATATGGAGAAAAATACTTTAGTTCTGAAATTATCAATTTCATAAATAAACAAAAGCAATGCAATTTGTGGATTCTAAAGTATTTCTTAAATTATTATAGCATTAAAAATTAGTTCAAAGTATGAACATGTTGAGATTATTACATTATTTATTAAACATGTTTTATATGCAGAGAGAAAATAAATCAGGCATTTACTGTATGCTTGCTCTTGAATAACTTGAATAATAATAAATAAATATTTTGACACAATGTGCTAAAAAAAACAAAAAAACCTTGCTTGACCAACACATAATGGCTGTCATTTTAAAGCTGGACATTACAGTGCATATAGGCAATATAACCAACTCTAAACAAGTGCTTTTAACGTGTACACAAAGCGTTGTTAAATTTTTGGAGAGGTACATGTCAGGCAATGGCGTAGACAATGCCATAACTGCCGTAGCTACATGTAGCCTATGCCGTAGGATCAACGCAGATGTATAAAGCTAACCCAGCTTTTACTATGTACTATCTACATTGGTCTGAATTGCCCAATATTGGAAGCAGATAATATGAGCATGTTCACATAATAAAAAATAAAAAAAGTATACTCCTTTTATATACCAGGTTACTAAAGTTTTCAATCTTTACTACTGTACATTGTTCTGATGCATGATTTAACAGAATTATCACCTATAACAAAAATAATTATTGGAATTCGACAATTTCTATATCAGTATATCCATACTCAAAATGACGCAGCTATTGAAATACTGATGTATCGGCCAGGCCAATTAATCAGCAAATATTTTGTCGTTTTGAGATTATCAGCCGATAACTGTCGAACAACTGAAGTGTTAATGTCGGAGTATAAATGTCCAGTTTTCAAATATTTTGAGTGAATCGCTTATTGTGTAAAATGGAACTTTTTTTTATGTCAGCTATTGGAAAAAAAACCGATTGTTGACCACTAGACAAGTAACATTATTTACGACTAGTATAACAGTAACAACATAGTAACTTCCAGGTAATTTTAAACACTTACAGCACCATCATACGTCAAAGCCTCTTTTAGAGATTCCAAGTCATCGAACTCTACATAACAGAAACCTTGAGAGTGAAAAAAAAAAACAAACAAAAAAACAACACAATTCAGGGTTACATAAATGCTAAATCCTCATTGTTAAAAATGTGTTGTTTAGCGCATGGCAGCCCACCTTTGAACTTGTCTGTCTCTTTGTCTCTAACTAATCGCACACTCCTGACGCTGAGGTCTTTGAAAATGGCGTCTATGTCTCCTTGCACTGTGTTGAAGGGCAGGTTGCCAACATAAGCTGTGTAGGGCGGCTCTGTGGGGAGTTCCTTCTGCTTTCGGGGGCCGCTTGGGCCGCCACCACCTCGGGGTCTGTGGTCGAACAAACAAACACCTATATCAGCTCTACAACCCCCAAAATAACCAATTGTCAGATAACTATTTACTTGCATAATGGTGATAAACTGATATTTAAACATTTTGAAATGATTGCCATAGACCAAAAACAGCATCTCATTTACAGAAGTAGTTTGCCCTTTGAGTAAATTCCAAAAACAGCCTTGTCAAACGAATAAACATTTGTTTTTAAATGTATTGAGTTAATTGCAATTTTGTTGGTCTCATTTTTTATCATTGCATTTTCTTATACTGTATATCAGCTAGTGCTGCAACAACTAAATCGATAAAATCAATAATGAAAATAATCGACAACGAATTTCATTGTCAGTGATGCCACTTTACAGAAATGAAAAATATGCTTTTATGATAATATTTGTTTGAAAAATGACAGAGACAAATTGAAGCAGAAAAAAACACGACCCTAGTTGTCCGGCGCACAGGAGCACTTTATTTTAAATACTAGAAAGATCATAAGCATACAGTTTAATATGGGCCGGTTGCTGCGTCAGGTGTGTTGACAGAGTGCTTGTGCTGTCTGATGCACTTGAGAGTTGTTTCTCTCCAGTGCATAACTTACATTTTACTGTTTTATAATGTGTTAATGTTATTAATTCAAAATCAGGTGCTTATTTCCATTTCGCACAACTGTTTGTCTTTACCACAAGTGAGTTAAACTTCACTGAGCAAGCTGGCGTGCATGCATCCATGTCAATAAAGCCAATCTCAACAAAGAAAGGGATCACAATAATTTTGGTTAAACTGTGCTTTGCGGTATTGCAAACGTCATAAACATCATATCGCGATTTCAGTTTCAATGTAATCAATTGTGCAGCTTTCATGGATATGAAACTGATGACTCAGGTCAAAGTCTGCAGGTTTTATAGCATTTTAGATGGTTTCTCCTCATCATAGTGCATGTAATATAGGGAGCAGTGGGAAAGAGACGCAACTTGTCAGTAGGGCTGGGCGATAAGACGATCTCGATATTTATCACAATAAAAAAAAATCCACAATATCGATAAGCTTTTGACTAACTTCTGATATTTAGCCTATGTTCTACATCTAGACGATCAAGTGCGTGCGATCAGGTGCCCTCTCGTCTCTAGTGAGCAGCACGACAAAACAACAGTGCCGTGTACACCAGATCTGATCTTTCTGCGCTGTATTCTTGAATATGCCCTGCACACATTGCCTCTTTTCCCCGCATGCGAGTATGGGGCGCCGCATAATTTAACGTGGTTCCAAAGCGCCTTTAGACCATAACGTTTTTTCCTTCTAAATTTAGCTTTATTAATCAGCGCGTGAGCCTTTAATAATGAACAATTAGATTTATGTTCTAATTTGGGCTAATTAATTAGATGTCGTCATCATCTCTGGCATGGATGACAAGGAAAGACAATAAAACTACTAGTTTGTAGCTTAGTCTTTTTTTCTTTAATGAAAATATAAAATGGTCCATTCAGACTTACACATTTTCTCCCAGGGGATACCCCTGAAGTCCCATTCATCAGCCACAAGGGCTTCGATGCCTCCCATACTTGGGTATGTGAATGGAAAGAAATATATCATTTGAATGTAAAAATATTCAAACAAATACTGGACTGCTGTCATTATGCTTCAAAACAAACAGATGATCTTTTAACATTCATATCCATCTGTACTCGATTGATAAACTCTACTACATATTTTTTATTTTTCCCCTTTTTCCTCCCAATTTGGAATGCCCAATTCCCAATGTGCTTTTAAGTCCTCGTGTCGCGTAGTGATTCGCCTCAGTACTTGAGCGCGTTGCCACAGAAACATAGCACGTGTGGAGGCTTCACGCCATCCACCGCGGCAACCACGCTCAACTCACCATGCACCCCACAGTGAACGAACCATATTACAGTGACCACAAGGAGTTTTACCCCATGTGACTCTACCCTCCCTAGCAACCAGGCCAATTTGGTTGCTTAGGAGACCTGGCTGGAGTCACTCAGCATGCCCTGAGATTCGAACTAGCGAACTAGTAAACTCCAGGGGTGGTAGCCAGTGTATTTTACCACCGAGCTACCCAGGCCCCCAACTCTACTAAATATTAACAACATTGTCCAGATCGGGCAAAATAGTCATTAATTGCAGCCCTAACATCAGCATTATATCAGCTGTGTTCAACTCACAATACTGGTATCAGCCACTGAAAAACCCAGCAACTGAAAAAGAATCTTAATATAAAGATTGCGTAGTATGTATTACTATTTATACAACAGTTAGTTTCTAACCTAGAAAGGTTTTTAGACTAAAATATTCTTTGAAATACCATGGTACATGAATATGGTATCATTTAATACCATTTGATACCACTGTACCATGATACCACCACAGTACTTTTTGTAGTTGTCCTTAGAGCCGACAAAGCCAATTCGGCACTTCAAAACCTTTAAAGTTTTAATTAAAGGATTTAAAGGTGCACTCAGTAACTTTTGTCTTTGTGTCATCTTGAACTTAAACTGACAACAATCGGCTTGGATGTAGCATCACTTAAAATCAACAGTTTGCAGTTTGAGATGCCATTGCAGAAATCAATGAGTGAAAGTGTCAAATAACAGTGCGGTTACTGAGATTAAGCGAGTACTATTCGGCTGGTCATGTGATTCTAAAATGGCAGCCCCCTTGTGTGGACCCTCTCCATGTAGAATAAAACAGCTTTTATAAGGTGACTGATATGACTGGAGTCTTCATTTTAATGTGAGTGCTCATGATTTCTTACATATATTGCAAACTACAATTCATGTCTTTAGAAGTTAAACTTTTTTAATGAGGAAAAAAATTACTGAGTGCACCTTTAAGTGGTGAACATGTTCACTAAATATGTGCAAAAAAGCCTCACATTCTGAAAGAATGGATAAGAGAGTTCTTTGTTGCCGAACTGCAGTGGAGGCAGTAGGAAAGATGATGCGTTTCTCTTCAATTCTGCACTTCTCCTGAATGTTTGAATCAGATATTACAGATACAGCTTTAATCTGTTGTACAAAACATGGTGCTGCCTCTGCTTTTGACTCTCATTCTTCTTATGCCGGTGCCACACTAGCCAATTTTTGCAGTGATTTTCAGGCATGAGCTTCATTTACATAATCGGCAGCCACCAGGTTAGAAACGAAGCTCCCATTTGCTTCTGCCAGCAGCCGTCGGGACTCCCTGCCGAGGTAATGGTTCCAGCAATGGGACAAAAGGATCCAGCATGACAGGAAAAAAATCATTCTGTTGCCGAAGCGAGCTCATGTTCTCTTCAAGTGACCAATGAGCTTCTTTATACTGAAGAACTGACAAGATGTCAAGCTGATCTAAACGTTTTCATCAAACTAAGCTGCATATCACAAATGCTGATTGTAATCCATAGTGATTCTATCACCAAGCGTTTTTCTCCTAAACTAAAAGAACTAATGAAATCTGAAAGCTGAGTCTCTTTGCTTACTGAAAGCTTCAATAGCAAGAAAAAGTATGTGAACCCTTTGGAAATAGCTGCTTTTCTGCATTAATTGGTCATAAAATGTGATCTCATCTTCATTAAAGTCACAAGTATAGACAAACACAATGTGCTTAAGCGAACAACACACAAGCAATTATAATCTTTCATGTCTTACATTTACATTTATGCATTTGGCAGACGCTTTTATCCAAAGCGACTTACAGTGCCCTGATTACAGGGACAATCCCCCTGGAGCAACCTGGAGTTAAGTGCCTTGCTCAAGGACACAATGGTGGTGGCTGTGGGGATTGAACCAACAACCTTCTGCTTACCAGTTCAGTGCTTTAGTCCACTACACCACCACCACTCCAGTGGTCCAGTCTTTATTGAACATATCATACAAAATAAACAAACCCCAGGATTTAATAACAATCCAAGTTATTCCTCAATCCAAGTCAATCCTCCTTTGGCAACAATAACCTCAACCAAGCATTTCCGGTAGCCGTGGATTAGACCTGCACAAGGTTTAGAAGGAATTTTAGACCATTCTTCCTATCAGAACTGCTTCAGCTCAGCCATATTCTTAGGATGTCTGGTAGAGATGCACCGATCCGATACCTGGATCGGTATCGGCTCCGATACTGAAGCTTTTAGATGGATCGGGTATCAGTCCGATGAGCCCAATCCAAATCCGATACTGTGTGTCAGTCATGTTCGTTACTGTCAAGCTCCAAAAATGACATAAAAGAACCATAAAAACACCATTAAAGCAGTTCATATGACTGTGCATTTTATTTAAAGCCACTTGAAGATGTGCGATAGCTCTGTGAATCAGTCCACTTGATGCTGTAATGCCATACTCCCTTCAGAGTGCCCACATCAAGAGCTCTGTCTTTCGTAGTGAGTAGGGCATAGGGATGATCACTTTCGATTGAAATTCGCCCAGTGTGTGCCTCAGCCGTGTGCAGTTTCAATCTCTCTCCCCCTTAGATTGGGACACTTCGCTCAACTCATAGAAGAGGCGCTGACCGCACAGAGAAATGGCAGTTTCGGAGTTTGTAGTTATTTACAAGACCTGCTTTCTTATTATTACTAACTTTAATAAAGGATACATTAAATATATAATGGTGAGGTGTTTCCTTTAAAGACGCTCTGATACACAAGTTTTGCTTCAGTGGAACGGCAGCTCTGGCTCCGCTGTATTTCACCATGAGAGTGCTGCTGTACTTAGTAATTTTGTATAATTCCCTCATATTTTGCGATATACATCACCTGAAGCTGTTTGGAAAGTTTAGAGTGCATCTGGACTGTGAGCGGTGTAATTCTTCCTCTCTTCATTCAGGCGTGGCTGCAGTGCTACTCTCACGTGTCATCATTAGAGTTTTGTATGATCTCATGTTACGTTAAATGAGATCAAACGACTATTCGACAAAGAACATTTTTGTCGACAATGTTTTTTATTGTCGCCGTTTCTGATAACGTTGACTAATCGTTTCAGCCCTACCTCCGAGATCTCTTTTTTGTGAGGCAAGGTCCACGTCAGCAGATGCTTCTTGTGAAAAGCAAATACATTTTTTTAGTGCTTTTTATAAGTCAAAGTAGTTCTAACCCAAACCTCCAATCTCGTTGCCAGGTTTGCCAACACCAGACAGTAATTAACTTTTGTTGACGTCATTGGCCTAGTGGTTCACATACTTTTTCCAACCTACACTGTGAATGTTTGAATGATGTTCAATATAAGAACAATACAATGTGTTATTAAAACAGATTGCGTTTGTTCATTATTGTAACTTAGATGAAGATCAAACCAGATTTTAAGATAAATTTATACATAAATGCAGGCAATTCTAAAGGGTTTACATACTTTTTCTTGCCACTGTATAGGCTATATGGACATGCGTGTTCTACGGCAAGCCTTGAGGGGATAAAATGAACAATCATACACATTCACAAGGTAAAGTTACTTCATGAAACGCATCTAAATCACTATTGCAATTGTGAATGCTCATGCGGTACTCCGTTTTTCATCAAGCTCCACGTGACAGAGAATCAGAAAGAGAAATTGCAGAAAGAGTCTGCATGTTTGTCACCCCTCCACCATTCTTAATCTGCAGTCTGCATGTGAGACACACTCGGCCAAAGTCGTTTTGAGTCTGCTAGTGTGGCGCCGGCTTTAAATATTATTTTCGCTTGTGAAATCAAGAGTCAAATATTTTTATGCAACAATTTTTTTCAATGTTTTTTTAATGGCCAACACAATATCTAGAGAGCAGGGTGACCAATATAATACCGATATATGAATTCATGATAGCAAACAATCACTTCAATTTTTGGCAGTGCTGGTATTCAAAAACTGTCTAAATAACAGGCAATTCATTGGCCTGGACAATGTAAATATAGGCTACCCATATAAGTCTAATAACCAGCTACTAAAAGAGAACAATGCAAATAGTTACTCATTGGCTTTGGACAAAGATTGCAGAAAGGATATTTGCAATCTTTTCAGTTATTTTCTGTCTGTACTAGTAGTTTAAGTCTGTGCAAAGCGATGCTGAGAGCTCCCGATGGGATCCAATATGCCAGAACATTCCTCTGGTGTCAGATTGAAATGAATACCGTGCATAGACCCTCACTGATGCCGAGACGTGTACAGTATGACGTTACTCCTTGGCCGAGCATGTCCGACATCTACAGATCTGTGCTGTCCACACTGAATGATATATTACTGCTACTGGGTACTCGGAGTCTTCTATTCTAATCTTTCTATTTGCAAAAGTAATGTTTGGGAGTCTAACATTTATATTTCCTATTGACACACTAAAGCTGAAGATATAAATAACCATCTTAAGACAAATGCTTTTGTGAAACATCTCACTTTTGCACAGTACACACACACACACACACACACACAGTTGAAGTCAGAAGTTTACATACACTTAGGTTGAAGTCATTAAAACTCATTTTTTAACCACTCCACAGATTTCATATTAGCAAATTATAGTTTTGGCAAGTCATTTAGGACATCTACTTTGTGCATGACACCATTTTGTTTCATTTTTAATTGACTATATTACAATTCCAGTGGGACAGAAGTTTACATACACTAAGTTAACTGTGCCTTTAAGCAGCTTGGAAAATTCCAGAAAATTATGTCAAGCCTTTAGGCAAGTAGCCAATTAGCTTCTGATAGGCTAATTGGAGTCAATTAGAGGTGTACCTTTGGCTGCATTTTAAGGCCTTCCTTCAAACTCAGTGCCTCTTTGCTTGACATCATGGGAAAATCAAAAGAAATCAGCAAAGACCTCCAAAATTGTGGACCTCCACAAGTCTGGTTCATCCATGGGAGCAATTTCCAAATGCCTGAAGGTACCACATTCATCTGTACAAACAATATTACGCAAGTATAAACACCATGGGACCACGCAGCCATTATACTGCTCAGGAAGGGGAGGCATTCTGTCTCCTAAAGATGAACGTAGTTTGGTGCGAAAAGTGCAAATCAATCCCAGAACAACAGCAAAGGACCTTGTGAAGATGCTGGAGGAAACAGGTTGACAAGTATCACAGTAAAACGTGTCCTATATCGACACAACCTGAAAGGCTGCTCAACAAGGAGGATCCGCTGCTCCAAAACCACCATAAAAAAAGCCAGACTACATTTTGCAAGTGCACATGAGGACAAAGTTCTTACTTTTTGGAGAAATGTCCTCTGGTCTGATGAAACAAAAATGGCCATAATGACCATCGTTATGTTTGGAGGAAAAAGGGCGAGGCTTGCAAGCCGAAGAACACCATCCCAGCCGTGAAGCATGGGGATGGCAGCATCATGTTGTGGGGGTGCTTTGCCGCAGGAGGGACTGGTGCACTTCACAAAATAGATGGCATCATGAGGAAGGAAAATTATGTGGATATATTGAAGCAACATCTCAAGACATCAGCCATTAAGTTAAAGCTCAGTTGCAAATGGGTCTTCCAAATGGACATTGACCCCAAGCATACCTCCAAAGTTGTGGCAAAATGGCTTAAGGACAACAAAGTCAAGGTATTGGAGTGGCCATCACAAAGCCCTCAATCCAATAGAAAATTTGTGGGCAGAACTGAAAAAGCATGCAAGCAAGGAGGCCTACAAACCTGACTCAGTTACACCACTTCTGTCTGGAGGAATGGGCCAAAATTCCAGCAACTTATTGTGAGAAGCTTGTAGAAGGCTACCCAAAACATTTGACCCAGGTTAAACAATTTAAAGGCAATGCTACCAAATACTAACAAATTGTATGTAAACTTCTGACCCACTGGAATGTGATGAAAGAAATAAAACCTGAAATAAATAATTCTCTCTACTATTATTCTGTTATTTCACATTCTTAAAATAAAGTAGTGATCCTAACTGACCTAAAACAGGGAATGTTTTCTACGATTAAATGTCAGGAATTGTGAAAAACTGAGTTTAAATGTATTTGGCTAAGGTGTATGTACATTTCTGACTTCAACTGATATATATACACACACACACACACACACACACACACACACACACCATGGTACTACTGAATGATTAACAAATTCATATACCATGGTATTTACATGATGCTCCAATGTACTTAAATGAATACCACTCTACCATGATACATGTATGACACAGGTCCAAAAACTGTGGCATTACTATGGTACTCATTTTGACATGTTTACAAACAACATAGGAATGCTTGCTTTCTGTGTCTATTCTCAGTAACTGAAATAACTCTCACATGTCTGTGAGAGACAATGTGCACGCATGCATGCATACAAAGCCATCTGGAGGGGGGATTTCATGAAGACCACACGTGTATGCCATCAGATTGATCTGTTGATCGAAAATGTCAACAAAACTTCGTGATGAGTACGCCAGACTTGATCCAAAATCAAATACTACATATCTGATCTATAAAACACTATTAATAAATTAGATGGAATCAAAAGCCAGTTAAAGGCCCAGTGCAGATATTAAATTCGTGCTATATCCATCCAGCACGCAGTCGAACTAATCAAATACAGCAATTATGATTGCAATAATCATGTTTACTATAGAGAAGATATGGGGTGGCTTTACATTACGTTCACAGACACTAAAATGCTGACTCTGCCGTGAGACATTCAGTCCATGTGGGCTGAGTTTCGTGCCCGGCCTTCCATTCATCATCGCGGGAGAGCGCGCCGCTGCTGCGTGGCCTACACCCGCTCGATCCCATGCAAACCCCGCACCCACCCGCTACCTCCCTTTTTATGCACTCAGATGCATGCTCTACCGCGGGCTTTCTTACCCCCTTCCACCGCCAAAGCTCCCGTAAGCCCGATCCCGGTCATCGTATTGATCGTAGTCCGCCATTGCCGAACGATGCTGTTCAGAGAAAGCAGCAGTCTGACGCAGAAGGACCCCAAAATATACGGCTGTGAGCATTTGCTGGCTTGTGCGTGCCTGAATCACGACACTTAAGTGATTATATAATAAATATACATATTGATTGACTAAACTTACTCCAAATTTAAAATACAACTTTTGTATGTTGATTGTGGAGTTCTTATGCAAATACACATTTTTTAAAGACGACATTGCTCGTTTTTTAAGTAAGGCAATGGCGTGTTGAGTCGAGATGTGCGCTAATGGGGAGAAGCATGCTGCATATTGATTTGTATAGACTTACATAAGAACTGTTTACATACACTACAAGCGAAAAGTTTGCACACACTTGACTGAATTTATGTTTTTCTTGATCTTAAATATTTTTGTATACCTTTTTATTTATTTATTTATTTATTTATTTTTTGCTTGTAATTCTTGAAATTTGTTTTGTTGACAAATACAAATTGTGCCAGAGAGTATTTAGCAGAGATGGGCCACTTCTATTAAAATGAATAGGAGAAATTGGAACGCCCAACGGTCAACGGATATAGAAAAGAAAGTCCCGCCTTACAGGGAAAAGAGCCAATCACCTTTTAGATACAGACATCGTTTGTCAATCATCTCGCGAAAGCGCATGCGCATTAGCTATAAAAGCAAGGGAACGTGCGTTTTTGTAAGCATAATCTAAGGAAAGGAAGCACAATTTATGTTACCAGTGTTGTCAGATTTTACTGTTGATTTTAAATATGCTCTTGAATCGTAATTTTGACCAACCGTTTTTGAGATTTCGGTCTTTTCTCATTCAAATAGATTGGAGCTGCACTTGCATGCCGGTTGTTTACATAGAAAAATATCTGTCCAGCCTGCATGATAGCGTTCCAAAGATGGGCGCCGGGTGGACTGACTAGCTAAAATCACTTTGATTGTGGCTAGGTATGAACTCAAATTGTATTTGTTTGTTTGTTGGACCGAATAGTGAAGAAAAAACAGCCAACACGTGTCCAGTATTGGTTATGTCAAATCAACCAAATTTCAGAAACTTTAAAGAACGTCTTAAATAGTTTATTTGTTAACACGTGTTCTGAAGATAGATAAACATACAATGATGATGAAAGGCAAAATATTAAATGCCAAGGATCCGTATTTACTGAGTAATCAGTTATTTTCTAGATGGGTCAATATGACAGTTTTTGACTATGATTTTGGAGCAAACTTACAGGTCAAAAAATAACTTTAAAAGGTGATTTCATTATTTTACACAGAGATAGGTAGGTAAATTACTAAAATCAGTTTACTTTAGCATTCATTGTTGCATTATATGCCAATGGTGTCCAAACAAAAACAAAGAATACGTTTTTATGTTGTTTTACCAAAGTTGGAGCGCTATAACTCCAGAAGTATAAAATAAACTTTCTTTTTTGTATCTTAATTTTTAAGGCCTGTATGGTTAAATCCCAGAGATTTTGGGGCTCTGCTCCATGTGAAAATTGTGCATACTGGCTGTGACTAATGGCTGTTAAAGCCTAAAAAGTGGAACTGAACAATCATCATAGCATCAAATAAAGTTCAAATTAATGCCACATAATTTGACAGATCCCAAAAGCAGTCAGGGAATAGTTTTATCTTCCAAAATAGTTTTGTGGGCTTCTCTAAAGCATTTATACTGTATAAGTGGTCTGTAGAACATGTGCACTTAGAACAGTGTCCAAATGAAAGAATGAAATATTGAATCAGATGTGTGCACAAAATGTTCAAATTATATAAGAATAAAATGTTAAATCAGATATGTGAACAAAATGATCCAAGTTTTTAGAAATTAAACATTAAACAGAGAAACATATTTAAAAAATAAACACTATAAATGAACAATGGGAGAGAGAGCCAAAGCCTATTTCAAGCAGATGAAATGAGAACCAACAGTCCCAGAGGGGCCTATAGAGAACATATACAACACATATAGCAGTCTGGAGCAGTGCAGACGACAATGCAGTCACAGAGCAGGTGATGCATCGCATACAGCCCATTTACACTACCAAATCCTTTATATCGATGTTACTTGACAGGAACTTGAATATATAATAGGACACAGACAGTTCAATAACAGGAGAAGAACTTCAGAAATAAATTGCACTTGACCCAGCCCATTAGTGCTTTGCACATACCATTTTGCCAACCCACTTGCTCCTAGACTTGGCACATGCTTGCACCAAAATACCAAAACTTCATGGCCATGCCCACTGGCTTTGCACGTATGACATATCGCAAAGCACTAAGCTTAAGGCATTGCACTCTTCAAATAGGTCTCCTATGTACCTAAGGCTTTTGCACAGTAAAGTATATGAATAGGGTCAACAATAAAGTTCCTATGATGTTTAAATACGGTGTAAAATTATCTTAAAAATGTGTCAAATTAGTTCCACTTTTTAAAATATTGATTGACTTACAAATGGCATCAGTGGTTTGTGTCAGACAAAGGTATGATATACATTAAACCGCCACTGGATGGAGACAGAGTCCTCTGTGATATTTGTCGTAGCACAGCCATATACAAGTAAAAGAGACAGACATTGGCTTTGGGTGGAGAAAAGCTGCTCACCCTAGTCTTTAATCTTACACTGACAGTTAAAGAATTAAAGTCTGTTACATAACAGAGCAAACTAGGGTGGTGAAATACCTGACTCTGTGTTTAAAGGACATACTTAGAAACAGATTTCATAGGATGAAATTGTTGTTGTTATCTCAGTCTTTTTATGCTAGCGGTTCAAGATAAGTCTCATTTAGGGTTTTGCAAATTTGTTGTTTCCTCCTCTGTAACTGATGCAGAGCCTTGAACACTCAGTGTGAGCTTAAACCATTTTATTAGTATGCAATAGAGATGTATGATTGATTTATGTGGAAACAGGGCAGAGAAGCGCTGAAAGCCTTTCACATCATTTGAATGTGCATGATTGATGAGAGGACAAGCTAACAGCACTAGGCAGAGAATGCTAAAGGAATGATGTCTTGAGGAGAGGCCTTGCATGAATAGATACAGTATGGTTTGCTTGGATTGGTGAACATAATCTTGACTTGTACTCCTTAAATAATTGGCAAAGTTATTGAAATGAAAAGCTGTTTTTAATTAGATTTATATCAATCAAAATGCTGACAACTTTAAGGACAGATTCAACCCCTGGACAATATATACGCTTGGGTTTTTCTTATTTAATAGAAACATTTTCATTAAAAATTATATTATCAGCATGACAGTTTGAGTGAAAGGTTTACATTAATTGACATTAAATTAAATGCAACTTTTACTTTAATAAGATTATGCACTCAAGCTGGCATGAACTCCAGAAGTTTGTGCAACACCTTATAATCTGTTATCCCAACGTGATTTTGCAATGTCCCATAGAGAATCTTGAAGAAATCTGACATTTTGTAAAAAAGGAGAAGGAGCCTAGAAATAGTGCAGAATCTTAAATATTTCCTCTTTCTCAAATCCTTTACATTTATTTGCAGACTTTTGGACCCCACTGTATTATGAAAAGCCCATTTCAAGTTTTTGTTTCATTTTAATCAAGGCAGATTCTCATATATTTTACAGAGGACCTCGGAAGTACAATTTCAGTTGTTATTGCAGTAGTCCATACCCAAGGTTCCAATATCCAGTTGGTTTATGTTAATTAAGAAGCATTAGTACAATTAAGGATTGTGTCAACCTTTGTCTCATCTAAAAGACTGACTTTAAATTCCATTGATGTCATGATAAAATATTGTTATGTTCCATTGTAGAACATTTTAAATAATGTCATAAATTAATCTTGTTAATGAAGGACTTTTAAATGTTCCAGTGATGACATAAGAGAAACTTGTTAAAGGTGCTGTAAGAGATTTTAGCGTTCTGATGCTTTCACATGACTGAGCTGTTGAATTAGCCACAACCCCTCATTCCAAAACCCTGCCCTCCAAAGATAATTTTGAGAACAAAACCGAGCAAAAGAGCAGCATCGTTTGTTCCTGTGGCTGTCAAATTCAACAGTGACACAATAGTGCCCTCAATTGACAAACATAATGTCAAATACACTTCAAATACAACACTATGAGAATGAGCAAAATAATTGACCAGTGAATAGCATCAATGTCTGCAGTCTGCAGACACATTTTTGTCTACAGCTGTCACAGAGACGGTGAGATATCTCTTTAAGGGAGCAGGAAAATTATTTGCATACTTCCATACTTTCCATGAAAAAAATTGGTTACAGCACCTTTAAGTTACGGTATAATGCCATTGGAGAATATTGTAATGTTCCAGTGATGTCATAACAGAATTTCATTAAGTTCCTAGTATATTGCCACAGTAGAACTTTTAAATTGTGATGTCAGCTAGCTGGTCACCAACACCACAGCAGATTTAGCTTTATCAAGTCCATCTGGATGATAGTAATGCTCTCATGTCCATGAAGTCTGATAATTATTCCTTTTTGGGCAGAAGTCCCAGTATTGATCCAATCTGACCACTACTGGCTGTCATGTTGGACAGAATGTAAGTAAGATGCTTTTAGCTTGTGCTCTCCCACACAAACTGATGCCAAAGTCCTGTCAACAGATGAAGAGACCCTCTAAATGTCAAGACACCAAATTATAATAGCAACTAGATCTCAATCTAAAGATTTTTTACATTTCCTAATGAAAATGTGAGTGGTACTTGCACATACAAAAACATGATGCTAGGGTGTTGTGGGTGGTTGCCAGGGCATTGCTTTGTGTTTTGGGTGGTTGCTGACTAGCCCAAGTTAAAAGAGTTATTCTGGTCCCTATATATGGCTCATGTCCCTCCATCAGTGTAAGATTTTTCTTTTGTCTGTTTTGTCTTAAGTCTGATCCTCAATAAACAGCATGATTTGAGGTATCACTCACGTTTGTAGCACAAATGATGTGAGTTACATGCTGAAGTTTAATATGTGTTGTTAGGGGTTTGTTCAAATCCTTAACCTTACACTCTAAAAAATATTAAACCTTATCGACTAAAAAAATTGAGGCAACAATCTGCATGCATATATTCCCCATAGATTTAACATGATATACTAAGTTGTTAAACTTATTTATATTAAGTAATTGTAACATTTTTATTTTCAGTTGTGGTGGAATGTTAAGTAAAACCAACAACAAAATTAATTTTCTTGTACAAAGAAAAATGTATAAAGCTGACTCAATTATTAAATGTAAATCTAAATAAACTTTTTTTTTTCAGATAGGTTACAGTGTTAAGTAAAACCAACAGAAATATTTATGCTTCTATAAATGTAAATATAGTAAATGTGACTCAGTTGTTATATTTAAGGTAATCTAACTAAAAATTTTTTTTTTTCAAAAATGTTACAGTGTTAAGTAAAACTAGATTGAAAAGTTTGTGGACAAACATTAGGTTGGCTTGAAAAAGCCTAGTCTAGAGAATACTTAGCTAGGCATTGCTAACATGTTTTAGCATGTTGCTAGCATGTATTAGCACTTAGCCAGCACTGCTAGCATGTTTAGCATGTTGTAGCACTTAGCTATGCATTGCTAGCTTGTTTTAGCATGTTGCTACCATATTTTTGCACGTAGCTAGGCATTGCTAGCATGTTTTAGCATGTTATTAGCATGTTCCTAGTGTGTTTTATCACTTAGCTAGGCATTGCTAGCATGTTTTAGCATGTTGCTAGCATATTTTAGCACTTTGCTTGGTATCGCTAGCACATTTTAGCATGTTGCTAGCTTGTATTAGCACTTACTTAGACATTGCTAACATGTTTTAACATGTTGCTAGCATGTATTAGCAATTAGCCAGGCATTGCTAGCATGTTTTAGCATGTTCCTAGCATGTTGCTAGCATGTTCTATCACTTAGCTAGGCATTGCTAGTATGTTTAATCACATGTAAGTTCAAGTCCCAGCTCAAGGACCTTTCCAGACCCCATTCCTCCTCCTCTCCTCTGTTCTTCCTCTTTCCCTCTTAACTTTCATATATATATATATATATATATATATAAATAAATAGAAGAAAATGTATGGCTTCTAACTGGACATAAAGGCAGTTAAAAAACTAATTATATCCAGTATTTCCTGACAGTGAATGCTAAGAACAACAATACTTTAAAATCGTTAGTGACTTATCAAGAAAACCTGTAATTATCTTCTCTTCTGTAGATATTGTTGCAAGATCCACAGGTCTGAATGTCATCCCTTGTAAATTTTAAATATGTTCAGCTGTGGCTCTTGAAATTGGGTTGGTCCAACTCATTTTTAATTGCTGCTGCAACACTCATAATAATTAAGTTGGTAACCAAGTTGGTAACCAACTTAATTAAGTTGGGCCAACTCAATTTTAATAAATAATAATAATAAATAAATAGTTGAAATGATTTAAAAATATGCATTCATAATGCACACAATTATACATTCAGATAATCTTTCTCTTTTTTGATTTTCTAAATACATAATATTTAAGTTGATAACTTAGAAATTAGAGTATATCTAACAACTTATGAATTTTTACTAACATTTTTTTAGTCTAGTTATGACTAATAGTAATGGTGCTTTAGCAAGCATCACTAATTATGTTCACTCGTAATGGTGTTAAACTTGCTTTATTACAGTCAATTTTGCATCCGCCTCCTGGTGCACATGGAAAAAAATAAATTAAAAAAAATCACAGTATTTTGTGTCTTCTTGATAAAATTTTGCCAAGGCCATGTATTTAGTCCATTGGCCTTGCTTAATGCAACATGATCACATTGTAAGTCAGAATGTTGCTTCCGAATGTTCCAGTGCCACATTGGCCACAGTACGCAGTAACTGACAAGTGCCATCTACCATCAGACATTTTTTACATTGGTTCATATGTGTTTATCTTCTCATGTAGTACAACTGGATGCATGCTGCATCAGTCATGTGGGAGAATCGGGTTCTTGTACTGCATTGAAACCAGGAAGTAATCATGTTTGCATAATCACTGATGAGCACGATTCCATTTTCCCTCTAACATACTGTCTACACTGGACACGTCAAACGTTCTAAACTGTTTATTTGTCTTGTTGGCAGGAGTAGCACCAGTGTGTGCAGTGTAAAATTGACGGTGCGTCTTAAGGCACGGTCACACATGCCTTCGCACGGTGAAATTCCAGGGGTGAAGATGCCGTGGGCAGACATTGAGCGTGTGTAAAACCAGCAAAAATAAAATTCTCAAGCAGCCTCTTTTTAATGCTGCACTTTATACTCTGTGAGACTTAAATTAATAAGAAACTCACAGCTAAAATGATATCCTTGTCCATTGTGAATATTCAGTGTAGCTGTGTATGAAGCACCACCCACACAGAAGACATTGCCAAACCAAGCAAATTCCCATTGGTCAACGCAGCGAATTCCCCTATCAAAGTTCAACAAACTTTAACTCCACACAAAATCCAAGAGGGAAAATTCTTCACCACAAAAAGTCCATCACACGAATCATGATTGCATGGATTCCCATTTTGATGACTGTACTTCATGGAATTTCGTCCATAGTTATGTGTGACCGCACCTTTATGCATCCAGTGTAGACAGCATCATTGATTATAATGGGAGTGATTTGCTTTTGATGTGTCGTGCCATGGTGCTCGAGTCTGGTGTGGACAGGGTGTAAGAATACATTTTTACTCCACTGACGGTTAGGTTTTTGCTGCGTTCCATTCAAAGTTGAATGTGGGATATTCCGTCTTGAAATCTCCGATCTCCAACCATAAAGGCATTCTATTGCCCGATGCACTGTCAGGAAAAAAAGTGAATAATTTGTACCTTTAGGGGTACAAATGCACTTTGTACCTTATGAATTTGTACTCAATAAAGCATATTAAAAACTGCCAACATCATGTTTAATCACATTTATTTAATAACATGAAACATTCAATAATTTCACATTTCTCACATTTGTGTTCACAATGTCATAGAATTAACACTTTAAACATCTCAGAATCACAATTTGTCATCAAATACAGTAGTATATATATATATATATATATATATATATATATATATATATATATATATATATATATATATATATATACACACTCTCTTGCTTCAATGTATATTTTAGCCTAAAGGATTTTTCTTGGTGCAAGCTCATGCATAATACTAGTGAAGCCCTCCTTGAAGCACTGGACAGCTGATGAATGGATTCGGTCAATTTCATCACATAACTGAAAAAAATTTATAGTAATGGAAAGTTAATCATTCACATTTACTTGATGTTAAAGTGGTCACATCACTCTTATAGAAATGGTTCATTTAAAAATGAAAATTATGTCCTAACTCACCCTTATGTCACTCCAAGCCTGTATATCTTTTTCTTCTGTGGAACACAAAAGGTGAATGTTTGAAATCTTCATAGTGTTTATTGGCCATAATGTAAGTGGATGGTGACTTAAAAAAAAGCCCAAAAAGAGGGGAAAATACCAATAAACCATAGTAAAATTAATCAGTGCTACTTAAACTATATTCCAAGTTTG
Source organism: Myxocyprinus asiaticus (assembly GCF_019703515.2). Lineage (NCBI taxonomy): Eukaryota > Metazoa > Chordata > Actinopteri > Cypriniformes > Catostomidae > Myxocyprinus > Myxocyprinus asiaticus. The sequence continues at coordinate 10,487,449 of NC_059374.1, forward strand.
TTCATAGGATGCAGTGAGAACCAGTGAGGTTTTCAGTGCTTTATTGTTTTTTTTGTGTGTGTGGATTTTCTCCCCTTTATCTCCCCAATTTGAATGCCCAATTCCCAATGCGCCTCAATCCGAGTGGCGGAGGACGAATCTCAGTTGCCTCCGCTTCTGAGACCATCAATACACGCATCTTATCACGTGGCTCGTTGAGTGTGTTACAGCAGAGACCATGCATGCGGAGGCTTTATGCTAGTCTCCGTGGCATCCATGCACAACTCACCATGTGCCCCACCGAGAGCGAACCACATTATAGCGACCAAGAGGAGGTTACCCCATGTGACTCTACCCTCCCTAGCAACTGGGACAACTTGGTTGCTTAGGAGACCTGGCTGGAGTGAACTCGCAACTCCAGGGGTGGTAGTCAGTGTCTTTACTCGCTGAGCTACCCAGGCCCCCCATGCTTTATTGCTTTAATTTGATAGTAAATAACTTAAATTATGTTCTGTTCATCAAAGTGATCATATCACTACAGAAAAATTGGAATACATTGCACCTTTTATTTCAAATACTTTTTCTGTGGTTATGTCACACCACCAGAAATTCACCTTTTGTGTTACAAAGAAAAAAAAAGGAGTCATGTTGGTTTGAAATTACATTAGGGTGAGTAAAAGACAGAATTTTCCTTTTTGGGCAAACTATTCAACAACTTTTCAGCAATATAAAAATATTAAAATGACCAAAATGCTCCTCTCATTTTCATGCCTCCCTGGTCTTTACAATGTAGTTCTAACCTGCTGTTCCATGTGCTACACTGAAATCAAACATGTATTTTAAGCTGATAATTGACATAAAATTATCTGTGATATTACTTACACTGGAGAGTTTTTATCCACCAGTCATTCCATCTTCTTTCTCCCTTCTCCGCCATGAAAAATTTTGCTGCATCCGGTCTTTAAAAACCAAGGTATCTGGTAGCATCTTGCCATACTGTTCATGCAAAATACTTACATGTCCCTCAAAGGTGCATCCTCATCAATGACAGCAAACTCCTGTTGGAGCCAAATAAAAAGTGCAGAGGAAAATATTTGTTCAATCTTAAATGTACAAGCAATTTTTCCCATCTAAACTTAAATTTTGCAACCACTCAAAGATATTCTGTTACTCTTCAGTTAAAAAGAGTGTTTATGCTATCAGTGACTAGAAGCTATATATATGTATTGTGAAAAGCACTATTCAAATAAAAATGAAGACTTCAAATATATGTCCTTTAAAACATTATTGTGCAATTGGCTATCTAGTGTGTTATACTACAGCAATCCACTCACTGCTGACACAGACCTGTGACAGGCTCTTTGCAGTTTCTTCAGACTGTATGACTGTGCCCAAATTTCACCTTACTCCTCTCCTCCTTGAAAATCAGAGGTACACGCTCCAAGAGATTGGTGCCAAGTATGCTAACAAAAACAGAGAAGCATATACAGTATAAGCATGATCAAGGATTACAGGCAATAAATGTCATAATACTTGGATTTCTTGTGACAATACTGTGGCTGGGGAAGCAAAAGTGTAATAAATCAACAATGTTTTTTAATACTTCGGGCATTAGGAATTAACCCTGGCATCTTTCCAACTGTAATCACGCATATTAAAAATGATATTATTGCTCATGGACGGAAAACAATCAGAGCCGAAACACATTTGCTGTACACCGGCCCAAAGCACCAGCTCTCTGGCGTGGTGAGCGACGTTGAGCGGATTTCTTTCGCACCAGTGCATACATACCAAAAAAAAAAAAAAACTTGATGCTCTAAATACAAACACTAAAATCCAGAGGTCAGATATGGATTATTATTTTTTCACCTGTTGTATGTGACCAGAGAACATGAACTATTTTACTGTATAACATTTTATTTATATAATTTATTATTTAGATTTATGTTTGTTTTGGGTGATTTTCAGTTGCGTGTTTATTGAATTGTTGAGATCACGAATGGAACAATGAAGAGAATTTCATGCACTTGAAGGGTTTGCTTTGGCAGCATTGAACCACCCCATTCCCCACCAGGCAAATCATTTGATCACAGTATTTTGTACCTCTTTTGGGGGAAATGGCACATACATGGACCCTATAATGGACAGAAATGTATTTGTAACTGATCTATCCCTAAAAGGTACATATTAGTACCTTAAGGTGTAACTTTGACCCAGTGAGGGTACAACCACATAAGCTGTACCCTATGTGATCACAAATGGACCTCGACCGTACCCTTTTTTCTGACAGTGTGCTTGGAGGATGACGTATAAACAAACAAAACTGCAATCCTTCCATTAGCTCAGCAGTTGTTTGGTTGTCACCAGAGATGTCTCTGAGCAACCATATTGAGAAATTATGTTGCAGTGCTAGCATTTGTTGTACTGGTGATTGATAAGAAAAAAGCAGTATAATTTACCATATTTTGAACATCTGTCTCTGCAAACATTTGCTAAGCCGGCTTTGTTATCATGTAATGTAGGAACGTTGACTCATTGATGGGAATTATTTTATAAAAGTTCATGTTTATCATTACCTTTGTACATTTCCCTGAGTGCCGACATGTTTGCGTGATGTCATGCCCCCGCATTTCAGCAAAATCAGAGTTGAACATTTCAGCATGAGTTTCCAAATTGGAAGTCCGACTTCAAGTGGCATTCCATCGCACTTTTCCTATAGGAAGTTGGAAATTCCGACTTTCCGAGTTGAATGGAATGCAGCAATAGAGTTGAGGTTTGAGATACAGTAAAATACCCATTCCTCTTTTACTACACGTCCTTTTACATCCTTTACAGCTAAAAATAACTCTCTTTTGGCACCCCTCTGTAGGCATTTCACTGGGAAACTGGAGCTCACGTATGCCTTTTCATTCAAAAACACTTCCCGCTTCAGCCACTTGGGGCAGTGCTTCGGATTTAGATAAACAGAGTTCGTTTGGCTCAAGAAAAGTCAACCTACTGTTTCCGAATTCTGGTTATTAAACTTAGTGAAAGCACAGCAACTGAAATCTACAAAATGTCTGCCTCTTACCCTCCTAAAAAAATTATATGTAGTTATTGTATTAGATAACTGTACTTTAATGATCCCAGAGTGGAAATTAGTATTGATATACTGACTATCTCCATTTACTATAGGTATACTAGTAAAGAACTTTTAGAAGCTGAGGTACATTGCCATTTAAAACACATTTACTGTTAGTTTTATTAGTTCTATAAGTTTTATAAGTGTTTTAAAAACTACAGAAACCAGTATCATGGTGGCCTTGCCCACAACCTGACCACTGATAGGGGCCATCAGAGCCTGAAAGATTTTGAAAGATGAATCGATGGAATGTGCTGAGCGGCTGGAGCGATAATGGAGGTCACTTTGTGCATTTAGTGAGCATAGTACAAATGATGTAGTAATTAATCTCTTAGGGCACTGGGTAGCCAGCCTACGGAATAAATTAGTGGCCCAATTAAAACATGCTGTGTCTTTAGTAGTACATGATGGATGGTCATGTATTAGGTTGCGTTGGGTTTCATTAACAAACTTTAATGTGATGGGTACAACACATTCTTGTATCTCAGTATATTGAATGTGAGGGGCCCCAGGGGCTAATACATTTATTTTACATTAGTAGAATGTTAGAACAAACATTTGATTTAACAACATGCTCGGGAGAATCTGTAGGCCATATTTATCAGATATTGAAAACTTATAACTTAAATTTTTTTCTTAAGTAAAAGTACTACTACTGAAGAAATAATTCAAGAATTCAAATAATTCTGAAATATTATGACTCAAGTAAGAGTAAATAAGTAGTTTGCCAAAAAACTACTCAATTGCGTTACAAGTTACTTTATGAAAATTATATTATATATAGTATATACGGTTCCATTTTTAGAACACAGACATTTTTGTTCTTGAAAAAAATGTATGCTTCCTTTCACCAAGGATGCATTAAATTGATCAAAAGTTATTGTTTTAGAGTGATGAAGGCTATTCCATGCATTACTGTTTTGAAAATAAGAATCTCTAACCAGGATAGAGAGTGAAGTGGATGGCCCAGATGCACAACAAAAAGACAAGTAAATCACAGTCTCTAGTTTGAGAAACAGATACTAAACTAGCAGCTTCTAAATGCCAAAGACCTGCAAGAGGATTATTGGATAAACAGAAAATTTAAAGAATACAACATTTATTTAAATAGAATTAGCCATTTGAAACATTCTAAATCGTCTCTAAATTGCATAATGTGCAAGTATTTCGGCTATTAAGTTAACATACTGTACAAAACTAATATAATGCAATATCAGGGAGGAAGAGGGGGAAATGTATCCTCTATTATACTGCAGCAATTATCCAGATATGGAATGAGATTATTAAGCAAACTATTATCAACCTACATGCCAAATGAATAAAATAAGGCAAAAATAAACATTTTAGTGTTTAGTGAGAGATATGATTGATTCAAACACTAAAAGTGGTTGTTCTGTATATGTATTACTGTATTACAGTTATAATACTAAAGTCTTAATTAACATTATGGTTATTTAACATATTGAGATATTATTATTAAGTAAATAGTAGCATTTGTTTACATTATGTTTTGTGATTTCTCATACCTTCTTTACATAACATCCATCCCTTGTGCACTTTTGGCCTCTAGTGGGTGAGGCTTTTCAGACAGATAAACAGCAGCATAGGACAGGGAAGTACAGTACAGCACTGTGAGCAAGAGTGTTACCCGCTAGGACAGTTTATTTTGAACAAGAGGGGCGAACGGTTATGGAATTTAACGCGGGAGTACAATACCGAACTGATGCGGATTGATAGAAGCGAAGAGCCCATTTGTGCATGCGATGGTGCGAGGAACCGGACAGCGGGAAAAAAAATAATGTTCAGTGAATGTATGTAATTGTAATTATATCAGATATTATTAATAAAACACGTGAACTTGTTGCGTGGGCATTTCCTGCCTCCATATTTTGAATTTCTCTGATATTTTTGTTAATTTTGGTGGCATTTTTGCCACGAGTCCCCGTTATTTCCTGACACTATTGGCATTGTATCTTTCTAAGGTATTTAAAAGTTTGTTTTGACATATTGTAGCAAGTAAACAAGATATCCCCGCATATATGTCAAACTACATTGTGTTAATGTTTGACACAGTTAAAACATTGCCTTCCTTAAAAACAAGTGAAGTTTGATCAGTGGTTAAATGTGTTCAGACTGTTCCCTCATACCTGAATGAACAGCTTACTTTCCAGAATAAAATTAAATATGCAGAAAATCACAGTATTACAGTTCTTGTATAGTGACAGGGCAGAAAGTCTTGAAGAAGCTAGAGAAGAGAGGACGCTGGGGCAGTTTATGCAAGCTGCTGTGCTCATGATGCTGTGCCCTGCGGGCTCCCGTCATGCTGCGCACAGCGCATATTAATTTATAAACAGATTTAGCACTTATTACTTTCTTCTTTCCAAAAATTCTGAAATATTATGTATTTTTTGTATTTTGTAATTGTGGTGAAAAATAACTGTAGCAAAATTGAATGCTTCATTTTAAATCAACTCAAGTAAAAGTACTATCATTTATTTATACTTAAAAAAGTAGAAAAATTTGAAAAATATACTCAAGTACTGTAACAAGAGTAGTTGTAATTCATTACTTTCCACCTCTGCCAGCCACACCACTGAGGCGATTTAGAGGTACATTTAAATATGAGGATGCACAAGACTACATGTAAAACATCAACTAATTTGACATTAAAATGTGTTATCAATGACTTCATGCCTCATTCTTTGAGTAGAATTCACATGTGATCCACAAAAAGAAGCTGTTTAACCACTCGATAATAATTTAAAGTAATATTTGTACAGTGAATAATGTTATTTGTCATGTTTACATTCTGCATTCATGGCGCTAATGCTCTGACAATGCTCTGACAAGCAATATGCAGCCATAATATTCACCAGTTACACTCTGTTATAGTAATTCATGATGACACTGATACTACTGCAAAGATGGGTGTTTTAAAGAGCATTAATGAGCAGAATACAGACAACAGAATGATAATAAGTGGAATATCTTACTTTAGGCAGATGTGTGAATGGCTTTTGGGCAGCTGGCCAATACCTCTGCATGCCGGTGTGTTCATATCAACTGATTAGTAGGTCTTTCAGGGAGTAGGAAAAATTTTTGCATACCTTTCCATGAAAAAATAGCTTTCAGCACCTTTTAAGATTAGATGTTGAGTCTTTTTCAATAAATATCATTCTCATAAAGCAAAGACTGCATTGCTGATTTATTTTCCCTTATCTCTCTTCCCCTATTTCTACTTTGTTATATGAGGAACAGGACTGCACCTTTCTTCAGTGTATTTAGTGCTACCTGGCTAGGCCACATGTATATCAGACTCTGGCTCAGACCGCTATTTTAAAATTTAGGAGCATAATCATTAAATATTGCACCAGTAATCCATTCAAGTATCTGATTATGTACATTATAAAATGTAATGTTATTCAATTACAAGTACTTGGTTTTTTAAGATGATTACATAATCCTGATTACATGTAATCCTTTACTACCAGCACTGCACAATTGTAATTTTTTTTTTTTGTACCAGATGTTTTGAATGTTGGTTGCAAATACTTTGTTTAAAACCCTCTAACATTACAATAATTTTTGTGAATTGTGTCCTCCAGATTAAAAATCCAATACAATCTGATTAAGTGAACATAATAAAACCACACTTTAGTACATTAATGCCTCCTACACACTACATGACTTTCAAAGACGTCGGACTGTGGTATCGTTCATATTACACAACTGTCTGTCTTGTCATGGAAGTCATAGAGTTTTCAAATTACACAAGGAATCGGCGACAGGGGTGAACACATCACAAAACATTTCACTATTGACGAATCCCCGACGAATCTGCCTGGACTCCAAATTACATTTCACAACAGAGTACACGCGAGAAGTGATACGAGATATGAAAACAAATGCATGATCTTATGTTATGCATTTCAGAATATGATGTGTATGTTTTTAATCGCCTTTACATAATGTGTAAATGCATCATATATTTTATTGGTTACAATATGAAAAAGTACCTCCTACTGAAAAATCTACCTATTTGCTTACCTGACTGTCCAAGAGAATTGGCAATTTCTCTCCAACTCTTCTCTTTGCGAGTTCAGAGGAAACATCAGATAGGCAGTGGTGCTCCTGCCAATGTTCCACAAATTTTTCCTCCATTTCTTCGGTCCAATGAGACTTTCTTGATACCGCAGCCATGCTAGTTGATGTTCTGTTGCAGGTACATCAGGACTCCTCCCACTGAAACTTCCAGTTATATTCAGTCAAAACACATTTCACATTGCGTGATTTGGAATCGCAGACAGGTCCAGATATATAACATACTAGATATCTCGCTGACATCGGCGATGCGTTGGCGCTTCTCTCAGATCGTGTCTTTGATAATTCATACATTAATTTGCCTATGATTTTGGGCTTTTGTCAGCAATCTCCACAAAACTGCCAGCGAGTGAAAATCGGGCCTAAAATCGTGTAGTGTAAACTCAGCATAAGGTAGGTCCAATTAAGCAATTAAGGTAGATTTGAACCAAAACGTTAAACCTTGTTCTCAGGACAACGTCAGGTTCAGGGAAGTTGTCACATGTGTTTTCAATGTCATAAGTTTACACAATTTACTAATTAGAATATTTTAATATTGGTTTGATATTTTTGTAAATGAGCTTTCATACCCTATTTTTTGTTGTTTCATGAGTTGTCTGTTTAAATTGAACTGAAAAGCTAATAGTCTATTTAATGGCAGATTCATTTGTGACAACTACACTCACTGAGCACTTTATTAGGAACACCTGTACACCTACTTATTCATGCAATTATCAAATCAGCCAATCGTGTGGCAGCAGTGAAATGCATAAAATCATGCAGATATGGGTCAGGAGCTTCAGTTAATGTTCACATCAACCATCAGAATGGGAAAGAAATTTGATCTCAGTGATTTCGACCGTGGCATGATTGTTGGTGCCAGACAGGCTGGTTTGAATATTTCTGTAATTGCTGATCTCCTGGGATTTTCACACGCAACAGTCTCTAGAGTTTACTCGGAATGGTGCCAAAAAAAAAAAAAACATCTAGTGAGCGGCAGTTCTGCGGATGGAAACGTCTTGTTAATGAGGTCAACAGAGAATGGCCAGACTGGTTCAAGATAACAGAAATGCTACAGTAACTCAGATAACCCCTTTGTACAATTGTAGTGAGCAGAATGTCATCTCAGAATGCACAACACTCAAACCTTGAGGTGGATGGGCTACAACAGCTTATTAGAGTTCCTAATAAAATGCTCAGTGAGTGTATCATTTAAAGTTGTGTGTATATGGAAATGGATGATTTAAACAGCTAAATGAAATGTATTATTAAAAACTACACTCACACCAGTTTATTTTTACCATTTTATTTTAATGTCATTCAATTCAAATTCCTCTTCCTTGATTTCATAAAATAGCAATGGTCCTTAAGAATGAGTAGCTCTAATGGTCAAAATGATTATCCGTGAAAATAAACTGACAACAATATCTGCACATTCACCATCACGTCGGCTTATTAGTCATTACGCTTTCTTTCATTATTGAAAAATTCTGTTGAAAACTCTTCTCCTTTATAAAGATAAGGATATAAAGTTTTCGCATCTCATTCCCGTTAATTGTGCATATAAAGTTCATGAGAAGATGAGGATGCTGCACTCAAAGACAAGGGAGGGGAGATTTGTTGACACCCCCATATATTTGAATAACAAACCTTGGATTGTCATCTAGAGACAATCAAGTCTGAGTGAGGTTGCTGGAGCGCTTGGATTATCAAAGGCGATACGTCATTGCGAACTGAAGCGATTGGCTAGATTCCGCTCCTTTTTCTCCAGAATTTGCAACCACGACCGGTCTTCGCCTCCGGAACAGCGAGATCCCTACAGTAGAGACAGGTAAACTAACGGTTTTAATGTATATCTTAGATTATTAATTTGATTGATTATTCATCTTGAATAATGGCATCTCGACATTGTAAGGCACCGGTATCCTTTGGTGGATAATTTATTGTCTACTTTATTGTTTTCTTAAAACAGTAATTGATGAACTGCCCTGGTTGGAGGATGATCTGAAGGAATGCCGCAGTTGAGAAATTAATACTGAACTAAAATTCCTTTTTGCAATTGTAAGAGAATAGCTTCGCCGAATGGAGGAAAAGCGGAGCGATTTAACGCGACATTATTTGCGCACAAATGCCGCAAACTTCATGAGCAGCGCGCTTTTCTGAGGTTTAGGAATCAGATCGTTTTTTTTTTTTGTTGTTGTTGTTCTAAACCAGTAGGATAGATTGAGTATGCGTCAAAGGTGTGGATTTGAAAGAGTTTTAAGGGGGGGTTTGTGCGATTTTAGCCAACTAAAACTGTAACGTGACTAGAAATGTAATGCGCTAAAACCTGCATACTTTTGTCTAACGCTGGATTCCTCATTGGATGTATTTTAGGTGGACTCCCCTGGGACTTAATTCATTTGAGAGAAATGAACGCAATATAGCGCACACATTCGTCGGGGTGGAAATTTCTATTCGCTTTCATCTCCTCAATTTCTCCCCTGCAATAGAGACACTAACCGAACCGGAATAAATGAGTACCCGGACCTTGGAGAGACTGGCGCTTTCCATTCCACATTGTGCCTTAAACGGAACCGCTGGGACCAACAATGATACATGCTTTGACCGGGTGGATCAGCTGTTCCAGGCGTTCTCATCCACCGCCGTGCTTTTCGTGCTCATCGTGATGATCATTGGGATAATATTAGTCTCCATCATGACCTTCCACTTTCACAAAAGCAAGATGAAAAAGCGCAAGATCCAGAAAGCCCAAGAGGAATACGAACGCGACAACTGCAGTCCTAAAGCGGCCAAAGGCAAGCCGGTGGTCCGACAGTGTAAAATGGTGAGACCCCCCACGGCGGTGCGGAAGAGTGATCCAAACACGGACAGTCTTGGCGTGACACCTGTGATCCCAGAGGACACGACACACACGGGACAAATGAAGGACGATAACTTGTTGGAATCGGTCGCTGTGTCTTGATAACGCAGTTCCAGCCTTTGATGAACACTGTAAATGCAACCTCTGTATTCATATGATATTGCCTACGGAATATATATATATATATATATATATATATATATATATATATATATATATATATATAAATCCTTTGTATAAGCTAGAGAGTTCATAAGTTTTCATTTTAAGCTTCTGAAGGAGCCTGTGGAAGAAATCTATGAACAGTCTTCAAGCTTAACTGCTTTTTGAGGAGAAAAGACTTTTCAAAAATCCTAAAGGAAAGCTAATGGGATTGTTTTCATAATTTGGAGCCAATCCTAATGGAATCAAATAAGAATCCTATAGGAATCAAATAACATTCTCCAGTAGGATTGTATGGAATGCTGATGGAATTTATATCATTATTTGGAACCAATCCTAATAGTTTCAGATAAGAATCCTCTAAGAATCAAATAGCATCCTACAGGAATAGGCAAAAGTCTGGGGAAAAAATGCATTAATCAGTTAATGCAGCAGTATTGAATGTTAATGGAGTTTTATCATAATTTGGAGCAATTCCCAATAGAGTGAAATTATCCTGTAATGAAATTCTACTGGATCATTTGAAATTCTGAAGCTCATTAATCAATTAATCCAGTAGGACTGTACTGAATGCTAATGGGATTTTCAGAATTTGGAGCAAATCCGTATGGAATCAAATAAGAATCCTCTAATCCTCTAATCTAAGACTAGGAATACATTCGGAATATCTTAAATTCTGGAAATAGCATTAATCAGTTAATCCAGAATGTTATTGAATGCTAATGGTATTTCTTTCATAATTTTGTGTCAATTTGAGGAAAATGGGATCAAGCCGGAAATCCTCATTCCTATCCAAGAATCACATAGGATCATAATGGATAGACTTAAAAGCCTTATTTATTTATTGAATGTCTTTTCGTCCAATTTAATCTTACTTTGTTACAATTCTTGTTTGATCCCTAAGTTTGGCTCTTAATTTTGATAGAAATTCCATCCATTCCATTTCCAATCCTTTAGGATTTTTTGACATGGGGATTGTCTTGTCCACTCTTCTTCATATTGTCCAAGAGGAACAATTGTAAACAGGGCTGTTGTTTGATGAATTATGGACCTACTGGCAGAATAGAGTTAGATATTACTGAATTAAATTTTGTAGGATATTGGGATGTAAGGGATATAGTGAAGTTCCTCAAAGTTTAAGTGACTTTAAGGGATAAATCCTGTACAGTCGCTGTCCAGTGCTGCGGTGCTGAAATAAGAACACAAACATTCGTCTTCATCGTGTAGAATCTCAACACAACTCACAATACGTTTTGAGTTTTAACGACTCTTAGGTGTCACTCTTTTAGACAACATTGTGGTTTCTTTTGACAAATAGATTTCCTAACTGGGATATTCTTTTTCATTCATCTTAGTGGCTTTTTGAAGATAGAGGCTCAATTCGTGCCATTCTGGCTCGGCATGAATAGGTTTAGTGTTTTAACCCCTTTATTCCTGAGACTAGTAAAGTGCAATTGCAGCAGCTAGTGGTAGTATAGCCTATATATTTGTTTTGTTTATAGCACTGTATAACCATAGTAAAACGTATGTAACCTAAAGCATTTAGGTTTTGTGTTACAGCTCTGTATTAATGCTTTTCTTTTTGCCTTTTTGCTCTAGATTAATATAACAGCAATGATTAAGTATTATGTTTTAAACTTAGGATACTAAAATAGTGTATCAATAAAGCTACAAATAATAAGATAACATTTTAGAAGTCATTTTATGTATTTCCTTGACGTTGTGTTGAATTGGAAATTGGAGTTATAGGCAGAAATCACGTTATGTAACAGACCAAAATTTTAACTTTTGCTTTTATTTTGTTCAATGCATACAATTTTTAATTACCAATAAAGTGTTGTGCAAATGAGTTCATGTGTCTTCATTTTAATAAACAAATTATAAATAAATAAATGGGTAACACTTTACTGTTCCCTTTGTTAAGGGTTTATAAAGGGGTTAATAAATGACTTATAATTCATTTACAAATGCATTATAAATAATTTATATACGTTTATAACAACATGCAGAAAAAGAGTGTCTTTCAATACCTGCCAAATAGTAAACCATTTTACCTCACATGTACTTATCACCTCAATATCTAATTAAAATTATTCAATATTAGTAACCCATAAAAATCTACTTTAATGTAAAGTGTACACATATGAAGCATTTATGAAGGAGTTGCCAACATTACAAACATTACTTATTTACATAAAGTACATTATGGTTTAATGGTCATCAACCTTTATTATGTGATATATGCTGTGAATGACCAAGAAGATCTGAAATGTGCTTTTGCAGAGAAATTTACGTAACTAGGATTAGGTAAGTTGGGACACCACTCGGGGTAGCACCATTCTTTTAACATCAACGTAACAAGGAATGTTCTTTCCATTTGTTTGGTCAGTTCATGTAAATAAACTGGTTAAAATAAATGATTTCCTTATATTTAGTGATGGGAACTACAATTCATTAAATGAAAATTGTAATTCATGTAAATGAACTAGTTCACATTAATGATTTACTGATTCACTTGAATCCCTGCAGTCTTAGAAGGACATTGCCTCTTTTTTTTAGATAAAAATATTGCAACATAGTCTCATAAAATGAACGTTACTATAACAACATTTTTGCAAACTGAGTTTTACGTAGCGTGTTCTACATTTCGCCGCAGTTTCATGGTGAAATTAGCACTAAAGTCCTACAACAACTGCGTTTTATTCTCTTTCACACAAATCATGAGTTCAATGGCTAATTATGACTTTATAAAGTTTTATTTTTCACTCTATTTCTCACACACTGCTATGTTATGACATCGAAACACTCACATGATAAAAAAAATGATAAATTGTTATGCTTGTATTACAGACCCACCTACATTTACACACTTAATCCAATGTGATTAGCTTTCGTATTAGCTCACCTGATACAGTGTTGGACTTTGGACTCGGAAGACCAAGGCTCAAGTTTAGCCAAGCACGCAAGCTAACAAGTGAGCTGAATGTGTCATAGAAGTGACAAGAAATGACGTGGTTGCTTCAGAAAATGTGCTTTTCATGTTGCATTTGCTTTTAGGACAAAATCGGATTAGGTTTAGGTGTTGGTTTAGGGTAAGGATGTCTGTTTTGTTCATTTGCTTTTAACACACTATTGGTTAGGTAGAAGTTTTAGGTATGGGAAGTACATTTTACTCATTAAACCAACATCTAACATTCACCTTAAAAACCTCTGATTACATCTGATTACGTCAACATTTAACTTGCTTTTGGCACCCCTCGCTGGACATTTCACTTGGAAACTGCAGCCAAAATGTATAATGAAGCAGGTAATTTTGTTTTGCAAAAATGTTGCCACGGTCACATAATTTTTTGAGATCAAGCTGAAATATTTAGTTAATTGCTGCTGTTTATCACATTATTTCAGTTCGGTTACAGTGGCAAGGAAAAGTATGTGAACCCTTTGGAATTAACTGGTTTTCTTTTAAATGGTCATAAAATGTGATCTCATCTTCATCAAAGTCACAAGTATAGACAAACTCAATGTGCTTAAGCTAACAACACACAAACAATTCTAATCTTTCATGTCTTTATTGAATACATCCCATTAAACATTCACAGTGCTGTGTAAAAAGTAAGTAAACCCTTGGATTTAATAACTGGTCGATCCTTCTTTGGCAAAAATAACCACAACCAAGCATTTCCATTAGTTGCGGATTAGATCTGCACAACGTTCACAAGGAATTTAGGACCATTCTTCCTAACAGAACTGCTTCAGCTCAGCCATATTCTTAAGATGTCTGGTGTGAATGGCTCTCTTGAGGTCATTCCACAGCATCTCTATTGGGTTAAGGTCTGGGCTCTGACTGGGCAACTCCAAAAGTTGGATTTTCTTTTTTTTAAAGCTATTCTTTATCGGATTTACTTCGATGTTTAGGGTTATTGTCCTGCTGCATCACCCAACTTCTACTTAGCTTCATCTGATGCATAGCCACTCTGACATTATCCTGTAGGATATCTTGATAAACTTGGGAATACATTTTTCCCTCGATGATGGCAAGCAGTCCAGGCCCCAAAGCAGCAAAGCAGCCCCAAATCATGATGCTCACTCCACCGTACTTCACTGTTGGGATGATGTTTTCAGTTTGGTATGTGGTACCCTTTTTGTGCCATACATAGTGCAAATATTTCAACTGTAGTTTCATCAGTACCTTTTCCCATTAGCGTTGTGGAGTGTCAAGGTGGTCTTTAGCAAACTTCAGGCGTGCAGCAATGTTTTTGTTGGAAAGCAGCTGCTTCCTTCGTGGTGTCCTGCCATGGACACCATTCCTGTTTAATGTTTATGTATAGTATACTCATGAACAGAGATGTTAACCAGTTCCAATGATTCCTTTGAGTGTTTAGCTGTTACTCTAGGGTTCTTTTTTTACCACACTGAACATTCTGCGGTGTGCCCTTTGAGTCATCTTGGCTAGACGGACACTTCTAGGGAGAGTAGCCACAGTACTAAATCGTCTTCATTTATAGACAACTGTGGACAGACGATTACCTAAGCTCTGCCTGATAAATTTGTAGCCCTTTCCAGTATTATGCAAAGCAACAATTCTTGATCATAGGTCTTCTGAGATCTCATTTTTTGCAAGGCATGGTCCACGTCAGCAGATGCTTTTATGAATAGCAAACTCAAAATGTTTGAGTGCTTTATAAAAGTCAAAGTAGCATTAACCCACACCTCCAATCTCATTACATTATTTGGATGCCAGGTTTGCTAACTCCAGACTCTAATTAGCTTTTGTTGACGTCATTAGCCTAGGGGTTCACATCTACACTGTGACTGTTTGAATGAT
Source organism: Myxocyprinus asiaticus (assembly GCF_019703515.2). Taxonomy (NCBI): domain Eukaryota; kingdom Metazoa; phylum Chordata; class Actinopteri; order Cypriniformes; family Catostomidae; genus Myxocyprinus; species Myxocyprinus asiaticus. Next base: position 10,502,479 of record NC_059374.1, read on the forward strand.
GTATTCAGTATGTACAAGAACAATACAAGTATTTGTGTGTTATTAGTTAAAACAGATTATGTTTTTTCATTATTGTAACTTAGATGAAGATCAAACCTGATTTTAATACAAATTCATACATAAATGCAGGCCATTCCAAAGGGTTCACATACTTTTTTTGCCATTGTATATAAAATAGGGTGTTTTCTAGTTTTATTAGTGAATATAAACATTTATGTTAAATTTAATGCTGTCACCCTATGTTTAACCCTTATGAAAATTAACTATGGTTTTACTATAGTAATATTGTAGTATGACTGTAGTAACCATGTTTTTTGTTGTTAAAAATGAACAAAAGTCCATTATTGAGCGAGCATTATTGTGCATAACAAAAACCAGTGTTCAAAACCCTGACCTTGTCTTACCCCAATTCACTACGGTAAGTCTACAACAATCATTTATATTTTGAGCTGTCAAGTCAGATTTGTCTCGAAATTGCAGGCTTACATCATTCGTCCTTGCATGTATACTTCCTGTCCGTATAAGCACAAAAAAGAAGGGCAGGCTACTATGCCGCATGTGTCTGCTGGGAAAGCTGCAGCCGTTTTAGTAATGGCAAGACAGCAGTCTGGATGAATGTTTAACTGTTAACTGTTTGGCGAAGATATTTACTTGCTATAATGCTTGGATATGTTTTCCAGTGGAGTTGTTGAAGCTTAAATTGGTTGCACATATATAACATTTTAAGTTACTGCTATGGCTGTACTGTTTGTGTTGGGGAGATTGCATTTTCTCAACTCATTCACATCATCAAATCCAAGACAAATAAGCTATACAGTAAACTGTATGGTGGAACTTTCCCTAATCTGTTATTATTTTAAGCATTCTATTCTACGCAAAATCTATTTTTTCATTACAAAATTGTCCTTTAAGCATTCAATAATTATAAATTATTTTACTCAGATTCTTAACCTTTAGATTTAGAAATGTAGGACTAAATAGTCCAAATAAAACCTGCATCTAGTTATTTTTTGCAAAAATATTTAATAATCCTGAAGAGAATTCATGAAGAGCCTAGACATCTGTTTTTCTCTCCTTGCATGGCATGAGACTGATGGACCAACTTTATTGCTTATAAGCTCTAAATAATAATCACAGAACGAATGAAACTATGCCAGTTATCAGACAACAGTCAATTTTGTCACTGCTTGATAAAGGCAGCACAGCACATGGATAAGAGTTTGATTGGTACACTTACAATAAGGTTCCATTTGTTAACATTAGTTAATGCCTTAGGTATCATGAACAAACAATTAACAATATATTGTTTACAGTGCTTGTTCATCTTTGTTAATGATAGTTAATAAAAATACAATTGTTAGTTCATGTTAGTTCATAGTGCATTAATGTTAACAAACACAACTTTTGATTTTAAAAATGTATTAGTATATGTTGAAATTTACATTAACTAAGATGAATAAATGCTTTAAAAGTATTATTCATAGTTAATGTTAACTAATGTTCTTAACTAATGTTTAAAAATGGAACCTTATTGCAAAGTGTTACCATTTGATTTTTAAATTTTTACAATTTACAAAAGTAAAACTTTCTGTAGCTGGTGATTTCCTACCCATAAAGTTGTCTTTATTTATTTATTTATTTTTATAGATCTCTACCAGAATGTGCAAGTGTGACCAACTCAAGAGCTGAGCTGTCATTTTGTTTGAAATACTGACATAATATTCTGAAAAAGGAGGTAATATTTTGAATTTTTATTGTCATTTCATGTATCCATCCCACACGCAGTATGAGTCATTGTCTGCTCTGATAACAGCATATGTCTGCCTTAAAGCTATCAGATAATGTGAGTTTTAAGTACTCCTTTTTATCTATCTCTTTCTTTCTTTCTTTCTTTCTTTCTTTTTACCATTAATTTATACACTGTAATTAATGAATACAATGTAATTTCTTTGTGTCATAGGTTTACAGTTAAAAAGCAGCTACAGTCTTCCAACTGTGGTTGGTGAGGATACTTCTTTCCACTTCTCCACTTCCATCACTATAATGGAAGGGGCCTTTTACCCCTTAGTGTCGGGGCCTTTTATCCCAGGTGTGGGGTAAACCACATGAACAACACATGAACAGTTTGATATGACTATTGTCATTTGGGTGTACTACTGAAACTATGTATTATTTGGTGTACTACTGAAATTATGTGTGATTATTTTCTAAAATATTTTGTAAATTTGACACTATCTGGGCATTTTGTAGATCCATTTGTGATAGAAATAAGTGTCGGGTCTCTAAAGACCCAAATATGTAAGAGTGTTTGGTGAAATTTTCATGCATTTAAGGGTTAATGTGTGGAGCAATGTTTATGTTGATGTATTCATTAATGTGAGTGATTCATGCATTTTGAGTTATTTAATTACAATAATTTATGAATGTATTTAGCTAATGAATGCTATAAAAGCATTGTTGTTTTTTTGTTTTTTATTTACAATTTTTCATTTCAATAGAAAATAAAAGTACAAATTGAAAAACATGCCTTGCTTTTATTTATTTGTTTGTTTGTATGTAATGTAAAACAGTAATTAAGTCTTTAATGTTTTATAGGATCAGGTATATAGATGGGTAAAATAAAAAAATAAAAATAATCATAATTAAAAATAAAAATAAAACTTCTTGCATCAAAAGTGTTCTTCATAGCATTATTGAGGTTCTATATAACACTTTCAAAGTATGGTTCTTTATGGAACCTTTAAAAAAAGAATTCAATTAATTTAACCCCACAAAGGGTTCTGCTATTGTTTCAAGCCGAAGAACCCTAATTTGGTACTATTTAGAACCATTTTTGTGAACTGATTTCATAGTACAGTAGCCTAATGTACATATTAATTTGTTTAGCATGTAAGCCTTATCATGTCTCTATTATAAATGTACTTCCAAAGAAACAATTAGGAAATATTAGTTATTGATGCATGCTGCATATTTATTTTTCATGTTTAATGAAGTATATTTCATCCCCATTACCACTGAATCATCTTTTTGTGTTCATGGTTTACTTGAATTGTCCACAGAGGCTGTAGATTGTAATCCTGCATTGGCGGTCTCAGAAGCGGAGGCAACTAGGACTTGTCCTCCGCCACCCGGATTGAGATGAGTAACCACGCCATCACTAGGACCTACTAAGTAGTGGGAATTGGGCATTCCAAATTGGGAGAAAAGGGGATAAAAATGAAAAACATGTCTGACATTGAATTCATATCAGTCATATCATGAGTTTCACCTCTTAAGTTTGGGATATGTGTAGTATAAACACTTAAAACACTTAAATGATCATATTAAAATATGTAAATAAGAGCACTGTTTATCATCCTGAAAGTGATTAATATCTCAGTTATAAATGTTAAATCGAATAACATAATATTAAAGTGAAAATAGCACATCATGACACAGGCAAAGTCCAGTTAACCTCAAACCATAAAATTCATCTGCGCAGAAGAGCCATGCTGAAAGAAAACTGACGTAAAATGTCCCTCTGCAAGTTACTTGCAATTTTAGGTTTCCAACATAGATTGCACTAGAGAGTCTAGAGTTCCGTAGTGCAACTTTGAAGGAATATTCCGGGTTCAATACAAGTTAAATGTGCTGTAAGCGATTTTTTCATGGAAAGGTATGCAAAAAAATGTCATACTCCCTGAAAGATATGAATGAAATAAGTGTCATGAGATATCTCAGTGACAGCTCTTGACTCTGTAAACAGCAAACAAAAATGTGTCTGCAGGCCGTGGTCTCTGACACTTCCTGCCTATCAATTATTTTGCATGTTCTCATAGTGTAGTGGTTGCAGCGAATTATTGAGGCTTAATGACAATTTTATGCCATGTTTTTCTTCACAGTTTCTACTGTGGTGTTTGTCAATGGTGGGATGATGGTCTTCTGCTCAGTGTTGGTCTCTAAAGTATCTTTGTAGGGCGGGGTTTTGGGAAGAGGGGGTGTGGCTAATTCAACGGCTCAGCTCATGGAAATTCCAAAACGGCAAAATCGCTTACAGCACCTTTAAGCTCAATTGACAGCATTTGTGGCATAATATTGATTAGCACAAAAAATAATTTTGACTTGCCTCTCCTTTTCTTTAAAAAAAGCAAAAATCTGGGTTCCAGTGAAGCACTTGCAATGGAAGTGAATGGGGTCAATTGGTAAACATTAAAATACACACTATTTCAAAAGTATAGCCACGAAGATGTAAACAATATGTGTGTTAACATTATTTTAATGTGATAATATTGCTTACTTACCTTTTCTGTGTAAAGTTATAGCCAATTTTACAACTTCATTGCCATGACAATGTAATGTCAACATACCCAAAAACGACTGTAAAAACAACTATTTAAACAAATTTACAGCTCAGATAATACATAAATTTTAACAGAATAGTTAATGTAAGTTCTTTTATAAAATTCTAAGCTTAACATTTCTGTCTTTCAACCCTCCAAAAATTGGTCCTATTCACTTTCATTGTAAGTGCCTCACTGTAAACTCGATTTTTGCTTCTAAAAAAAAAAAAAAAAAAAAAGAAAACATTGAAATTATTTTTTGTGGTAATCAACATTATGCCACAAAAGCTGTCAATTGAGCTTAACTTGATTTGATCACAGCATATTCCTTTAACCATTCCTTTAACCACATTGCTGTAGTGATACTGTAGTAGCAATGACTAGGGTTGCCACCCGCCCCGTATTTATCAAAATATTGTCTTCTTTAAAAAAACTTCAATGTAGTTACATACTACTTTTTGTTAGTAGCTTGTAGTGTAGCTTACTACTTTTTAATAGAGTAGCTTGACTGTAGGTTAACTAAGTTATGAGTAACATGTAGCTTAGGATGCTACAGTTTCAAAGTAGCTTCCCCAACACTGATGTTATCCCTTACAGAAACACAATTGTGCTGTTCACCTGTTCATGTCAGAGGTGTAGGATTGGAAACACAGGAGTAGAGCACAGCTGTCAGCCCACTAAACTGCACACTGGAGCCGAATACAGTCACCCTTCACATATTAAACAATTATTAACCCCCCCATCTTTGTCAAAAGGCTAATTGTTTGACTGCAGCAATACCCACTTTGAGTGGAATGTGAACAATGGCGACAGAAGCCTTCAGAGCATCAATGGGGAGAAGAGAAGAATATCTCCTCTCAATCACGCTTATTGTTTTGGCTTCTCTTTAAATTGAATATTAGCGCATATCTGTTTTTGTGTGATACCACAGACAAAGGGAAACAGGAAATCAAACAAAGCATGTGGGTGATCTTTGTGCCTCTTCTCTAGCCAATAAGAGATAGTTTGAGCCGGATACACCTGTGTTTTCTACACAGCGTAGTGTGCCAAACTTGTGCCCACAACACAGCCTACTCTCCCACGCTCTATGTCTCATTGTGAGTGGGCTGACTCTGCCATTGGCACCGCATTCTACACATAACAGCTCGTTCAGCCCACATCACATTAATGTGTGAATTTTATATTATTTGGTGTGTTTAAGAAAATTAGGGCTGGGTGACTAATTAATCTGAAAGTTAAAAAAAAGTGTTGTACATAAATCCATATGTTGTTTCAATGTTAGTAGTTTTTAATCATGCATAATAAAACTGTTTTATGATTTATCATATTTATTTCAGCACAAAGTTATTCTAGAGGCACATCTGCATAAAAATGTCAAGGCCAGTCAAGGTTTTGCCTGACCTAATGCTATGACCTGATGCTGTTTCTGGCTGGTCAAAATGCTCCAACGAGTTGTTTGACAATATCAAGAAGCCACAGTGTTTAAATTTTTTTGGGAAATCAACCTACAAATGGTCTTCTTAGAATTGTCTTTCCACTTTAAGATGGGATAGGACAAAGTATTCTCATATTATAACACTGAAACAAATTACACACATCAACTTTAAATCAGCATGATTCATCAACAACAACATTCACAGAACACATGTACCATGACCATTGGACATAAGATGTAGTAAGAAGCAGTGCTGACCCTATTGAGCAAGTGACAGTTCCATCAACTGGCCTGCAAGTCTCTCATATTGGCCCTGGGCCATTGCCATCTTTATTGTTTTGGAAATTGACTGGATTGTGAAAAGTAGGTGTTGCATACCAGAATGTAGCCAGGTGGTTGGAGGAGAGCAGTTGAAAAGTAAGAGGGATTTGTAATGTTATTATTTTTAATAAAGATTACGAAGACAAACAAAGATAAAAAAGTACGAAAGTAAATAAGGTCATTTTGATTTCATGTTGATTTTAAGGATTGCTATTGCAACAAGATCACACAGGAAATCAATATGCTGCTTCTGACTGTACCCTAAAATTGACACCATTCTGCTGAATAACTAACAATCAGCCATCCCCAATCACATTTTTGCATCCATTCAAATGTGTTCACCTTTTCCTGTGATGCTACTGATAGCGTGCTGTGTGAGCGAACTAAGATTTGGGTTCGGGTACCAAGGAAACAAGGAAGTAATCATGTTAACTCCAAAATACGAGTTCTGGTCCCATAGAAACCAGGAATTGATTGCGTTCACATAAACAATGGGTTTCACTCTAAATTTTCACTTTTTACTCCACTACCGGTTAGGTTAAGAGTTTGGGTATGGGTTATAGTTTTAGGGTAATAAAATATGCATTCCTGTTGACTGAATTACATCATTTACAACTACAAATTAGGGCTGTCATAATTAACGCGTTAACGCATGCGATTATTAAAAAAGTTTAACGGGTTAATTTTTCTTAATCGCTATTAACGCATTTACCGTTATTACAGCACTGGTGTGAAGGGCAGAAACTTTGTAATGTGTCCTTCCGGAGTCATTACACTGACGCACATGCCACAGCACCAAAGCCTAAAGCTTAGCATATAGTAGTATAACGTGGTGGTCCCATTGACATTCTTTGGGTGGTACTGTCGTAATACTCTCCTATGATAGAGCCGCGGAGGTTGTTACCTCAGTAAATAAAAGAATCTCTGACAATGCTTCCCTGTCAGTGATAAAATGATGGAGAAAGGAGCTCTCAGCTCTATTTATTGTACAACACAATGCGTGATAAAGTCACCCAACAGCAATGTGAAAGACTGGTAGAGAGCATGCCAAGACGCATGAAAGCTGTGATTGAAAATCAGCGTTATTCAACCAAATATTGATTTCTGAACTTAACCTGTTGATGCTCATTGACCCCACCCATGGGTTTGACTTTACTTTGCTTAAATTAGTTCACATTTACCATATAGTGTGCTGTTCAAAATTGTTCATAATGTTGACAAATTATACATCTTTATAATATGTCAACATTATTAACTCTTTTTTGACTAGACTATATAGTAAATGTGAACTAATTTAAACAAAGTGACATCAGTTAGTTTGGGGGGGTGTGATGTCACTTTGCTTAAATTAGTTCACATATACTATATAGTCCAGTCAAAAAAGAGTTAATAATGTTGACATATTATAAAGATGTATAATTTATCAACATTATGAACAATTTTGAACAGCATGTGCATCAGTGTAATGACTCCGGAAGGACACATTACAAAGTTTCTGCCCTTCACACCAGTGTTTATGCTGTAATAACGGTAAATGCGTTAACAGTGATTAAGAAAAATTTACATGTTTTAATAATCGCATGCGTTAACGCGTTAATTATGACAGCCCTAATTTGTAGTTGTAAATGATGTAATTCAGTCAACAGGAATGCATATTTTATTACCCTAAAACCATAACCCATACCCAAACTCTTTAGTACTAAAAATACAGCTCACTTTTGACACCACTCCGAGGACATTTCACCACAACACTTTCAGCTTCTGCCAGTAGGGGCAGTGCTTCAAATTTTGGTAAGCACAAACCGATTTTAGCACCAAAACATTTGACCTACAGTCACTAAATTCAGTTTCTTAACTTGGCCATCCCTTTTGTAGTTTGAAATATGAATGATGCATCATCAACACTGTAAAAAAATTAAAAAATAAAAATCCACTAAAATAGAATGCTTCAATTGCTGCCTTAAGGTGCAGTCACACGTACTGTACATGTGAAATCAGCAAAAATATAATTGTCAAGCAGTCTCTTTTTAAAGCTGCACTGTATACTCTGTGAGACTTAAGTAAAATGATATCCTTGTCCTTTCTGAATATTAAGTGTAGCTGTCTACAAAGAACCACCCCACACAGAGGTCACTGCCAAACAAAGCACCTTCCCATTGGTCAAACAAATTCGCCTGTCAAAGTTCACCAAACTTGAATTCCACGCGAAATCCATGAGGGGAAAGTCCATTGCATGGATTCCCATTGAGATGACTGTTTTAAAGGTATGTGTGACTGCGCCTTTAAATTTAAGTAAAATCAAAGAGGTGCAAAAGTTGCTAAAAATAACACCTGCAGTGTTTTAACTGGAAGAACTTTTTTGACCAATCTGAATTGAATTACTGGTGAAGAAAATTACTTTTAGACTCTAAAAAGTCAGTAGAAATGACAAAAAAATAGATGGAAACAAAGATCAGTACATAATGACAAACAATTTTTTTTTTTTTACAATGCATTTGTGCAATTGGATTTTTGACTTAAAAACTTTTAGTTACTTATAGACAACCAGACAACCAGACAACCAGCCCATGTGACAACTAGCACTGATCTCCCCTATATATAGCCTAAGCTATGCTATGCATATGGAAGCGAGATAAAACTTCAGTAACACTTTCTATGAAGCCTGTATTTATAATGCAATCTCACAATACACCTTATAATATGTTATCATTTCTCTTAAATAACTGTAACCACAATTATAATACATTATAATACTTACATTTTCATAGTTATACCTTAGAGTATAATACATTATAACACAAGCAACATCCAGTTTTATCTGCAGAAGTTATAATGTATTCTAAATATTTGCATTATATAATAAGTATGCTTTAAGTAAAGTGACAAAAGCAATGTCAATGTCTCATTTATATATGAGAATAAAAAAAATAAAAATAAAAAATAATTAAAAAAAACTGGACTCTACTCAATCAACTGTAATGTCTGTGCATCTTACTTAGAGACTTATTTTATAAATAACTTCCATTATATAAGTTTTACTTGTATTGTATGTTACAAGTTTGTGTTATGGCTGTTTATAAGAAGATATTGCTTTTGCAACTTTACTTAAAGCAGGCAAAGACCACTTTTAATATGATCACGACATAAAGCCTTTTGACTGTTTACATATGCTGCTTTTGCATGACAGCACTTATATAATTAACTTTATTAGCTTCTGCTGCATTAAAATTGGATATAGCTTGTTTTATAATGTATTATATTCTTATGTATTTTTATGAATAGAGGAAGTCTTATAATGTATTAAAACTGTAGTTATAATTATTTATGAGAAGTTATAACTTATAAGGTGTATTATGAGACATTATGAATGCAGAATAATGTATGTATAATGCCTTTAAAATGCATTATAAATATGGGCTTCATAGAAAGTGTTACCAAAACTTCTAACCTGACAAAAGACTCGTCCACTATTGAAGCTGAGATACCATGAAATGACACCATGGGTTACTTTAAATTATCACAATAGCTGGAATTAGTGATGAATGTACACTGTTAACAGAGATACCATACAAAAAACATGAAACATGAAACATTTTTGAAATAAATGATCCCTGAACCGATGATATAACCACCGCTTGTGTGATATGATGAACCCATTTCTTAGCACTGACAGTCATAACTGATGTTATTTCATATGCCTCTCTGCACCTCACAAACAAATTTAGTCCTGCTGGAGGGAAGCTAAATGAGAGAAGGCATAATTACCCAGTAAGACAAGGCAGCATGTCTCCTGACTACTGTTGCAATTTGTCAGTATCAACAGTATTGGTGTTGTCCTCTCTGTATTGCACTGGGGATAGTTTGTGAACTGAGATCAATTACACTTTCAAAGAGGCCTGATGTATTGTATCTAAGGGTAACAAGTATATGGTTGGTTGTACGTTATGTCTGCAATGCAACTCTTGCATTTACTTTTAGCATTCCACCACCCTACCAATGACTCATTTCCAAACAACTAAAGCCTTGTCCACGTTTTTGTTTGACAACACATTAATTTCGCTATGTATACGTCTCTCATCAACACTAGATCAGTGTTTCTATTCCACTAAAAATGGAGACTTTCAAAAACTCTCTCCATAACCGCATTCCTTGGAAGACGATGATGTTAGGAAAATGAAAACTGAGGTTTCAAACAAATTTGTGTGAACATGGTCTAAACTGAAAATTTGGAAGAATCTTTTCCATACATCAACAAGCTCCAAAAAGTAATTTTATGAGAACCAGTGGTGTTTACATCAATAACATCAAACCTAGCATTACACGTGGACATGCTTTTTTTAAGCTCGACAACCCTGTTCTCTTCAACATTGATATGAAACAAAAGGGGTTAGTGCTGAGAGCAGAGATGATCACCTGGATCTGCATTCTCAGTGGCCCTTCATTGATCATAATGTTTCTAAATTTAGACCTCTTTGTCTTACGACTCAGAGGTTTACTGCTTGTCACAATGTAAAGGTTTCACATTCATTTTGCCATTTTCTTAACATGTAGGGAAGACCGGGCTTAGTTGTCACAAGGGATATATCTCAGTAACTGTAAGGTTGAGTCACTTTTCAAGCATCATTCCTCATCTCCCAAATTACTGGCAAGTGCTGTCCTCCATCGGACATTTTTGCATTAATTCAAGCATGTTCACCTTTCCCTTGTGTGCCATAGATAGAGCGTTGTATGAGCAATCTCTGCAACACAGATTCCGGTCCTATGGAAACCATCAAGTAATCACGTTCACATGAAAAATGATGAGTGTGATTCGGATGTTTCATTTTCACTTAAAATTTACATTTTTACTCCACAGATGGTTAGGTTTAGGGTTGAGGTTTGGGTTAGGGTGTATGGTTAGTAAAATATGCATTCCTGTTGACTGTATTACATCATTTACAACTCGCTTTTGGCACCACCCTGTAAAAATTTCACATCAACAACACTTCCAGCTTCAGCCACTGGGGGCAGTGGTTAGAATTTCAGTAAGCACAGACTGATTTCCGCAGCAAAACTTTTAACCTCCTATTGCCAAATTCACAGTGGGATCAGTCTATGTTTTCTCATGGAGTGGTTATTTGGTTTCAAAACGAGGTCTTGAAGTCTTGAACGAGGTGTTGGAATTATATCCTTCAGCTGAAATCCTAATACACCGATGTGGTGAGCAGGGTGGAGCCGAGTGGCGTCCCGCGTTCCAGAGAGGGGAGGCGGGAGTATTTAAGGAGAAGAGACGGCGGCAGACGGGACAGAGATGCACGAAGCTTGTCCGCATTCTTGTGTGTGTTTTATGATTTGACGTAGCTGGCTGAAAAGCAGTGTGTGTTTTTGTTTCTTTACACACTGAAAAGTGTCATTACATTTCTATGTATTTGTCAAGCCGGTCCCAGCTTCCTCCTTTTCCATCTTTAATTGTTACAATCAATAGTTATTTTTGGAATATTATTTAAACAATTGAACCTTAATAAGCACATTGGGATACATTAAGGCAAGGGTAGATTGTAGCTAAAAAGGTTGAGCTACATTCTCAGGACAAGGGTTTTTCATAAATGACAGGTTGTCACAATGATACTGGGGCAAGTTGTCACATGTGTTTTAATAATTAATTAATTACACTTTCTGGTGGTCAAAGTAATGACATGATATTTTTAATGTTACCTTGTCTATTTTTGTTGCTTCATGGATTTTGTGTTTCAGAACTGCTGTACCGTTTTTTGGCAGAACTCTTCAATAGCCTATAATAGATTCTAAACACAGATATGTTCTGGAAAATTACTTTTTAAAATTTAGATGGTATTTCATATTTACAAAAATAAAAAAATAAATAAAAAAAAGGGTATTCTTCTCAAATAAACATAGTGTAATAAGTGTATACAAGTGTTAAATAATATTTGTCTATACAGAAATTGACTTTCAGAAATAAACCTACCCTGAGAAATATTCACTGGATTAAAATCTATCCTCTACTCTAAATAGCCTATATGACAGAAACACAACAAAGCTCTGTGGCAATTATGTTAAATAACAATAGTGTGTAATTTCAGTTGTCTGCAAGAGTGCAATATAATGTTGTTTTAATAATTTTAATGAATTCATTATGAAGGTGCTCTGGAGTAAAGATATGTGGAATTGGTAAGGGCATTTGAAGGTTGAGGAAACACTTGAGATTCCAGCATTTATCTTTAAGCCTTAGCACCCAGCTGCTTCTAAAATATAAAAACATAAAGTAAGAAAGATTATTGCTTTTTTATTATTTTTTATAAAATCATAAATGAATGAAAAACAGTTATGTAAAACTGGTATAAATTCGCTCCACCTGCTTCTCGGGAATTTACAAGTAATATCCACACATGAACTTACCCTAGTCACAAAAAAAATAAAATAAAAAAAAAATAAAATAAATAAATAAATATTGCTAATGTAATTTCCTTCCTATAAACATCAATTAAGATTATTGGAAATATAGCTGCAATCAGCAATTGTTTCAGTAGGGATTAGCAGTTCTTCTTCTTCTTCTTTTTTTTTTTTTTTTACATGTATTTGTTGGCAACAATTCATAAACAGTAAATTCTTTCTATGTAATGACTGTTCAGCCATGAAACTATAGCCCAAGCTGATAGATTCTTAACTTGCTATCTGTAAGCCAGTCAGCTCAGTGGTGTAAGCTGATTGGTCCTTTGACATGTAATCAGTTAGCTAATGAAATTGTGTCCCTCTCTTTATCTTAAATAGCTCAGTTTTGAAGATAAGCCGGTTTCACTGCTGCGAGAGTTTTTATCTGAAAATGCTCAGGTGGTTGCTGGGGCTTTTTCTTCTATCAGTTTGCACGGTAAGGTCTGCTTTTGGCCATGACACATAGAAGTGCATCTTTAACAAGGTAAGCCTTAGCCAAATCCGGCCTGGCACACATCGCTAGCCAATCAAATTGTCTCTCTCTCTTTGTCTTACATTTCAATATCTCAGTTTTTCAGATTAGCCAGTTTCACTCCTGTGCACTGAAAGAGTTTATCTCTGAAAATGCTTAGGTGGTTGCTGGGGCTTTTGCTTCTACTAACTTGCACGGTAAAGTCTGCTTTTGGCCATGACACATTAAGAAGCATGTCTTTAACAAGGTAAGCCTTAGCACACATCACTATCTTTAGGTCATTAGTTTAAATAAATACACACATAGGTAGGCTAAGTCACTAGTTAAATAAGCTCTGGGCTTTCCAGGTCCAGGTACACATTATGAATCATGTCACTAGCTGTTTAAGCCTTTCAGCCAAGCAGGCCAAGGCACACATAAACATTTTGTTCATTAGCTTTACGCCATCAGCCAGTGGCCATGGCACACCTAAGTTAGCATACACTCTGTGCACGTGGGTCTTCGGAACAGCAGCAGTACACAATTCTTGGCAATAGATCTGCTGGGTTGGGGGGTTGTGTTTTGTGTTTATGTGTTATGTGTTTGTGCAGCTTTCCCTGCTTTATTGGAGGATTGTATTTATGTCTATTTGTGCGGCAGCATGTCCTGCATGCTAACAAACACAGTCTCACAGAGAAATCGTATGGATTCGTATGAGTTGGCTAAATCGAATGAAATTGTACGAGTTGAGTTTTACAACAGCAAATCAGGTGACTCTTCCTGGTCTCCTTCTAAAACACGACAATTACTTTCTTCCGTCAATCAAAAACATTCTCTTTCCACTTCAAATCATGTTTTGTGACTCTATGGTTAGGTTTAAATATGGGGTTTGAGTAAGGGCATAAAATTAAGAAGCATGTACACAACGCCTGACACATGAAACTTTTGATTATTTCTGCATTACACATCCCGGGAAGGTCTATACAATTCATACGAACAAACTCGCACGATTTCATACGAATTAGCCATCTTGTACGAATTTGTATGACATCTCATGAGATTGGGTTGTGCTAACACAGTATGTCTGTTTATGTTCTAGCAGTAGCAAGTCTCTATACTTGCTCTGCAGTAGCAGCAGCAGCATAGCAGATCTAGTCTGCCAAGACCAATATCCTATCAATATGTCATACCCACATTAACATGCTAAATCTTTCAGAGAGTTGACATGACTGTTGTGTGTGAATGTGGCATGATTCCTCCAATTTAGGCCTTGCTTATGTATAAAAAGTTTTGTGAAAATCAGCCATTTCTTTTTTGAGTTGTTGCATTTTATGTAAAAAGACCATGTAAAGAACAATTCACTTCATGCTTAGACCTCTAAAAACAGAAATGTCAGTTTCTCCAGTAGGACTTAATTTGATTCTAAAGGGATTTTATTTGATCCTATCAGGATCCTTTGGGATTTATTCAAAATTCCATTAGCAATTCATTAGTATTCCTTTCCGAATGGACTTTTTTTTTTTATATGTATGCATGCACACACAGCCAGTTTATCTGGCACATCTGCCTTCTCCTTAAATAATTTTAAGTGGCTGTACTCAGAAGACAAGGTGCTAGCTGGAATTACAAAATCTGGGAAATCAACTTAATCTATGAATTGAAGTTTTGTTGATACAAGAGGAATTTTATCATGCAGACTTTGTCCATACACAGGAAGTGATTTAAATGACTTGAGTGATTTTAATTAAAAAGATTGGGGTTGAGATTGGGGTTGTTTGTTTATTAATATATATTGCCTTACAAAATGCCTTTCCCATAAAATAATCCCCTAATGAAGAATAATGAGGGGTTTACTGGCAATGTGGTGTCATAATGTGATTATTAATTTTCATCAATAGCCTAAAAGATTAAATTCTATTATGTGTTTATGGCTATTCAGATTTTGTCTGCAACTGGGTATCTCTGGAAGCAGCAGAACTTAATTGCAATGGCAATTACAATGAGAGAGCCAACACAAATCAAATGTCTTCTACAGAGAGATGATATAAAAGAGGGATAGTTTCAGTTATTTCATCTGGAAAGAGATTGGAAGAAACAAGCCAAGCATTTTCAGATACAATTTATACGGACTCCCGGAGCGCTACACTGAATCACAGAATTCCAATAAAAGCCCTTGGAGGATTTTAGTGAGCTTGAAGAGGACTCTTGTCAAGCAGTGACTCAAACAGATGTGTCACACTATGGTTAGACTTTTGTAGCCAGACTTTTGGCTATCTGCATCATGTCTGGCCCACATTTCAGCTTATTCTGGCCAAGAACTGTCCACTTTGACAGGAAAGAGACTTTTAGATATGACATGTAAATCCACCAATCACAGTTTCATTTTGAACTGCAGTATGCGGTGGTGTAGTGGTGACTGAAGAGGTGGCCATACAGTGAATTTATCAAGTTTATTTTGGAATTGTTCTTTTACTCTGCTATTTTCCCTCCATCTGTGTTCGCTACATTCCTGTCCTGATTGTGTTTTTTTTTTATTCATCAAAATTATTGGCTAAGGGGAGAATACATCCCTGTCTGGATTGTTTTTTTTATCCATTAAAAAATGATTGGCTAAGGGGAGAATAATCAGTCTCGTGATTTCTAGACTGCGTTTTTTTGTGAAGCACTCGAAACCAGATGCAAGTTTCAGTTGGGATGCATATTTATCGCTATAAAGGGCTGAACGCGAGATAAATGTAACTAAATCTGCTTTGGCGGCCTGAAATTCCAATCCCCATGCTGACGGAAAAATCCTATGAGCGTATTTGTAACTTTATTCTATTTTGTTTAGGTTGAATGATGTTGTCTTGTCATTTGGCATAAGTTTTACTTGGGTAGAGTGAGAGCGTGAGACAAAGCCTGAAAGTGCATGTCTCACGCCAAATGTTGCCAACTCTGACCAATAGATCACTCCTTATAATAATTTTATTAACTTTATATAACTTTATTTTCTGTATAGATTGCAGCAGTTTCTGCAGCAGAAACAATGTTGGTGAAAAAGCACAAGCGTTGTTTTCTGCAAAGTTTTCCTAATGCACTGCTTCTGTGCTGCTCACGTGCTGCTTCAGCGTGATGTGTGCAACAGGCGTTAAGAAAGAACATGAGTTAACAGTGAAACTATTTCAAGTGTTGTGCATCTCCAGCACAAAAGCTCAGCTGAATCAGGTAAACATTGTTTGTGATGTTTGTGGTCAGGCAAACATGTGGTGCCCTTGTTAGAGAAACCCAAGTGAAAGCAAATAATAATGTGATAAAGATACTATCAATCTGTGATTAAAGAGTTGCCCTTACAAAAAATCTAAACTAGCTGCAAACTTGCAGCAAATTTGGCGCTTGTTATTTTCACATACAAATGATGTTTTGATTCACCGCAAATGTTTGCCCGAAGTTTGCAGCTGTTCGCCGGTAGTGGTGAACCTCCGGCAAACCAATGGACATTCAGGCTTGACGTTTTTTTTGGGTTGTATTAGTATTATTTCTTTTTGTTTATGTGTTTGTATATGGGTGGCCAATGAGATTTCAGGGGTGGCCCAGGCCACCACAGGCCACCCCTAAAATCGCCACTGAGCCTCAGCCCCTGCATGATTATTGTTAATTTCTTTGGTGTTCTTTTTCTCTGTTTTCTATTCTTTTTTGATTGCTGGTTTTAAATGATTGTTGGCCAACTATTTTAGCTTTAATAAAATTATATTTGTATGGAAACTCACGCCTCTTGCCTCTTCTAAGTGGATCGTACCTGTGTGCCCTTATTTGGGTTGTTTTCCCCGTTGTCCCGGGGTGGCGTAGTCACTACAACTGAGCCACTTGCTACATATGCTTCACGTTTAACAATAGTACAGATATTGTTAAACAACTGGAGATCATGGGATGTTCCAGGAGAGTTCCATGGGTTCCACGTATATTCAGTACCAGAATTTCTAGCTCAATTGGTAGTTGAAACAACACACATTTCCTTATCATTGAAATTACAAAGTGTTTACTCCTACCTCAAAAATTTAAAAACTCAATATATTTACAGACCTTTTGAAAAAATAATTACAATTATTATCAGTAAATAGTGATTTGAAGAAATTATGGTGACCCCACACAAACAATCCATCAGTTGTTGAGAACGCTATTGAATATCCGTATCTTGATTGATACTCCTTTCAATAACATCACCAAAAAAAGAGTATGGCATAAAACACACAAATAAAACAATTTAAGTGCATATTGATGACAGCAAATGCATTACAACAAAACCTTGTGTAGTAGCAGAAGGAACCTGTAAAGTGTCAACTGAAATGGTACAGACTGACCAATCACTTGAAACTTCCTCCTTATTTTCTCTTTGTGTGGTGACATCCTGGCGTATGTCCACATGGAGTGTCTATGCAGTGTTGAGGTGCTTTTTGAAGTCACTGTATGTTCGTAAGTAAAAGGGACATCCTGGCATAAAAATAGCAAGAGCTCCATCATAGAAGAAACTGAAGATGTTGTGAGCTTTGAACAGCTCAGTCCTCACTGATGTCTCAGCCTTGCATGGGATCACCTTCTGGTCAAGGAAAATATAGAACCTTCTGGATTTGTTCTTTTTCTTACCAATGCAGAGGACGATGCAGATGATGGTGAGACTGGCTCCTTTCCTGTGGTCAATGAGCAAATAAGGTTCAAGTTTGGCTCAAGCAGTGTTTTCTCAAGCAATAACACATCTTTTCAATTTAAGACATAACTTTTAACATATTATTTCCTCAACTATTCAAAATGGCACAAAATCTGTGCTCTCTTTATATATATATATATATAAATAATTCTAAACAATTTATTTTAATCAGATAAGACAAACAAAAACTTTACACACCTTAAATTACCCTCACATGATTGTTTGCACCTTGAGCTGAACTGATCTTGGTTGTTTTCTTCAGTTCTCTTGAGGTTTAAGAGGAGAAGATGCAATCTAAAAAATTATTACATTTCACTACTCAATCTTAGAGGCAAACTGTATAAATTAGCCAGATAAAAGTAGTAAAATGCAAGAATTTGCTAATTGTGCAACTGACCAAAGTGTGTTCTCAGGTTGAGGTTGAAGTGCGATCAGCAGCTCCTTAACATACAGTTGAAGTCAGAAGTTTACATACACCTTAGCCAAATACATTTAAAAAACATCCTGAAGTCCTGAAATTTAATCATAGAAAACATTGCCTGTCTTAGGTCAGTTAGGGTCACTATTTTATTTTAAGAATGTGAAATGTCAGGATAATAGTAGAGAGAATGATTTATTTCAGCTTTAATTTCTTTCATCACATTCCCAGTGGGTAAGAAGTTTACATACACTTTGTTAGTATTTGGTAGCATTGCCTTAAAATTGTTTAACTTGGGTCAAATGTTTTGGGTAGCCTTCTACAAGCTTCTCACAATAAGTTGCTGGAATTTTGGCCCATTCCTCCAGACAGAACTGGTGTAACTGAGTCAGGTTTGTAGGCCTCCTTGCTCGCACATGCTTTTTCAGTTCTGCCCACAAATTTTCTATTGGATTGAGGTCAGGGCTTTGTGATGGCCACTCCAATACCTTGACTTGTTGTCCTTAAGTCATTTTGCCACAACTTTGGAGGTATGCTTGGGGGTCATTGTCCATTTGGAAGACCCATTTGTGACCAAGTTTTAACTTAATGGCTGATGTATTGAGATGTCAACATAATTTTCCTTCCTCATAATGCCATCTGTTTTGTGCACCAGTCCCTCCTGCAGCAAAGCACCTGCACAGCATTATGCTGCCACCCTTATGCTTCACAGTTGGGATGGTGTTCTTCAGCTTACAAGCCTCACCCTTTTTCATCCAAACATAACGATGGTCATTATGGCCAAAAAGTAAAATTGTTGTTTTATCAGACCAGAGGAAATTTCTCCAAAATGTAAGACTGTCCCCATGTGCACTTGCAAACTGTAGTCTGGCTTTTTTATGGTGGTTTTGAAGCATTGGCTTCTTCCTTGCTGAGCAGCCTTTCAGGTTATGTCGATATTGGATTCATTTTACTGTGGATTTAGATACTTGTGAACCTGTTTCCTCCAGCATCTTCACAAGGCCCTTTGCTGTTGTTCTGGGATTGATCTGCCCTTTTCGCACCAAACTATGTTCATCTCTAGGAGACAGAATGCGTCTCCTTCCTGAGTGGTATGATGGCTGCATGGTCCCATGGTGTTTACACTTGCGTACTATTGTTTGTACAGATGAACGTGGTAACTTAAGGCGTTTGGAAATTGCTCTCAAGGATGAACCAGACTTGTGGAGGTCCACAATTTTTTTTCTGAGGTCTTGGCTAATTTCTTTTGATTTGCCCATATTGTCAAGCAAAGAGGCACTGAGTTTGAAGGTAGGCCTTAAATTACATCCACAGGTACACCTCCAATTCAGTACACCTCCTATCAGAAGCTACATTAGGCTTGACATCATTTTCTGGAATTTTCCAAGCTGCTTAAAGACACAGCTTACTCAGTGAATGTAAACTTCTGACCACTGGAACTGTGATATAGTCAATTAAAAGTGAAACAATCTGTCTGTAAACAATTGTTGGAAAAATTACTTGTGTCATGCACAAAGTAGATGTCCTAAACAACTTGCCAAAACTATAGTTTGCTAATATGAAATCTGTGGTGGTTAAAAAATTTGTTTTAATGACTTCAACCTAAGTGTATGTAAACTTCTGACTTCAACTGTACATATTTGGGTGGTGAGTCCTGTGATCTGCAATGGACTTGAAATGGGACATTGGGCTTGAAATACAGTATTTAGGCCACTTTACCAATAATTTTCAATATCTTGTCTCCAAACAGAAATCTTTGTCAATATTTAAAGAAAAGCACACATAATTGTCACATACTGTATTTCAATACACAGGTTGCTTTAGCAAGGTTAAATTTAGATAGAATTTAGAAAGGTCAAAAAGCTAGAGATTTTCTCACCAATTCAGACACATCAATGAAAATCATCCAAGACTAAAAATAAAGTATCCTCATCATGAGCCACCTTTGTCTATAATTAAAAGTTGCTCTCATTATTCATTTTACCAGTATCATCAGTTGAGTGAATCATTATTAAAAATGCCTCATTGTATATTTCACCTTAAAGTTGTTGACCAGTTGAAAGAGATTCTCATCTGCTTTTTGAGATGAATCCAGATGAATAGCCCTGGAATGATGTGTTGCATTGAACTGTCTTGATCCTCCATGCACAAAGACTGTAGTGTTCCTGAATAACAAAGACGTTAAACATACATTGAACCCAAGTTAAGTAAGTAATTGATGACAGACCGTTGAATTACTGAAAAATAATGCACACCCCGAGGTGATAATGCGGCCATGTCGTGCAGCGGTTACATTGAAGCACACCATTCTGTGTTCAGGATGTGCATATGCGGTTTTGTGCCACTCTATATTGAAGACTTTCCTATTTCTTACTTTTCTTACTTAGATAGTTTTGTGCTGTAAGAAGTTATAGTTATTTAGCTTATTTATTTGTTGAACATCCTTTAGTGACCATGTTGAAGTGCTGCACTTCGTATACCCTCTGAAACGCATCTTATCTGGGTCATGTGAACATAATGTCCCTCTGTGGACATTACACCCATAAAATGGACCTCAAACGTGCCCATACGTCCAGCAACGCTGCTTTGGCCACTGGTGACAGTGTTTAAAATTTTGGTTAGCACAGACCGATTTTAATTTAAGAAAAGTCAACCTACTATTTCCGATTTCACTGTAAGATCAGTCTTAACTTACCCAGTCCTATTTAACTTCATGCTCATTCACAGCATATATCATATAATAAAGCCTGATGACTATCAAGCCATACTGAAATTTTAGGTACTTCATAATAAATTCTTCATATGTGTCCACTTTACATTTATGCACATTTTCATAGGTTACTAATGTTGAATATGTGTTATTAAGCATTTATAACATGTGAGGTCAAATTGCTCACTTTTTGGCAAGTATTGCATGAAAGTAATTTTTTTATTAATAGTATTTTAACCACATATCAATTAATTATAATGCATATGCAAATTAATTATTAGTCATCAATAAACCCCTTTATAAACCCTTAACAAAGGGAACATTAATGTGAAGTGTTGCTAAGAAATCTAAATGTAAACGTCTAGCAAATTATGTTGCTGCCAAATAGTAAAGTATCAAGCATTTTTATAATGATCACTGGAATGTATGTTCATAGTATTTAAAAATGTGTCAACTTTTTTTTCTGAGAGCAGTGTTTTTTTTTATTGCACTTAAAGATTGGGAAGTGTATTCCTTGCTAAAGTAATCAAAAGCAGAATACAGTAAACAAGCTTAAGATGTCTAACTTTAATGAGCACCCCTTTGTTTTTCTCACACTTAACAAGCAATTTTTATCCTACAGTTTTTACACTGGTGAGCAATGAACTGAACTGTCTGGCCTCAAAAATAGAGCTTGTATTGTAACAACCTACTCTTGTTCTCAAGACAGCGCTCCTTATTTCCATAGAAACAGGCCAATTTAGTGCTTTGCCTTTGTGTCTGAGTTTTTCCTTGGTATGTAAAATAAATAAACACATGCATAAGAGCAACAAGAATATGGATGAAAAAATCTCAATATCTTTTTCATTAATGATGCATAGCAATTAATTGCCCACTTTTGACTATGATTAGAAATTATTTTTTGGCTTCATTGCTGTGCTGAGGAGAAATTAGATTAACATTTTCTCCTATATGTTGGGATGTGGTTGTCTGTGACAATTTACATTACGAGTGAATGAAATTTTAATCAATGGAAATGTGTCTACAGCAGGTCTTCAGAGACTCATTAACGCTGGTTGATAGCATGAGAAACACTCCACCCAAACATCTGCAAGACACAAAAGCAGCATCAGCAAACCTGTACAGGGTGAGACATTAACAAGACAGATTTTGATAGTTTTTCACTTCCAGAGAAACAGACCAAAAATATGGATTATTCTGTATGCACTAAACAGATTTTTAGAACTTAGAGCACAAGTCAAGTCTTGCACTTGAGAACCTCCATTGTGGACATCAAGTCAAACCAGTTTAACCATCTACTGTTCTCTCAAGATGACATAAACATGTGAACTCATGAATAGGCTATTAAACAAAAAAGGGCCTTTCGATATGTCCCACCCAAACTTTCTGTTTCTACAGGAAATACACCGAAATAAAACTTAAAAGTATTTATACATCATGGTTGTGTTTGTTTTACTGCCTTTAATTTGATTTAACAGCCTGGTCTCATGAAAATTACATGAATGTGGTGACATGATTCATTTCAGGTATCACTGCAGTTCCAAGGTGAAATTTCCACTGAGTGGGGCTAAAAGCAAGTACAATTTTCACCCAAACAGATGAGGTTTTTAAAGGTGCATTCAGTAATTTGGGGCTAATTTAAAAAGTTTTACACATTAACAACTGAATTGTATTTTTGTGAAGAGTGATCTGAATGGTGTACACTCACATGAGATGAAGACTGTACTCATATTTTTCAATAAAAATTGTTTTTATTATACATGGTGCGGTTTACCCCCTTCAATGTGTTTCATCATGTTGAAATTATATGACCCGTAGAAGACGTAGAAGAAGATAATCCTCACGCTAATTGGCTGCCGCCTATGTAGATATGCTTGACTATGCTTAGCGCAGTGTTGTTTGGTGTTGTGAAGAGCGAAAAGAACACAATGGAAAATAAATATTAGCGTGCTTTAGAAGTGGAGACAACAGGAGATTCAGTAGCTGTACTGCAGAAGAAGTGAAAAAGGTCTGAAGCAAGAAGACAGAAAATCTGACAACAATGGTATCATAACTTGGGCTTCTTTAGCTCATATTTCTGAAGACATTAATTGATCGACTGGAGTTGTGTGGATTACTTTTATGCTGCCTAAATATGCCTTTTGGACTGTCAAACAACCAGCACCTGTTTACTTGAATTGTTTGGACAGAGCTGAAATGTGCTTATAAAAATCTTCACTTCTGTTCTGCTGAAGAGGGAAAGTCATACACATCTGGGATGGCTTAAACGTAAGTAAATTATGAGAGGATTTTAATTTTTGGGTGAACTAACCCTTTAATGACAAGGAAGATGACAAGCCGATGGAGGGAATGTGAGGATCTGGGCAATGTTCTGCTGGAAACCCTGGGTTGGGCCATTCATGTGGATGTCAGTTTGACACGTGCCACCTACCTAAACATCGTTGCAGACCAGGTACACCCCTTCATGGCAATGGTATTCCCTGATGGCAGTGGCCTCTTTCAGCAGAATAATGCGCCATGCCACACTCCACACATCGTTCGGGAATGGTTTGAGGAACATGATGAAGAGTTCAAGGTGTTGCCCTGGCCTCCAAATTCCCCAGATCTCAATCAAATTGAGCATCTGTGGGCAGGGTCCAGGAGTAACAAAATACATGTAATGGGAATACATATTTAAAATACAAAATATAAGTAACTGTATTCCACTACAGTTACAATTTAAATCATTGGTATTTAGAATACAGTTACATTCCAAAAGTATTTTGATTACTGAAGAGATTACTTTGCATTTTATTGTAATTTGTTTAATTTAATAATTAGTCCTCTCAGATGGAAAACATTTATACATATGAAAAGCGGTGAAACACTTTCTTATGATGTGTTACATTCATACGAGCAGACAGAGAAGTAAGTTTGAAGTAAGTTTGGAGCAGAAGAAATAGAAATAAACCTTGTGTAAATTGTCAGCTTTACGCTAAGCTAAAATGCTATTTCTAGCCATTTTACATGCACGTTACCAGGCACGATCATATTTGTTTATCAAGAAAATTCACGTTGGATCATAATTTCTTTTTTCTAGTAACCCTCCCAACCCTGTCTGTGGGAAGTGCTGGACCAACAAGTCCGATCCACGGCGGCTCCACATCACAATTTACAGGACTTGAAAGATCTGCTGCTAATGTCTTGGTGCCAGATACCACATGAAACCTTCAGGGGCCTTGGCAGGTCGACACTGTTCACGCAGAGGACCAGCAGCATATTAGGCAGGCGGTCACATATATATATATATATATATATATATATATATATATATATATATATATATATAAACACACCGATCAGCCACAACATTAAAACCACCTGCCTAATATTGTGTAGCTCCCCCTCGTGCCGCCAAAACAGCACCAACCCGCATGCCAGAATTATTATTATGAGATGCTATTCTGCTCACCACAGTTGTACAGAGCAGTTATCTGAGTTACCGCAGACTTTGCCAGTTCGAACCAGTCTGGCCATTCTCTGTTGACCTCTCTCAACAACAAGGCATTTCCGTCCACAGAACTGCCGCTCACTGGATGTTTTTTGTTTTTGGCACCATTCGGAGTAAATTCTAGAGACTGTTGTGTGTGAAAATCAGAAGATCAGCAGTTACAGAAATACTCAAACCAGCCCATCTGAACGGACAAAGTCTATGGTAACTCAGATAACCGCTCTGTACAATTGTGGTGAGAAAAATAGCATCTCAGAATGCTATTCTGAGATGCTAGTTGGCACTGTATTGGCGGCACGAGGGGGAGCTACACAATATTAGGCAGGTGGTTTTAATGTTGTGGCTGATTGGTATACTATATATATATATATATATATATATATATATATATATATATATATATATATATATATATATATATATATATATATATTTGCTTTTAACACTTTTTTTAGTGTACAAGCATGACCAGAGCATGTTTTCGAGATTCACTCACATGTGATTACATATTAATGATTTGGGATTTTCTGCCTTGCTTATTGCTACATATTGCAAGGCTTAAATCTTGATCCTTTAAATAAACAATAACTTACATTTTAATTGCAGTTTCAAAATTAGTAGACCACATATGGTTTCTTATTTGCAGAGGACTGCACTGCTCTCTTGTGTAAAAAGAGTTTTCCCAATCAAAATTACATCTGAATGCAATTTCTTTGTAGTGTTTATGCTTACAATGTACATTAACTTTAATTGTAAATTGTATTACAACAAGTGACAATGCTACCAGTTACCTGTAAAAAACCTTGAAACATTAATTTCTTAGACCTACAGTAATCAAACAAACACCTATATGTCTGCAATACATTATACTTGTCAATGTCTCAAGTTTGTTTTGTTAAAATTATCAAATCTAAGACTGAGTATTTGACCGTCATGACACTGACATCATTTTTCTACCCAGTGAAGTATGGGAGAATGAATTCTGAATAAGCGCTTGATTCACTTTTGTTGAGAGGCTTTTGTGGATGATTGGTTTTAATTACAGACAAGTTAATTTTATGAACACATTATCAGCATTAACTCTAGTATATAGTTTCAGCAATGCATAATTAATGCCTAAATGACAGCTTTGAAACATAAATTATTCTGAATCAGTTTTACCACAAGGAATATACAACAGAAATTTAAGGACAACATTTATGCTTGCAAACACCTTGTTCAAAACAAAGTGGTGACAAAGTGAGTTTATTTATTCAGTTGACATATGTAAAAGACACTGACTATTTCAGTATTACATCATAAATAAACTTTCCAGCCTGTTTCACTGTTGTGTTTGGTTGTTAATATTCTTGCCAGATACAGATAACATAAAATTAGATTCAACCTTCATTATCAGAGCATTACAATAGCTCGTTGTGTAACAGCCATTTCTGAAAGTTTGCTAGTGTGGGTTCAGGTACAGGTGAGTAGGTGTAAATTTCATAAACCTGATGTATTTCACATTTGTAAAGAAATTCACATGTTTTGTGGGTGTATATGAGCATTGTGTGAATGGTTCTTATTCTGTACTAAAATGTGCACAAATGTTTTATGATTAATGACATGGTACTGCATATAACTTTCCAGGTTTGTGTCCATTGGCGATCAGAAACATGCTGACACATGTGGTGTAATTTCTCACCAAGTGCAATGAAGAATGACCCATCAAGATATTCTCACTATATGACCACTAATGTGTTACAGTGTTATCCTAATTTGCTGCAAAAAAGAAACCTATTAAGTACAAGACTTCACAGATTTCTCCAGCTAAAACTTTCTGCTTGCTCATAGCAGAAAAGTGTATTGCCTTTGTAGCGAGAGGCAATGTGAAAGTGCTGTTTATTGGGTTCAGGAGTTTTTATTTGTTTCAGAATTGATTTCTTAGCATGTGGTCAGATTTTATAAAAGTGGCACAAAGAGAGTATTAGGTAAGGATTTTACAACTGTAGATTAAAACTGTCTAATGGAGCAGATACCTAGGCTTTTGAGTTTAAAATATGCAGCTAAAACAGTGGCAGTTCTGGCTTACTTGGTGCCCCCCTTAACTCCCCAACCCCTAAGTAAAAAGGGATTATCGATCTATTTCTCACCCACACCTACCATATCACTTCTAAAGACATAGATTTAACCACTGAAATCTTATGGATTACATTTATGCTGCCTTTATTTGCTTTTTGGAGCTTCAAGGTTCTGGCCAACATTCACTTGCATTGTATGGACCTACAGAGCTAAAATATTCTTCTAAAAATATTCATTTGCATTCTGCAAAAGAAAGAAAGCCATGTTTCTGGGATGGCATGAGTAAATGAGAGAATTTTTGGGTATAACTAGACAATGAATATAGAAATGAAGTAACTATATATATACTTTTATATATTACTTTTACATTACTGATGTAAAAAACAGCACCATCACTATTTGAAAAAAGTCATTTTTGATCAAATCTAGACAGGCCTCATTTCCAGCAGCCATCACTCCAACACCTTATCATGCTAAATTGATAATTTGGTACTAGAAAATCACTTGCCATTATATCAAAAACAGTTGAAAGCTATTTGGTTCGTTAAGTGAAGCTTAACATTGTCTTTGTGTCTGTTTTTGAGTTGCTGCAGTATGCAATAGACTGGCATGTCTTAAGGTCAATATTAGGTGAAAAAATGGCAAAAAAGAAACAGCTTTCTCTAGAAACTCATCAGTCAATCGTTGTTTTGAGGAATGAAGGCTATACAATGCTTGAAATTGCCAAAAAAATAAATAAAGAAATAAATAACTGAAGATTTCATACAAAGGTGTACACTACAGTCTTCAAAGACAAAGGACAACTGGCTCTAACACGGACAGAAAGAGATGTGGAAGGCCAGATGTACAACTAAACAAGAGGATAAGTACATCAGAGTCTCTAGTTTGAGATATAGACACCTCACATGTCCTCAGCTGACAGCTTCATTGAATTCTACCCGCTCAACACCAGTTTCATGTACAACAGTAAAGAGAAGACTCAGGGGTGCAGGCCTTATGGGAAGAATTGCAAAGAAAAAGCAGAAAAACAAAAAGAAAATGTTAGAGTGTGCAAAGAAACACATACATACATTGGACAACAGATAATTGGAAAAGAGTGTTATGGATCTTAACCCCACTGAGTTTTTGTGGGAACAGCTAGACTGTAACGTGCGTGAGAAGTGCCCGACCAGACAGCCACATCTATGGCAAGTGCTACAGGAAGCGTGGGGTGAAACGTCACCTGGGTTTCTGGACAATCTGACAGCTAGAATGCCAAGGATCTACAAAGCTGTCATTGCTGCACGTGGAGGATGTTTTGATGAGAACTCTTTGAAGTAGTTTAAGAAGTTCTGAATTTTTTTTTTCAAATTATAATAGTAATTTTTCATGTTATTAATGTCCTGACTATACATTGCGATCAGTTGAATGCCACTTTGGTACCAATTTCTTTCCATAAGAGCAAAATCTGTACATTATTCCAAACTTTTGGCCGCCAGTGTATATATTTGGCAAATCATATTAACATGTACATTATATATACAGAATTTAAATTGCACAATTAAATTATAGAGTCAATAAATAAAGAAAATGGCAGAAAACTTACAGATTGCTGCTTGTGCTATTACACATAATTCATAATTTCAAATTTAACCCTCCCCTCCTAGTTATCATTGATGCAAAATCATCAATGACATTGTCATATCTGCCCAGCAATCACATGGTTGATACTTATTTTCTCAAGACCACTGAGTCGATCCTGTGTCACTGTGTACCTATACTGTTGATTATGGTTATCTTGTCCAGAATGTAAGAATGCATTATGAACATCTATAATCCTACCCATTTAGAGCCTTTTAGGCTGAGTAGCCTGTCAGGAACAACTTGGGGCACCTTTCCCCCATCGCGATCTTGCGAGCTCTGTGCGGGGGCGGGTGGCAAGATTTGGGGTACCTTTCCCCCATCGCGATTTTGCGAACTCGGGCCGGGGTGCCAGGATTGGGGCACCTTTCACCCATCGTAAACCAGGAGCAGGATGACACAATTCGGGGCACCTTTCTTCCATCACGATCTTGCGAGCTCTGTGCAGGGGCAATCGATCAGGTACCCTGTCGTGCCACCCCAGAGAGTGTTGCCACCCTAGGCGCCTGCCTATATCGCCTATGTCAGGATCCGCTACTGAGCCAAAATCACAATAATGAAAAATCTTAAAGGAGAAAGTTTACGCAAAAGTAACAATCATTTACTCAGCCTCATGTTGTTCCAAATCTGTAAGACTTACTTTCTTCAATGGAACACAAAAGGAGAAAAATGTATTACAGTGCTGGTCATTTTTCCCATGCAAACAATGAATAGGGACTGGAGCTGTCAACAAGTTAACAGCTCACTGAAGGGAAAGTTATCAGAAAATAGCAATTATTTTTTGGTCTTTTCCTCACACAAAGCTATTGAATGGCTTTAGAAGAATGGACTATACTACCAAGAATAGACTTGAATAGTAAATTGTTATGGATTAAAAGTGTCTGCCAAATGCTCATAAGTAGGGCTGGCTATATATATAGACATTTCCAGATTCGTTTAGATTCCGATTCACAAGCTCTCAATTCGATTAAGATTCAAATAGTTTTAATTTTATCCTATTCTGATTCATTTGGGTATATTTCGGTTATAATGTCCATTTTGTTTACATATGAAAGAAATTCTCCTTAGCTAATGTTGTTAATTATACAGGGGATCTTGTAACTGCTTAGATCTTCTAACATTATGAAAATATAAATGTTACAAATTTTTAAATCATTAGACTTTAATAATTTTGGCTATTTAAAAATATACAAATCCATGTATTCCATCAATAAATATGATTTTTTTTCTTTCTGATTAACAATGTTTATTGATTCACATATTGAACACAGAAAAACAAAACATATATACACAGAATCAAAAATTAACCCCCACTATCACTCCTCCCCCTCCCATTCCCCAACCCCACCCTGGCCCCCAACAACATCCCAGTGGTCGTATTTGATTATAGACACACACACACACACACACACACACACACACACACACACACACAAAAGAAATAATAATAATAATCACACATCCAGCATTGTCAGATATCCGCCCCATTTCTCCACAAACAAGTTCAATTTCCCAAGTCTTCTAAATTACCCTTTTTCAAAGGCTGCCACCCTCCCCATCTCTGAGCACCACTCCTGAAATGAGGGTGCTCCAGCCAACCTCCATCCACTTAAAAGTATCTGTCTGGTGATCATGACACTGGTTAGGACCCAACTCTTTATGTGTCTATTCTCAATATCGATGACCACCTCATCAGCCAAAATACAGAGTCTGGGGCAAAATGAAACCCGAGTGCCCAATACATCACCCACAAAACTCTGAAACTTCAACCAAAACTCCTGGATCTTAACACTCCCCAAAAGACATGGGTTATGTCTCCATCCTCCAATACCAAGTTTAAATCTTTCTCCCATAATCTCTTGAGAGAAGTTGAAGCTGTTGAATCCCCCAGACTCTGAATTAGCAGGGAGTAATACACTGATGCCTCATGACCTTTTCCAAAAGCAGTAATCACCACTCCCAGAGTATCTGCCGCTTTAGGGGGGTGTATGCTACTCCCAAAAATAGTACAGAGCAGGTGGCTTAGCTGTAAATATTTAAAGAACTGAGATCTGGGAATCCCAAAGTGTTGAACCAAATTTTCAAAGGATCTCAACACTCCGCTCTCATATAGGTTACAGAATGTAGTAACCCTCCTCACAATCCACTCTGACCAACAGAAAGGGGACTTATTAACACATAATTTGGGGTTCAGCCATAAGCTCGAGGCAACATTTAAATAAATATCAGAATTAAACACTCTGGACACTTTTGTCCATAACGAGTGCAAATGCGAGATAACGGGGTGTAATTTAACTTTTCCAGTTAGTTTGATAGAAAGGCTTTGCAATGGTGAAACAGGGGCAAGAACTTCCTGTTCAATACAAAACCAGGGAGGGGCTCTCTCAGGTGGAAGCGACCAATGAGCCAAATGTCTGAGACCGAATGCATAATAATAAAACAAAATCTTGGGTAGGCTAGCCCACCTTTGTCAATCGGCCTATGCAGCTTACTGAAATGTAATCTGGGACGTTTCCCATTCCAAATGAAGGACTTCGCTATGCTGTCAAATTGCTTGAAATAAGAGAGGGTGACATCTATAGAGAGAGACTGTAACAGGTAGTTGAATTTTGGAAAACAGTTCATTTTAATAACATTAACCTTCCCAATCATCAATAAATGTTATGAAGCCCACCTGCCCACATCGCTCGAAAACCTTTTTATTAAAGGGTCAAAATTAACTCTAACTAAATCACACAAATTTGCTGGGAATAAAATAACCAAATACTTAATGCCCTGTTTGGGCCACTGAAAGGTGCCCGGCTGAAAAGCCGTTATCAGGCAGTATGCTGTCAGAGACAAAGCTTTGGATTTAGACCAATTAACTCTGTATCCCGAGATTTTAGAAAAGTAATTAATAATTATGTGGAGGCAAGGCATAGATCTAGAAGGATCGAATACGAATAATAAAATATAATCTGTGTAAAGCATAAGCTTATGCACCACACCTCCCGCCATCAGCCCCGGAAAATCATCCTCCTTTCTTATCGCGGCTGCTAATGGTTCCAGGGCAAGACAGAACAATAATGGGGAAAGATGGCAACGCTGCCGGATGCCCCTATCCAGAGTAAAATAATCTGAAATTAATCCATTTGTTTGTACCGCCACTACAGGGTGTCTATAAAGTAACTTAATCCATCCAATAAACGTACTCCCAAACCTGTACATTTTCAAAATCTTAAAAAGATAATCCCATTCTACCATATCAAATGCCTTTTCGGCATCAAGTGAGATGGCATCGACCGGAGTCTGATCATTCGCCTCTGACCTCATGATATTGATGAAATGCCTAATGTTCTCAGAAGAGCAGTGGCCCTGATGAAACCCCACCTGATCTATATGTATAAGAGATGTCATAACTATACTTAAATCGATTAGCCAAAATTTTTGACAATATTTTAATGTCTAGCTGGATCAGGAAAATTGGACGGTAACTCTTGGTAACACTCGCTTGGATATTTGTCCTTTTTATGAATCAGACTGATCCAGGCTTACGTCATGGTTGGCGGAAGCTTCCCATTCTTTAATGATTCCGTATAAACTTCTAGCAAAAGTGGAACCAATTCTGTAGCATAAGATCTAAAAAACTCAGCGGCAAAGTCATCTGGCCCCAGAGCCTTGCCTGTAGGCAAGGCCTTAATTACCTCACCAGGCTCCTCCAAGGTAATCTCAGAATCAAGAGAATGTTTTTGCTCAGTCATCATTTTAGGGAGTTCTAATGGTTCCACAAAGTTTCTAATATCTTCATCAGTAGACGAAGACATGGAACTATGAAGATCAAAATAGAATTCTTTAAAAGCATTATTAATATCAATGGCCGAGGTAAATATTTCACCACCAGCAGATTTCACTGAGGGAATGATAGAAAAAGACTCTCTGCTTTATATATCTAGCCAAAAGCTTCCCTGCTTTGTCCCCCGACTCAAAGTATGACTGTCTTTCCCTGAATAGCCAAAACTCCACCTTCCGCGACAAAATAGTATTATATCTGTATTTCAATCGGGTAAATTCTCTGAGGCCATCAGAAGACATTCGGCGCTTCAGCTCTCCCTCGGCACTTTTAATATTCCCTTCCAACTCCATGAGTTCTCGTGCTTTGTATTTTTTGATGAATGAGGCATACTGTATGATTCGACCCCTAAGAACCACCTTAAGTGCCTCCCAAGCCATGCCCACAGAGGATACTGAGGATCAGTTGGTCTCCATATAAACATTGATTTCAGCCTTTAACATTTGTTGAAAATCAGGATTTTGCAAAAGGGATACATTAAAGCACCAAATATATGATTTATTTTTCTCCATATGTGGCAACACCTTTAAACTCACCAGGGCATGGTCTGAGACTAAGATGTTTCCAATTGAGCAGTCAACAGATGAAATGAGTGACTTAGATATAAAAAAAAAAATCTATTCTAGAATAAATCTTATGGACTGATGAAAAGAATGTATAGTCCCTACCAGGTGGGTTCAAAAGTCTCCAAATATCTGTAAGACCAAGATTTTACACATCCTGTGAAGCATCAGTGTTGCTCTAGGGGCCTTACACACTTTTGCTTCACTATGATCAAGGACTGAGTCCATCAATAGTTTAAAGTCTCCTCCCAATATTATATCATGAGGGGTGCCAGTGGCTTGCAACATCCCTTCATGATCTATAAAAAAGCCCTGATCATCAGCGTTAGGTGCGTAAATATTAGCTAAAATTAACCTTTGCCCCAGAATTTCTGCTAAAACAATAATGACTCTTTCTAATTTATCTTTACTCTGTTTGAGACATTTGAATTGTAGATGCTTACTTATCAGTGTAATGACTCCCCTGCTCTTACTTGAGCCAGCACTAAAGAAAACATGCCCACCCCATATCTTCCCAAATTTTTCAGCTTCCTGCGGGGAAAGATGCGTTTCTTGAAGAAACACTATATCATATTTCTTTCGTTTAAGAAAAGAAATAACCTTCCTTCTTTTTATGGGGTGTCCCAACCCATTTACATTCCACGTGGAGAGAGACAATGCATTCATATTAACATTTGACATTTTGACATATTAGAAAAAATTGATTGTGTGTCAAAAACAAAATTATAAAGACCACATTCCAACATTAGTGCAAAAATCAAACCCCCGAACTTCCTCCAGAACCAAACAAACAGAAAAAAGAAAAATCACGTCATGCGCGTTAACCCAACGCATGACAGAGCCAACTGTTGTCCATCCCTCTAAACTCAAACAGTCCATGTACGCCTATGAGAGCCTCCACAACAACTTTGCCATCCAGTTGCTCAAGTCCGGTGTTTCTATACAAATTTTGTGAGACAGAATTACATAACAGAAGAAAATATATAAAACAAACTCCAGCCAATAGGCAGAATAAACAAAGCACGTGGAGATTCATCCACAACACTGTCCCGAAGGAGTGTTACTACACAAAACAAACTCCAGCTGCTAGGTGGAACCAGCACAAATAGAAACAAAAAAGGTGCCCAGTTTCCTCGGATGGTCAAATGAATGTTCACTGAGTCAGGTCCACTCGGCTGCAACGTGAGAATCACACAGTGACTTACTCATTCCATTGACTTTATGAAGGAAAATGCTTGTTGGGGACAAGTAAATACTTTGTGGTCATCCTTAGCATCTATTCTCAGTTTGTCCGGGAACATCAGTGCAAAAGTGACCTTCCAGTGATGTAAGAGTTTCTTGCATTCCTTCAATCGATCACGTTTCTCTCTTGTCGAATGCGCAAAGTCTGGGAACAAGAAAATGTTGTGGTTCTTTCCAAGAAAGCCTTCCTTTACACCTTGCCTTGCATAACACAAGATCTTTATCGGATGATCACAGAAATTTGGCCCTCAGCGGATCGCCGAGCCAGAACCCTTGCTCGATTTCCAGCTGATGGCCTGTTATGTCGAGCAGACTCGGAAGGAGCCCATCTAGAAATTCCACCATATTCTGACACTCTGCTTGCTCAGGAATTCCATCAATTCGGATGTTGTTACTCCGGTTACGATTCTCAAGGTCTTCCAACTTTTCCCAAATGCGTTCCAAGTCTGTCTTGGTCGTTAGTGGATTATCAGCTAATTCCCTCTCCGTTGACTCCAAATAATCGATTCGTTTCTCAACATCCACCACTCTTGTAACCAACTCAGTGAATTTCGTCTCCATGGCAGTGATCGATCGACGCATTACAGCAAGATCCTCCAAGTCAGCAACGTCCTTCGTCAGCATTACCAACATATTCGACAGTTGATGCTGAATCTCTTTCACCTCACTGGCCAAATTGAGTCCCTGTTCTGAGGCCTGCTGCTCAGGGGCTTCAGCTTGAGCACGTAAATGTTTTTAATGTCTCCAGAGCCTGAGGATTTTTAATTCTTTGACATATTGTCTTCATAGAACAGTTATGGAACAGGGTGTATTGAATCTCACCGGTTTATGACACAAAAAGTTTTAAAACTAGCAAAGTATGCAGAGCTCGCTGCTCACACGTCCGAACCTCGC
This sequence comes from Myxocyprinus asiaticus, assembly GCF_019703515.2. Classification (NCBI taxonomy): domain Eukaryota; kingdom Metazoa; phylum Chordata; class Actinopteri; order Cypriniformes; family Catostomidae; genus Myxocyprinus; species Myxocyprinus asiaticus. The sequence continues at coordinate 10,536,939 of NC_059374.1, forward strand.
ATGGTGCCACGCGACTCCCCATAAATATGATTTCTTGATATAGGTTTATTGTTATATATAGTTACAAGTTTATTGTTTACATGCATAATTTGCACTATTTACAATAATTTATTTTGATATGTAGAGCAAGTGCTAAAACGGTACTGTCTCTTTAAGAATTGCAGAAGTTCAGCTTGCATCTCACAGAAGTGTTTTAGTTGAGCACACATTAACAAGAGATAAGCATGGCTTTTTAACTGCAACCATGGTATGTTTAATTAGAATTAAATGTTTCTTTTTTTGTTGTTTTTGATCAACAACTGACGGAGAGAACAGAAAGGGTTTTAAAATTGACATTAGTCAATGTCAAATTGATTGTGTGGCTCTTGTCTTTGGACACACATTAAACTGAACAAAACCAAAAGAGTCAAACCAACTTTTTACTCTCAACAGGCATGTGAAAGGATCTCTGTTCTGAAATTCTTACCACTATACAACTCAGTCATCGGAGAGTGAAATCTCTGCGTATAGATTAAAAGATTGATTTGGGGATTTAAGAATTCTTTTAAAGATATTGCGATTCATCGTAAAATAAATATTTTTACCCTACTCAGAAGTTCATAAAAGTAGAGATCTAGGTTATATATCAAGTCTCAAGCACAAACTGAAAACTATAAGAGTGCCAATTATTTCATGAATTCATGATTCATCAGCTTTCCTGAACTGGGAACATTCACAAATGTAATGATACTGTAGATGTATTGATTTTCAGAACAATTGATGTTTCAATATTACAGTTTTTCTCAATTGATTTGATACATTTCTCCAAACTATAGTCAATGCTCTCAAAACAATTCACACAGCTGACGAAACAAACTCTTAATTTTGCAGAACAATTCAATTTCACTGCATGTATTCTCAGCAGTGTATTCTTTTCTGATAATACATTTATTAAAACTAAACACTAACATCAAAACTATAGATGTGTTCTCTTTTGTATTCATAACGTTTTCGGCTATAAACACATAACTCTATTATTGAAATAACACATTTATCATACAAATCCACAATAAAGACCTTTTTCCATGTTTTCATGAAATTTCTAGTTGTTCCTGCTCTTCCTCTGGAAAGATGAGGAAGTTTACAGTAAAAAAAATTAGCAGTCTTGTTGTATTGTATGGACATACGTAAGACAGCACTGTAAAGCACAGATGGTAATTGTGGACATTGATTATGGCATGCAGACCAATGCAATTCCTACCTCTTCTTCTTTTTTTGTTGGGATTTAAGTCACTATAGATCTGTTCACTTTAGACCGAACACTTTGTGTGTCTCAGAGAGACCGTGATTCATAACATAATCAATTAGAGGAACTCTCAGATCATTTTAGCCTCTTCTGTGTCTTCTGTACTCTACGCTTTCACCCTGCTGTCCTCTTTCCCTCTGCTCACCATCATTACACCATGTCCATTTGTTCTTTCCTCTACTCTTTCAATGCTCACCACATAAAAAGGTTGAGAAAACCTTCCCCTTTTCTCATCACTTCTCCCTCCTGTATCCTCTTGTTTTACCCACTCTTCTCAGTTTGCACCTCTTCTTCGTCCTCATTTTTTGTTTGCTCTGAAATAATAATAATGATAAGATAATGATCAATTATCAAAAATCAATAAAATATTAATAAGGAATAATATCGCTGGGGCACCATTCTGGAATCAGGGACTAATAACCAGTTAGTATAACAGTCTCAATATTAGATTGTTCTCTTAGGAAAATCGACATCCGAAGAATATCGATTTTCACGGAAAAAAACAATTAAGGCTTGAATCTGAGCACTGACATCCCGTCAGCATTTGACACAGGTGTATGCAAAACAAACCAAAACACTTCTCTTTGAAATATAACAAAGTTTATTTATGCAGTAATATCAATTAATAATCAATACAATGCAGTCAATAAACGTCTATGATTACGTCATCTAATCTATGATTAGATATGGTAACCAAAATAATCCTATAACACATGAGGAAGGTGTGTGTGTGTGTATGAGAGAGAGTGTGTGTGTAAGGTGGGATGTGCAAAAATGGCGGACGTGACTCTCGTGGAGAGTATGTCACGTGAGATTTCCGGCCAGAGAATATGGCTGCGAATGTGGGCATAGAGAAACCGGTCAATGGTGTCTACCAGTTTACCGCGTGTCTCCGCTTGTACGATAACTTAGGGACAATGCTGACCTTTATCATGAAGTTATCTACTAGCCAAAAGTGTGTGCGGGAATGTTTGTGAGGGGTCGCGTGTGTGCGTGTGTGTGTGTGTGTGGTTAGTACGAGAGAGAGAGAGAATAAAGTGATGGCCCCAAAGCCGGTTTCGCGATTGTGGGAGAGAAAGCAGCTGTTAGTTTATCACTCAGAGACGCGGTGGATGGCTCGTAAACTGTCCCGCGGTCTTTGATTCTTTAATGGATAAACTCAGTGTCGGTCTCACCCGCGATGGCGGAAATACACAACAGTCCAATGTGGTTGGACTACAACACAGCAGATCTCATTCGTGATAACCGTACATTAAAGTAATACCTTGAGTATTATTAGCAGCAATGGGCGGACTCTGCGGTCCATAAACTGTACAAGCAATAACCTTGATACATAAGAATAACACACTATAATATTCTATCTCTGCCCAGATGTAAACCTCTTACTTGAATCGCATGAGGATGCAGCTAGAATGTGTGTTCACCCGTCGTTTGACTCCGACTCGTTTCCTCGAGGCTCGGGTGATGACGGGAGGCCGTTTCCTCACTCTGTTGGTGGGCGGTACGGCTGCTGATTCTTGGCGGGCTGGTGGAGAAATCAGCGACGTCGACTTGATTGAAGATGGAAGAGAAATCTTTTCTCTTCACTTCTGCAGGCAAACGGATGAAGATGCGGATTGCTCAGCGGTCTCCTTCGGATCCGTTAGAGTGTTTGGTGGAACACAGAGTAATCTCAAATCATCCAGCAAGATGGAGATTGTATGGCCACAGTTTCAAGTAGGACGCTACTTCCTTGTGCCACAAGGCTACACCTGAGAGCAGCGATGAGCTGTGTCTACACATGGCGAGCAAAGTTGCTGGAAGCAAATCCCGGAAGTATTTCAGAGGTATTTCTACTCCTGATGACGTCATGGTTGAGGGGCGTTCTGTTGTGTGCCTCATCCAATAGGAGTTAAGAGTTCGATCCTTTAGTGAGCAAGGCTTCATGGGATTTGTAGTCTGTTTTGGACTCCCTTTGTTTGATTTTGGCACGGTTTTTATCAGTAAGATTTATGATTTTGTATGTGGGCCTGAGTTAGGTTTTATGACTGTGTTAGGCCTGCCTTTGTCTTCTATCTGAATACATGAGGCCCAACATATTTGACCACTTTATAGATAGCAAAGTCATGATAGTTGTGTGAAAAATTTAGTAAACTGCATTTTCTTTGCTGTGTAACACAGCAGATATCAATATAAAGGGATGTGAAAATCTGATATTTGCATTTGAAAATATTACTTTAATTTAGTTGTCTGTGTTAAAGGGATAGTTCACCAAGAAATGAAAATTCTCTGATCATTTATTCACCATCAAGCCATCCCAGATGTGTATGACTTTCTTTCTTCTGCTGATCACAAACAAAGATTTTTAGAAGAATATTTCAGCTCTGCAGGACCACAGGTTTACAATGCAAGTGAATGGGTACCAAAATTTTAAAGCCCCCCAAAAACACATAAAGACAGCATAAAAGAAATCCATACACGTCAAATCGTTAAATCCATATCTTTAGAAGCCATATGATAGGTGTGAGTGAGAAACAGATCAAGATAAATACATGTAAAACCACATACAGACATATGCACAATAAAACATGAATAAAATATAATTACAGTATATCTATGTACACTCATAGGCAATCGAGAAAAGATGTGCTTTCAATTTAGATTTAAAAGTCTCAATAGTAAAACAGGATCTAGTTATTCCAAAGATAGGAAGCGGCAACCAAGAAATCCTTTCGATTTCAAACGAGATTTGGGGACACTCAAGAGCAGGCTCTGTGATGACCTTAAAGGCCTAGATGTCTGATAATGATTAAGAAGATCAGAAATATAGTGAGGTGCGAGCCCATGTAGACCATTAAAAACAGTTAAAAGTACCTTAAATTGAACTCTATATTTGACTGGAAGCCAGTGAAGAGAGGCCATCACAGGAAAAATACTGACATACTTCTTAGTGCCAGTCAGAAGCCTAGCCGCAGCATTTTGTACTAATTGTAGGCATGATAATGAGGCGTTTGGAAGCCCCAGATACAATGAGTTACAATAGTTTAATCTGGATGAAATGAAAGCAGGAATAACAGTCTCTAGATCCTTGAAAGACAGGCAGAATTTGAGTTTGGCAATAGACCTAAGCTGGAAAAAGGCTCTTTTTTACAACAGAATTTATTTGTTTGTCAAATTTTAAATCGGAATTAAAGATGACACCCAGATTCCTCACCTGAATCTGTACATTAGTGGTAAGTGGGCCAAGATCTTTGACTATGTGTTTGGCCGATTCAGAAGGGCCAAACATTATAACTTCAGATTTATTTTCATTAAGCTGAAGAAAATTAGCAGCCATCCAACTTTTGATATCATTTAGACAGTCAAAAAACAAAAGTAGAAGAATCTGAAAGTGAAAGTGGAGATTGGATAGTGAAAAAGGACTTAAATATTGATCTGTTTTTCACACACACTTACCATATCACTTCTGAAGATATGGATTTAACCACTGGAGTCGTATGGATTACTTTATGTGCTTTTGGAGCTTACAAATTTTGGTACCCATTCACTTACATTGTATACGACCTACAGAGCCGAAATATTCTTCTCAGAGGCATAGCACCAAATTTTGGGCCCTGGGCACAGAACAGTTTTAGGGCCCCCTGACCAAGTTGGGTTTGTGGTGGGGATAAAATCCAGTATAAACATTTTAGATGGATATTTAACAGTGCTAATTCACAACTTTTTTATTTTCAAACGCAAATATTATTTAGAGTTTTGAGTTTTCTTGTTGGCAAAGTCACCATAACATTTCTGAAATGAGAAGAGTGCCAGGTTGTTCGGTCTATCCTGAGACATTTCTGTTCTCAGATAGTTTTAGAAATTCTTAACTTGCTAACTGATATTTACACAGGGTCTAAAATTTACTTAAAATTTGGGCTGGCCTGGGTATTGTTACAGGTTTCCAGATTCTAGGTATATTTAGGTTATTTCATTCAACTTAAATATAAAATAAATGATTTCTCAGCTCATGCTGTTAATTATGAAGGGATCTTCTAACCTTCTAGGTAACCCTTCTAGGTACAATTTGAAAATATTTATTTAACAAATTAGATTTTGTCAGTTTTTCATCATATTAGTTGCATTTTAGCTTTTGAAAAATTGTCAAATTCATTATATTCCATCAATAAATGTCTTGAAACTGTATTTATTATTTTTCATATATATTTTTCACATTTTTATTGTTTACATGAATAAATTGTTCCATTTACAATGATTTACACTGATACTCAGAACACATGCTAAATCAGTACTGTCTCTTTAAATAGACAAGACATCTGAGCACAATGACAAGTGATTTTGTTCTTTTGGTGGCTTAATCATAAACATCTGTTGGTAAATTTTGCACTGAAGTAAAATATGTTTAAACAGTAAATGCGTGAGTAGCGGCAGATGTTGACAGATTGATTTGAATTGTGCACGTCACTTTATTAAGCAAGCATCTTAATAAATGTTGTTGTGTTGTTCACTGTTTAATGAAAAGCATGTACTGATGCAGTTGCTAATAATGTTACCTTCCACCTGGTGAATATTTCTGTTTTATTTTCTCGGCAAAAGCATTTTTTCTCGCATTTGGCACGTGCCAGGTGTTAATTTTGGACCATGTTTACATGAACATCAAACAAATATTCACCTAAGTAGCTACGTTGACATGTATGACTCACTTTTCTTCTGTAAAAAAATAATCAGTTGTCTGCTACCTCCCGCTCTTTCTCTGCTTCTTTTTCTTTTGAATGTCCGATTTTGGATTAATTTCTGGAGATACATTTACGGAGTAAGCAAATGACATCATGGCGTGTACTCAGTTTGGACCGCCCACCGCTGATGGAACAGACCACTTTCACTTGTTGAGGGGGGTTGGGGGTTGCTAACATGGGAGGAGACAAGGCAGATTATAGGAGAACTCCCCATTTTTACAGGTTGCGATGTTTTATTCCAACAAATAGCATGTTATTACTATATATAACAAATGATAATATAATGGAATATCAATGAAGCCTTTCTATGGGCCTCACTCCAGTGAGGGCCCCTGTTACTCAGGTCCATAATTACCCGCGTTCTGGCGCCCCTGATTCTTCTAAAAATCTTTGTTTGTGTTCAGCAGAAGAAAGAAAGTCATACACATCTCGGATGACATGAGGGTGAGGAAATTATGAGCGATTTTTCAGAGAAATGTGTAAATTCAGTCGATAATAACAGTTAAAGTATCAACACAAATAGTCAGCCAACTGGTGCAAACACATTGAAGAAAGACTGAAGAAAAAAAGGGTTTTATTTAGTTTGAAAGGAAAATAGTAATGCCGTGTTCATAATAGAGACCAACATAGATCCCACAGGTGCAAATGCTTTTTCCTCAGCCTCAGACAGCATAACCATGGATCACCCACCGTCTGTTTACTGTCCATTTGATGCAGAGGTGTAGATTCCAGGGGGGATGGGGGGGAGGTAACCCCCCAAATAACAAAAAACAAGCAAGAACAAGGCATGTAAATTCTTTATACTGTAAACCCCCTCAATGTTCAAGCCAAATCTACACCCTTGATTTGGTGCATATTGCGATCAAAAATAGTTAGCGCTGGATGAAATTCACAGGTCCAGTCTGATTGACTGGCTTTAACTTCTGTGAGAATTCACATTTTCCACCATTCATTTAGTTTTTTCGTACAACCATTCGCAGAAACTGTCACACCTTTATTTTTTTCAGTGACAGTCTATTATTGTGGTATAATCCATTTTTAATGAACCTGTCGCTAAACGTATAATAACAAAGAAAACTTTGGTTATTCCCTTTACATGTCAATCAGACAGCCTCTTTTTTTAAGTAGGCAGTTCTTGGCCAGAATAAGCTGAAATCTGGGCCGGACTGTATGCTGATAGTCAAAAATCTGGCTACACAAGACATGAGATCAGAGAAAGAAGCAATATTTTTAACTGTAAAGAGACTGACAGATCAATCCAGTCGGAGCCTTTTCCTAAATTAGTAGTGTATTTGAATACTAGGTCGAGGTTACAGTTAATACTCTTAAAGCTGCATTGTAATGTTTTTCTAAATGCTGTCTCCTATCACAGCTTTATATCCAGAGACAAATATATGAAAGCCATTTGCATCTGTTTATATACAGTATACATATTTGTTCTGACTCAAAATGTAAGTGCTAGTCATTTTCTTTTGACAATTCTGGGGTATAAAAATTATGTTACCAAAAATGCTTCAGGACCAGACATGCAGTAGCATTGTAATTCCTTTTTTACTGTTTACGGTCTTGAAAAGGTCTTTATGGTGACAGCTGGAGGAAAATTCCTCTGTAAACAAACTGTATCCCATGTTTATGCCTCCAAATACATTTGCAAATATATTTGGAATTATGCTTAAGTGAACCAAGAGCACTGTTCACAAAGCATGTTATTTGCGAACTGTGCTGCAGACTTTCAGAATGTTAATAAGGAAATCCATTCTTAAACTAATAATGTGATGTGCAGAGGCTGATAGAAAATGTAAGCTAGTGGAACATGACTGTCTTTGCACCGTTAATGACAATGCAACGCAGGTTTCTTGTGCTGAAATACTGTGCGTAAAAGTAATGCGACTGTTTGATTAAGTCGCCCCTTTGTGTGTCTTTTGAGTGCAAACTTACAAAATGTATGTAAAAAAACAAACCAAAGTGTTTGTTCATTCTTTCCTCACTCTGTAGACCTCCAGAGGAGCTCAAACAGTGGCAGCTTACAGCTCTTTCCCCTGAGTGCACTGCCAGCTGGGAGGACCAGTGCAGAGGCTCCCTCAAGGGTTTCAAAGGCCTCACTGGCTGAGTGAGTAATTAGGTTAGCCAGGTTACAGCTGTTTGGATCCCTGCTAGTGCCACAGACAGACCATTAGCTCTGGCAGGAGTATCGGCTAATTATGGATGTGACAAGACTGCTAATAATTGTTGATTTTCATATAATTACAGCTAATAAAATAATTTCTGTGTGCAGTAGTGAATAAGATCACAGACCTTGCACAACTGGCAAGGCGATAGAATTTTAGATTAGGGAATATTTTAAAAGAACCTTTTAAAAATTATTTATGTATTTTTTTTTTTATTTTTTTTTTTTTGGTTGTGCTAATAGGATCTCACATTTGCACAAATAAGATTAGAATATAATAAGGATAAAACAGAATTTGCCTCTTTATAGTGACATTTTTCTTGGACTCGAACTTGGGATTGGTACAAAAACATATCTTTTTTTATTTCTTAAAATAAATCGCAGCAGAATTGGTATTATTTCCCAGTTATAATACTGCATTAAATCCTAAATTGTATTGGGATATAAAATGTATTTGCAGGTTAAATATCAAAGGCTTTTGAAAGGGTTAGTTCATCTTAAACTTAAAATTATTTAAATTAGCTAAGGTAATATGTTTTGCGAATGACATGAGGCTGAATAAATAATAACAGATTTTCATTTTGAGTGAACTATGCCTTTAACATCATTGACCCCGAATGGAAAAAAGGAGGACTAATGAGTAATGAGAGAGACAGAAACATGTTTCTTTTTCCCTCCATTATGTTCATCTGTCAGACTGTCAGTCACTCACCTCATAATAATGACAGATCACAGTGAGTAGATGAAGCATAATTTCATCACCTCTTCTGACCTGCTCCTGATCACAATCACTGTTACATTTCTGTATTCATGAATGCATCAAATTGACATAGGATGGCAAAAATATGGAGAACAGCACACATCAGCAAGTGATGCCTTTGTTTCTACCTTGTGAAAAAGGTGCAGGGTGCAGCGGCTGGGCTGAAAACAGAAAACAACATTTTGTAAAACATCAGCCATGTTCTGAAATCACTGGAGCATTTTTTATTTTATTTTAATTTTAATTTTAAATGGGCACAATTGAGGAGACAAATAACTAGACATTGAGATCATCCAACACACACACACACGCACGCACGCACGCACACACACACACACACACACACACACACACACACACACAGTGTACAATACATTGGAGAAAAATATTTGTCAACCAAGCAACTTTTACAGCTCTTGTATATTCCTATTAACAATAAGTTTAGAAAATTTTAATTGAAACTGTAAAATAACTTGGTCCATAAACCACTCCTCTAGTATCTTTTTGAAAAAATTACTATGGTATTATATTTTTAATAAAAAACGTATATTAATTGTAATAAAATTAAACTAAAAATTTACAAAATTATTCTCTGTATTCTCTGAAGATACTTCATGATGGCACCGCGATGGCAGCCTCGGTGTGGAGCGCTCCTATTGTTTTGTTGTTTTGTTTGTTTGTCCTGTGTTTAGTAATCTTTTTCCAGTCAGTTTTACCAGAGATGAACTGCTGAACATTCGACAGCTTATACCAGACAGTCTTTTCCCGGTTTTTGAATATTCAGACGTTTTGCTAGACATTTTAGGTGGAGGCGTGGCTTTGTTGTTCAGGAGACGAAGGCGAGGAAGACGAGCCTGTGCGCTGGTCAAACTCCATCGTCGGGGCTTTCGAACAATGCTGCCGAGCATTCATCTTGCGAATCTCCACTCTCTTCCTAACAAAACGGACGAACTACATCTCCTCACCTGCACAAACAAGGACTTTTCAACCTCTGCTGCCTTGTGCTTCACAGAAACCTGGCTGAGTGAAGCCGTTCTGGACAGCGCGTTACATCTGCCGGACTTTCAGCTGTTCAGAGCGGATCGCATCGTGGAGTTAACGGGGAAAACGAGAGGCAGTGGAACATGCTTCTACATCAATGAAAGTTGGTGTACAGATGTAACAACATTAAAGAGGATGTGCTGTCCTAATTTGGAAGCACTCTTTATTAACTGTAAGCCTTTCTACTCATCGCGGGAGTTTTCCTCATTTATTCTGGTGAGTGTGTATTTCGCGCCAAACGCATGTTTGAATGCGGCGCTGCAAAAGCTGGCTGATCAAATCACAGACACGGAACAACAATACCCGGACTCAGTTATTATTATTCTTGGGGATTTTAACAAAGCAAATCTCACACGTGAACTGCCCAAATACAAACAGCACATTACATGCCCCACCAGAGACAGGAACATACTGGATCATTGCTACACAACAATAAAGGATGCATATCGCTCTGTCCCTAGAGCAGCTTTGGGACTCTCTGATCACTGTCTGGTTCATCTTCTTCCAACCTACAGGCAGAAATTAAAATCAACCAAGCCAGTAGTAAGGACTGTAAAGAGATGGACCAATGAAGTAGAGCAGGAACTACAAGCCTGCTTCGATTGCATGGATTGGAGTGTTTTTGAGGCTGTAGCCACAGACCTGGACGAGCTCACAGATACTGTTACATCATATATCAGTTTCTGTGAGGATATGTGCATTCCTACTACGACTTATTTAAAATTCAACAACGACAAACCGTGGTTTACAGCAGAGCTCAGGCAGCTTCATCAGACCAAAGAGGATGCTTACAGGGGTGGGGATAAAGTCTTGTACAATCAGGACAGGAACACATTGAACAAGGAAATCAGAGTGGCTAAAAGAAGATACTCTGAGAAGCTGAAAAACAAGTTTTCAGCTAATGACCCTGCATCAGTGTGGAGTGGCATGAAATAACTCACAAATTACAGGACTCCTACCCCCAACCCTGTGGTGGACCAACAACTGGCTGACGACCTGAATGTGTTCTACTGCAGATTTGAAATGCCCAATCTCACACCCCACACCCACTCTGACCTTCACTTCACACAAACACCAACACCTCGTGCAACCCCCCTCCTCCCCCTCCTGCTACTCAACCTGCACTTAAGATCTGTGAAGATGATGTGAGCCGCGTCTTTCGGAAACAAAAGACGAGGAAAGCTTCAGGCCCAGATGGCGTCTCACCAGCGTTTCTTCAATCCTGTGCTAACCAGCTGGCCCCCATCTTCACACAGATCTTCAATAGATCACTGGAGCAGTGTGAAGTCCCATGCTGCTTCAAATGCTCAATCTTTATTCCTGTCCCAAAGAAACCAAAAATCACAGGACTTAATGACTACAGACCTGTCGCCCTGACGTCTGTGGTCATGAAATCATTTGAGAGACTGGTGTTGGCCCACCTGAAGAACATCACTGGACCCTTTCTAGATCCCCTTCAATTTGCTTATCGAGCAAACAGGTCTGTGGATGATGCAGTCAACATGGGATTGCATCATATCCTGCAACATCTGGACAGACCAGGGACATATGCAAGGATCCTTTTTGTGGAATTCAGTTCAGCTTTCAACACCATCATCCCAGCTATACTCCAGAATAAATTACACCAACTCTCTGTTCCCATATCTATCTGTCAGTGGATTACCAGCTTTCTGACGGACAGGCAGCAGCTCATGAGACAGGGGAAACTCACTTCCAGCACCTGTACAATCAGCACTGGTGCCCCCCAGGGATGTGTGCTCTCCCCACTACTCGTCTCCCTCTACACCAGTGACTGCATCACCAAAGACCCCTCTGTCAAGCTCCTGAAGTTTGCAGATGACACCACTGTCATCGGCCTCATCCAAGTTGACGATAAGTCTGCATACAGAAGGGAGGTTGAACAGCTGGCTGTCTGGTGCAGTCAAAACAACCTTGAGCTGAACATGCTCAGAATGGTGGAGATGATTGTGGACATTAGGAGAAACACCCCAACACTGACCCTCCTCACCATTCTAAACAGCACTGTGGCAGCAGTGGAGTCATTCAGGTTCCTGGGCACTACCATCTCACAGGACCTGAAGTGGGAGACACACATTGACTCCATTGTGAAAACTCCTGTCACCAAGACAAATTCCTTGTATGTGTAAGCATTCTTGGCAATAAAGCTGATTCTGATTTATTTAGGAATTGTAAAATAGTTCGCTTAAAACATATCTCAAGACCACAGACCAGTGAGTAGATGTGTTTTGTTGATTTTTTTAATTTATTTTTTTTATTATTCTTTCAGTATATATATCACTCTCCTTAACTGTATGGAAGAATATATACTGAAGGACTTTTGATGAGACACACACACACAGACACACACAAAATCAAAGCAAAGCCAAATGAAATTAAACAAAAGCCAAGCGAAATGAAAGCAAAACCTCAAGAAACAAAATTAAAGCTAAGCAAAACAAAAATCAAAAGCCAAATGAAACTAAATGAAAGCAAAATGAGACAAATGCCAAACAAAGCCAAACAAAAACAAAAAATCACAAATAAAGCAATGCCAAACTAAATGAAACAAAAGCCAAATGAAATGAAAGCAAAACCTCAAGAAACAAAATGAAGAAATAAATTGAATAAATAAAATAAAGCCAAACAAAACAAAACAAAATGAGACTAAACAATAGCCAAATGAAACAAAAGCCAAACAAAACAATAAACAAAACACAGAACACAAATAAAGCAAAGCCAAACGAAATAAAAGAAAAAAACAGAGGAAACATAAACAAACTAAACAAAACAAAAGATTAAAGCTAAATGAAACAAAAGCTAAATGAAACTAAATGAAAGACAAATGAAACACAAGCTAAACAGAGTCAAACAAAACAAAACAGAACACAAATAAATCAAAGCCAAGCAAAATAAAACAAAAGCCAAACAAATTGAAAGGAAAATCTCAGGAAGCAAAATAAAAGCCAAACAAAACAAAAATTAAAGCCAAATAAAACAAAAGCCAAATTAAACTAAATAAAAGCCAAACAAGACAAAAGCCAAACAAATCCAAACAAAACAAAACACAGAGCACAAATAAAGCAAAGCCAAACAAAATGAAACAAAAGCTAAATGAAATGAAAGAAAGGATTCCAAACTTTTTTAGCCTTGCAAGTTTTTTTTTTTTTTTTTTGATAATTAATGATCTTGGCTGTCCACATCTGTCTGTGTCAACACAATAGAATAAGCAACCATTTACGCTCATGTAAAATGCGATAGTGCCTCCCGGTGGCCAATGTTTTTCAAATTTTGTGCAGACTTCTTGGGCCAGGAGTCAAATAGGCACACCAAGTTTCATTCCGATCGGCCTTTGTTAACCTTGTCAGATAGTTGCTGAAAATTTAGCGGTTGATGGCGCCATGTTTTTCAAGATACACTATATTGCCAAAAGTATTCGCTCACCCATCCAAATAATTGAATTCAAGTGTTCCAAGCTTCCATGGCCACAGGTGTATAAAATGAAGCACCTAGGCATGCAGACTGCTTCTACAAACATTTGTGAAAGAATGGGCCGCTCTCAGGAGCTCAGTGAATTCCAGCGTGGTACTGTGATAGGATGCCACCTGTGCAACAAGTCCAGTCATGAAATTTCCTCGCTACTAAATATTCCACAGTCAACTGTCAGTGGTATTATAACAAAGTGGAAGCGATTGGGAATGACAGCAACTCAGCCACAAAGTGGTAGGCCACGTAAAATGACAGAGTGTGGTCAGCGGATGCTGAGGCGCATAGTGCGCAGAGGTCGCCAACTTTCTGCAGAGTCAATCACTACAGACCTCCAAAGTTCAGATTAGCTCAAGAACAGTGTGTAGAGAGCTTCATGGAATGGGTTTCCATGGCCGAGCAGCTGCATCCAAGCCATACATCACCAAGTGTAATGCAAAGCGTCGGATGCAGTGGTGTAAAGCACGCCGCCACTGGACTCTGGAGCAGTGGAGACGCGTTTTCTGGAGTGACGAATCACGCTTCTCCATCTGGCAATCTGATGGACGAGTCTGGGTTTGGCGGTTGCCAGGAGAACAGTACTTGTCTGACTGCAGTGTGCCAACTGCGAAGTTTGGTGGAGGGGGGATTATGGTGTGGGGTTGTTTTTCAGGAGTTGGGCTTGGCCCCTTAGTTCCAGTGAAAGGAACTCTGAATGCTTCGGCATACCAAGAGATTTTGGACAATTCCATGCTCCCAACTTTGTGGGAACAGTTTGGGGATGGCCCCTTCCTGTTCCAACATGACTGTGCACCAGTGCACAAAGCAAGACATGGATGAGCGAGTTTGGTGGGGAAGAACTTGACTGGCCTGCACAGAGTCCTGACCTCAACCCGATAGAGCACCTTTGGGATGAATTAGAGCGAAGACTGCGAGCCAGGCCTTCTCATCCAACATCAGTGTCTGACCTCACAAATGCGCTTCTGGAAGAATGGTCAAAAATTCCCATAAACACACTCCTAAACCTTGTGGAAAGCCTTCCCAGAAGAGTTGAAGCTGTTATAGCTGCAAAGGGTGGGCCGACGTCATATTAAACCCTATGGATTAAGAATGGGATATCACTTAAGTTCATATGCGTCTAAAGGCAGATGAGCGAATACTTTTGGCAATATAGTGTATGCGACAGTCCTCATACACCCTGATGGCACCTTGATTTTGCAGTTTTCATTGTTATAGTGCCACCAAGTGGTCGAGGGGAGTAATTTGTTTCATGTGAATGAAAAAATGGGTCCTCAAAATGACCCCATACATAAGTGACTTAAATTTGGTGAAAATATCTCATTCCGTTCAAGAATTACAAGCATTTAAGTAAAAGTGGCCACGCCTACTTTGTATGTTTTGGGGTACCGTTGCAATGATGATTTGAAATGTAAATTTGTTTTTTTTTTATAATTATTGATAAAGGGAATCCAGACAATCTTTCTGCACTGGAAGAAACTTAAATGGGAGATTGCGCACTCTTAACCTATAAGAACGGCTCTTATGTGTTTACATGGTCATGTAATCTGCATTCTCTGACTCTATTGGAAATTTAGGTGTGTATTTTAATCTCTTGCAAAACCCTGGAATATGCATTTCCCTATCTGTCACTCACTCGACGTTGTGTCAATGTAGTGACACTAGGGGTCACTCTTGGGAGCCCCAAACACCTCTGCTTTTTTGAAAAAAGGCCAATGAGAATTTGCATGCCACTCCCCCGGACATACGGGTATAAAAGGAGCTGGTATGCAACCACTCATTCAGATTTTATCTGCGTAGCTGAATGGTTCTATTAATTGAAGCTGAATTCATCCGTGAAGTTCATTCACCTCATCTGCTGGATTCTACGGCGCATTTCAGCGGCTTCTTCCCCTCTGCATCTGTGGAGTGCAGAGAACGCCCCTGGGCGATTTGGCAGAAACAACTAAAAGAGTATATTCTAAAAAGAGTATATTTTCTTTCTAAAAGAGCGGCACACACGGAACGTCTTTTTAAAGATGCCTTTCCGTTTGTGTGTTATTCCTGGTTGCGGTTGATATCTCTCCGCTTCTGACAGCCATGATCGCTGTCTTACGTGTCTGGGCACTGCCCACGCGGAGACATCGTTCGTGGATGAGTCATGTCCTCATTGCGAGAACATGACCATGGCAACGTTGTGGTCGCCGCTTGCTTTTGTAAGCCACACCAGCGGCTCCCCGCACCGGTCCTTCTACCTACGGGTTTGAGGCCACGTTGGTTAGCACTGGGGGCGATTTGGGAACATCAATGAGACCACTTCCGCCAGGTATCCCCCCACGGACCTCCCATTCCCCAGCATGCTTGCTTGCCCCGATCGGGCTCTCGCGTGAGACCGCCGGCTCGTCTCAGCGCGAGTTCGACTTCTCGTTCAGAGCTCCGGAAGACAATGAGTTATGGAGCACAGCATCAGAGAGCGGGCTCATCCAGTCTGACACAGAGGTTTTGGCTGGGCTTCCTCCTTAGGGAATGGTCGCCCAGTCTCACGCCGATGTGGAAATGACAGACATGCTTTCCCGGGCGGCCGCGAGCGTCAGGCTAGAGTGTAACCCTTCACTCTCCCCTAAACCTCGCGGCTCGATGACCGGTTCCTGGGCACGGGGCGCCGCCCACGGCCATGCCCCTCCCCCATTCCTTTCTTCCTGGAAGTGCATGAGGAGCTGACAAGATCAAGGCACATTTTTCTGGTGCACTTGTGTCCGCAGAGCACCCAAAGCTCCCGTCCAGGGCCTGTAGGTTTACGTTGTCCCTGATGACTGTGTCCTGCAGTGCCGCTGGACAAGCCACCTACGCCCTGCATGCCATGGCTCTCCTGCAAGTACACCAAGCCAAGGCACTAAAAGAACTGCACGAGGGTAGTTCTGACCCAGGATTGATGCAGGAACTGCGCTCAGTGTCCAACCTCACTCTCCGGGCATTGAAGGTCACAGCGCGGTCTCTCGGGCAGGCGATGTCCACCCTGGTGGTCCAGGAGCACCACCTTTGGCTCAACTTGGTCGAGATGGAAGAGGCAGACAAGGCACGGTTCCTTGACGCCCCCATTTCCTAGGTTGGCCTGTTTGGCGATGCTGTCGAGGACTTTGCCCAGCAGTTCTCAGCGGTGAAGAAGCAGATGGAGGTCTTACAACATATCCTGCCCCGGTGCAGCTTAAGACCCTGCACCCTGTCTGCTCGTTGCCAAGGGCGTCCTCCTGCAGCAACAACACCGGCTCTACCGCAGCCCGCCCCCGTGGCCCAGCTCTGACGTGGGGCCCTCCACAGGAAGCAGATGCCACCCGTCATGCTGGTCAACAGACCACTCCATCCCCCGGTGGAGGTCCGGGAGGAGAATCTTTTGTCGTCGCATGCCCAGGAGGCTACGGCACCCAAAAGCCCGACAAAAGAATGGTTCCCTCATCTCCTGGGTCACATATCCAGTGTGCATGGCCATCGTCACGACCACCATCCACCGTCCCATTTTGGCAGATATGGAGCTCCCTGTGCGCCCAGCTGTGGCACAAACACGCCCACACGGGATTGGTTCCAGTGGACTACGGGGACAAGATTCCTCCTCCCCACTCCTCAGCCAATCTTATGGTGGGTGGCAGGAGCCAGGTAAGTGCTTCGATGTCCCTGGACTCAGCCACGTAACAGCCACGAGGCTCGAGTCCCCTCGATGTGGCACCTCGAGCTCCGCCCTACCGCAAGGCCCCACTCGCTGGTACGTCTGACATGATCATTCCCTTGGTCCCCCTCGCCCAGAGTTTGGGTAACCCGGACTGTCCGACTTGGCTATGTGATTCAGAGCGCTGCTACCTTGCGTGCAGAGATCGCTACCCTTCTGCGCAAGGGCATGATAGAGCCTGTCCCTCCAGCCGAGATGAAGAAAGGGTTCTACAGCCCTTACTTCATCGTACTGAAGAAAGGCGGTGGGTTGTGACCAATCATGGACCTGCGAGTACTGAACTGGGCTTTGCACAGACTCCCGTTCAAGATGCTGACCCAAAAACGCATTCTAGCGAGCATCCGGCATAAAGATTGGTTCGCGGCGGTAGACCTAAAGGACGCGTACTTTCACATCTCCGTCTTACATTGACACAGACCCTTCCTGCGGTTTGCCTTCGAAGGCCAGGTGTACCAGTACAAGGTCCTCCCCTTCGGCCTGTCCCTGTCCCCTCGCGTCTTCACGAAGGTCGCAGAGGCTGCCCTTGCCCTGCTAAGGGAAGTGGGCGTCCGCATCCTCAACTATCTCGATGACTGGCTAATCCTAGCTCACTCTTGAGAGTTGCTGTACGCACACAGGGACCTCGTGCTCCGGCACCTCAGCCGACTGGGGCTTCGGGTCAACTGGGAAAAGAGCAAGCTCTCCCCAGTTCAGAGCATCTCTTTTCTTGGTTTGGAGTTGGACTCAGTCTCGATGAAAGCGCGCCTCACGAACGAGCACACACAGTCGGTGCTGAACTGTCTGAAGGCATTCAGACGGAGAACAGCGGTTCCACTGAAACTTTTTCAGAGGCTCCTGGGGCATATGACATCCTCAGCGGCAGCCACACCGCTTTGGTTGATGCATATGAGACCGCTTCAGCACTGGCTTCAGATATGAGTCCCGAGATGGGCATGGTGCCGTGGGACACATTGTGTGGCCATCACGCCGATCTGTCACCACCTCTTCAGCCCATGGACCGACCTTGCATTTCTACAGGCAGGGGTTCCCCTAGAGCAGGTCTCCAGGTGAGTCGTGGTAAAAACAGACGCCTCCAAGAAGGGCTAGGGTGCCGTATGCAATGGGCACACAGCTGTCGGCTCCTGGACTGGCCCGCGGCTGCATTGGCACATCAACTGCCTAGAGTTGTTGGCAGTACTGCTCGCCCTGCGGAGGTTTTGGTCATTGATCCAGGACAAGCACATGTTGGTCTGGACAGACAATACAGCATCGGTAGCGTACATCAACCGCCAAGGCGGTCTACGCTCCCATTGCATGTCACAACTCACCCAGTCAGCAGCGCCTCAAGTCGCTACAAGCCACTCACATCCTGGGCGACCTCAACACTGCAGTGGACGTGCTGCCACGTCAGGTTACCCTCAGGGGCGAGTGGAGGCTCCACCCTCAGGTGGTCCAGCTGATTTGGAGTCAATTCGGTCGAGCACAGGTGGACCTGTTTGCTTCCTGGGAATCCTCCCACTGCCCACTTCGGTATGCCCTGACCAAGGCACCCCTTGGTATAGATGTGCTGGCACACAGCTGGCCCCTGGACTACGCAAATACGCGTTTCCCCCAGTGAGCCTACTTGCACAGACCCTGTGTTAGGTCAGGGAGGACGAGGAGCAGATCATCTCATGCTCCTCCCTTTTTCAGGGATGGGGCACCATCTGGCAACTGCAACCAGACCTCTGGAATCTCCACGTATGACCCCTGGACGGGATGCGGAAGACCTAAGTGGCCTACCACCCGCGGTGGTAGACACGATCACTCAGGCTAGAGCTCCCTCTACGAGGCACCTGTATGCCTTGAAGTGGCGTCTGTTCGCTAGGTGGTGTTCTTCCTGATGTGAAGACCCCCAGAGATGTGCAGTTGGATCAGTGCTTTCCTTCCTGCAGGAGAGGCTGGAGGGGCGGCTGTCCCCCTCCACCCTGAAGGTGAATGTAGCCGCTATTTTGGCTCATCACGATGCAGTAGATGGAAATATTTGGGGAAGCACGACTTGATCATCAGGTTCCTGAGAGGCGCTAGGAGGTTGAATCCCTCCAGACCGCACCTCGTCCCCTCATGGGACCTCTCTGTAGTCCTTCGGGGTCTACAGTGAGCTCCCTTTGAGCCCTTGGAGTCAGCTGAGCTTAAGGCACTCTCTTTGAAGACTGCCCTACTGACTGCGCTCACTTCCATCAAAAGGGTAGGGGAACTGCAGGCGTTCTCTGTCAGCGAATCGTGCCTGGAGTTCAGTCCAGGTTACTCTCACGTGATCCTGAGACCCCGACCGGGCTATGTGCCCAAGGTTCCCACGACTCCTTTTAGGGATCAGGTGGTGAACCTACAAGCGCTGCCCCAAGAGGAGGCAGACCCAGCCTTGGCGTTGCTGTGTCCGGTGCGAGCTTTACGCATCTATTTGTATCGCACGCAGAGCCTTAGAAGTTCCGAGCAGCTCTTTGTTTGCTTTGTTGGTCAACGGAAAGGAAGGGCTGTCTCCAAACAGAGGATCACCCACTGGGTCATCGATGCCATCACGATGGCATATCCGGCTCAGGACAAGCCACCTCCTGTGGGGTTATGAGCCCACTCTGCCAGGAGTGTGGCGGCCTCCTGGGCTCTGGCCAGTGGTGCCTCTTTGGCAGAATTCTGCAGAGCAGCGGGCTGGGCAACACTCAACACATTTGCGAGGTTCTACAATCTCCGGGTTGAGCCGGTCTCATCCTGTGTATTGGCAGGCACAAGCAGGTAAGTTCCGGTAAAACTGGCCGGGTGTACCGCTTGCGCATAGCGCCTTTCCCTTGAGGTGAAGACGTGTGCTCTTGACTCCCAGTCGTGTTCACAGACCTTTTTGGGCGGGGTGTGGTCTCCATGGTGTCTTCCCCTTGGGAGGGACACCCCCCAATGCAGACACTTATGGCTCCCAGTCAGTTAACAAATTCCACTCTTTTTGGAGAGAAAAGAGAGGGAAAAGAGGCCTCGGCTGGGCTAGCCTGTCCCTGTAGTTGGGCAGTCGACTTGTTCCTGATGGACCGTTCAATGCCCATAAGAGCACTGGGGGAGGTTACGTGATGGCCTGGTGCGCTGGCTACGAGGCACACAGCAGTCTGCCCTTCACACACCACCAGTTCATGTAACACAGTTCAGCTAGTTGTGGCATTTTGTATAGTGACCCCTAGTGTCACTACATCGACACAATGTCGAGTGAGTGACAGATAGGGAACGTCCTGGTTACTTTCGTAACCTCCGTTCCCTGATGGAAGGAATGAGACGTTGTGTCCCTCTTGCCACAACACTGAACTACACACTGAAATGGCCGGGACCTGGTCTCGGCTCCTCAGCACAAAACCTGAATGAGTGGTTGCATACCAGCTCCTTTTATACCCGTATGTCCGGGGGAGTGGCCTTTTTAAAAAAAAGCAGAGGTGTTTGGGGCTCCCAAGAGTGACCCCTAGTGTCACTACATCGACACAATGTCTCGTTCCCTCCATCAGGGAACGGAGGTTACGAAAGTAACCAGGACGTTTTCTTAAGTGCATATAAACGGGGTCAATAATGTGGCTCATCCTGTTAAACGCCAGATAATTATAGCTGCGTTCCGATTCACAGGCTCCCTATGGATAGTTTACTCAAAGGTGGAGTTAACAGAGCCAAAATTATTTTGTCTGCTGAATTATTTTGATTTGTAAATCAATAAAAAAAATACAAAATACTGTAAATTTAAATTTTCGTATTTTATTTTCTTATTATTATTCTTAACTTTTTTAGACTAAAATAATTTCTGATTTTGAAACCTAGGACACTATTATATTTTATGCGTGCATTTTCTTGAAAGTCTCAAATATTGCATGTCGCGGTCATATTTACTGCTTTGCAAGCTGATGCACAAAATTGCACGTGAACAACATGAGCCCTGTCCCAAATGGCACACTTGATGTGGACTTGCGGTCTAATAGCCTTCATTTGCACGTTCCTGTAAATTCCATGAGACAGTAGGGTGTCCCATTTGACATTTTAGCGCTCCGAGGGGTGCTCGCGAGCTCCCCCTTTGCACCTTCAATGCCCCCTTTTGGCTGAGCCCATATCAGTGCGGTCTCCACAGCAGACAATTACCAACAGTCACCACTACTGATCCTCTTGGACTGGAGTTTCCGAGTCAGAGGAAAATACATGGTAGATGAAGCAATTTCAATTGCGGATAAAACATTTATTTAAATAATCGTTTTTTACTGATTGTCAATGCCGGATCACTTGCTTATCATGTGTATTTAGTATCACTTTTGTGTCTGTCTGATGTGTAAAAAAGTTTTTATTTAATTTTCCAGAGATATGGAATTACTCCTATTCAGTTTATTGAATAGTTTTTCTTGGGGAAGTTTTACATTCATAAAAGTAAGTAACCTAACACTAAACCTTTTTTTTTATTGTTGTTTCAAAGAGGATTTTGGCCATCGAGTTCCTCATCATGGTCGCTCAGCTAGCGCCATCTTTTGCCCCAGATCCTGAGCCTGCTCCATGCCATGTCACAGCAACGCCTCAGCCTGCTCCATGCCATGTCACAGCAATGCCTCAGCCTGCTCCACGCCACATCACAGCAATGCCTCAGCCTGCTCCATACCATGTCACAGCCACACCTCAGTCTGC
This sequence comes from Myxocyprinus asiaticus, assembly GCF_019703515.2. NCBI lineage: Eukaryota > Metazoa > Chordata > Actinopteri > Cypriniformes > Catostomidae > Myxocyprinus > Myxocyprinus asiaticus. The sequence goes on from NC_059374.1 coordinate 10,558,731, forward strand.
TCCATGCCACTTAACAGCCAAGCCTGAGTCTGCTCCATGCCACGTCACAGCCACGCCTGAGTCTGCTCCATGCCATGTCACAGCCACGCCTCAGTGTGCTCCGTGCCACGTCACAGCCACGCATCAATGTGCTCCATGCCATGTCACAGCCAAACTTCAGTCAGCTCCATGCAATGTCACAGGCTCACCTCTGGCCAACGAACCAGCATTGCAGGCCTCATTCATTCCAGAGCCATCTCTCACTGGGCTATTTGAGCTGGAATTGGTTCCCACCCTTGTGCCCACCCTTAGTTCTCCTGATCAGGCAAGGAGAACTTTCGACCCTCCGAACCCGCATAGACCTTCCGAGCCCTGGACTCTGCCTTGGTCCTTCGATCCCACAGTCCCACCTTGGCCCTATGTCCCTTCAGCTCCACTGTGGTCCTTCAGCCAATCGGCTTCTCTGGGGTACCTTGTCCCTCCGGCCGCCTTGGTCAGTTGGTCACCTGGCTCCACCTGGCATCTCCTATCTTCCAGCTTTGCTTCATCACTCCAAGCCTGCAGCTTCATCAAGGACCTCCTTCCCTTTGGCTTCACCTTGGTCCTCAGTCCCACCGGCTCCGCCTCTGTCTTTAGATCCCCTAGCTCCACTTTGGTCCTCCAAACCTACGGCGCTACCTCGGTCCTCTGAACCTCCGGCTCCACCATGTCCCTTCAAGCTGTCGGCTACTCTCCTGGTATCAAGTCCCCTGGTGTCGCCCTTCAAGTCTCTCACGGCTCCACCTTCCATGGCTCTGCCCTTCAAGTCTCTCAAGGCTCTGCCCCTTGAGCCTCTCATGGCTCCACCTTCCACTGGTGTTGCCCTGATCCCATGCTCCACACCCTGTCTTGCCAAGCCATGCCTCAAGCTCCCTACAGAACTTTGGGATTATGTCATGTTTCATGTGTTTGTTCATGTTTTGGGGCCCCTAGTGGGGGGGGGGGTATATGTAATGTGGTCCCCTGGTCATGTGATTTCATGTTTCCCTCCATGTTCATGTGTCTTGTTTTCATTGTCTAGCTACCTTGTAATCAGTTCTGTCTTGTTATTGGTTAACTTGTTTGTCTTGTTACCCTTGTCCATGTATTTAAGCCTAATGTTTGCCATTGTCCATTGTCAGGTATTGTTTGTTGGTGTAATGTTGGTTTAAGTCAAATCATGTTTATAGTCAAGTCATGTTATGTCAAGTCAATTTATAGTCAAGTCCATGTTTTGTATTTGTTCACGTTTGTAGTTAGGGTTTTTGGAGTTCGCATTTGGAAATAAAACTGCACTTGGGTTCATCACACATCATCGTCTCTTCGTTTACCTGTTGCCAGCCAACATTACAAGCTGGCAAGATTCATTATATTTATTGATAAAGCAACATTCAGTTTAACAGTGATATTTATACCTGCATAACTGTGTATGTGTGTATTTTATAACTATTTTTGCAAATATATGGCAGTATGTTCTTGAATTTACTTTTTCTAAGCACCTGCCTGTAATCATCCAGGTGTCTGAATCATGTTTATGTTTTCTCTTATGATTTAAAATGATGGGGTTTTGTTGCTGTAGTTATATGTGTGTGTAACGAACCAGACTGAGAAGCAGACGTAGGATCCATATGCAGGTTTAACAGAGTGATCAAGCAGGCAAAAAGGTAAAAACCAGAAAACAGTCCAGTGAGGCAGACAAATCCAAAATGGGGAACACAGAGGCAAAATCCACAATAAACAGGCACAGGTCAAAAATACAAAACAGGCAAACAGGAATAAACACTCAGAATTGCAGACTAAGAAAGAACTGGCAAGAATTCACACAGAATGGTAGAACCTCAGGGCTTAAATACACAGATAATGAGCAATAATGAGCAGGTGTGAGAGATAATGGCGGGAGGCAATGCATGATGGGGGTTGTAGTCCAGTGAGGGATTATTATTCAGGGGATGAGGATCATGTGAACTTTCTAGGAGAAGAGACAGCAGATGATGTGACAGTACCCCCCCTTTTAGGGCCCCTCTTAGGGCGTGCCGAGGGTCGGCCTCTAGGTCTGGGAGCGGGACGATTAGGATGAGCTTGATATTCCGCAATGAGAGAAGGTTCCAAAATGTCCTCTGTAGATACCCAGGAATGTTCTTCATGCCCATAGCCCTCCCAGTCCACTAAGTACTGCAGTTGACCCCCACGCCGCGGAGAGTATTTACTCGATATGCAGTGTCTCCATCAAGGTCCAGAGGTGGTGGTGGAGGATTATTGGAGAGATTTCCAGGTGACTCAACCAGGGGTTTGAGGAGGGAGACATGGAAAGTGGGAGAAATACGATAGTCAGGCAGTAGTTGGAGCTTGTAACAGACTGGGTTAATTTGTTTGATAACTTTGAATGAACCCACATACCTAGGTGAAAGCTTCTTGCAAGGAAGGCGTAGGTGGAGGTCCTGAGTAGATAACCACACGCGTTGGCTTGGTTAGAGAGTGGGAAAAGGTCTACGGTGTCGTCTACTTGTAGTTTCTGCCAACGTACCGCCCTTTGAAGGTGAAAATGAGCTGATTCCCAAACCTGGTCTCTTCACTGCATCCAGTGTTGGACAGAGGGCAATTCTGTGGGTTCTCCTGACCAAGGGAAGAGGGGTGGTTGATAGCCAAGGATGCACTGAAAAGGAGTCATACCAGCTGAGGAATTACATGAGGAGTTCTGAGCATATTCGGCCCAGGGGAGAAACCGACACCAATCATACTGGTTAATAAGACAGAAGGTGCGAATGAAGTGGCTCACCTCCTGATTAATGTGCTCTGTCTGGCCATTAGATTGAGGATGATATCCAGAAGTAAGGTTGATGATGACATTGAGGAGTCTGCAGAATTCTCTCCACACCCTTGATGTAAACTGTGGACCCCAGTCAGAGACAATGTCCTCAGGCAGGCCACAGAGTTTGAATACATGATGAAAGAGGGCCTCTGCCATCTCTAGAGCAGAGGGCAACTTTGGGAGAGGAATGAGGCAGCATGCCTTTTAGAACCGGTCCGCTGTCACCATATTGGTGGTGTTACCTTATGAGGGAGGTAAATCCATGAGGAAGTCAATTGCTATGTGTGACCAGAGTCATTGAGGGACAGGCAGAGGGTGAAGAAGTCCTGCGGGGAGAAGCCTAGAAGACTTGGTTTGTGCACAGACAGAGCAAACATTTACATATTGTGTGACTTGTTTCGGACCAACTGAATGGTGCGGTTCTCACCTGGGTGTCCAGAACTCAAGGAGGAATGAACCCAGTGAATGACTCGGGGGGGACGAAGGTCAGTTGGCAAATAGGTGTGACCTCTAGGACAACTAGAGGTCACACACTTTGGGCAGTTTGTTCAATATCCCTCATGATATTCCACTGAACCGGGGCAGCAATGATCGAGTTGTGAAGTATGGTTTACGTAGGCTCAACAGACTCAGAGTGAAATATTCGTGATAGGGCATCGGCTTTAGAGTTTTTAGAGCCAGGGCGGTAGGTAACAGAAGATGAATCTTGAGAAGAAAAAAGCCCAGCGGGCCTGTCTTGGATTCATCCTTTTGGCAGACTTTAGATACTCAAGATTGCGGTGGTCAGTGAAGACAGTGAAGGGATGGTGTGCGCCCTCTAACCAGTGCCGCCATTCCTGCAGAGCAGCTTTCATTGCCAAGAGTTCACGGTTTCCTACATCATAATTTTGTTCTGCTGGAGTTAGTTTGTGTGAATAGAAGGCGCATGGATACATTTTAGCGGGATTACCATGGCACTGGGAAAGAACTGCTCCGATGCCAATATTTGAGGCATCAACTTCAACAATGAAGGGCAGTGAAGGATCAGGATGTCAGAGAATGGGGGCCGTAGTGAAGTGATGTTTAAGTGATAGAAATGCAGAGGTGGCTTGGGAAGTTCAGACAAGAGCTTTAGGCTTGCCTTTGAGAAGAGTGGTGAGTGGGGCTGCGATGGAACTGAAGTTGCAAATAAACTTTCTATAGAAGTTTGCAAAGCCCAGAAACCTTTGGAGTTCCTTAACTGTGTTGGGACAGGGCCAGTTCCTGACAGCTTCGACTTTGGCATTGTCCATATGTGCTCCTTAAGGACTGATCACGTACCCCAGGAATGTAGTAGTGGAGACATGAAACTCACATTTCTCAGCTTTGACAAACAAGTGATTGTTCTTGAGGCGTAGCAAGACTTCCCGGACGTCTTTCCTATGGACTTCCAGAGAGGGGGAATAGATGAGGATATCATCAATGTAAACAATGACACAGTGATTCAACAGGTCTCTGAAGATTTCATCCATAAAAGCTTGAAATACCGATGGGGATTTAGATGGCCATAAGGCATGACACAATATTCATAGTGACCTGAGTGTGTGATGAAGGCAGTTTTCCATTCATCCCCCTCTTTGATATGAATGAGGTTATAGGCATGACGCAAGTCGAATTTGGTGAATACTTTAGCCTCTTGTAGTTGTTCTAGGGCGGCGGGTACCAGAGGAAGAGGATGGGGAACTTAATGGTGATTGCATTTAGTCCAAGGTAATCAATGCAAGGACGAAGACCTCAATCTTTTTTCTCCACGAAGAAGAAACCCGCTGCAGCGGGAGAAGTGGAAGGACAAATATACTCACAGCAAAGAGCTTCCTCTATATACTCCTCCATGGCCTTGGTCTCAGGGTTGGATAGGGGGTATATGCAGCTTTTAGGTGGCATGGTGCCTGGAAGGAGGTCAATCGCACAGTCAACCAAGTGATGAGTTGGTAATTGGGTGGCTTTGGTCTTGCTGAACACAGAGAGAATATCATGGTAGCATGCAGGAATGGATGAGGGTTCTGGTACAGGTACTGGGGTGACTTTAGTGATGTTGAGTTCTACGGGTAGGATGGTTTTGAGGCATGAGGAAAAACAGGATGCTCCCCACTTAGTAATTTCTCCATTAACCCAGAAAATTTGTGGATCATGTTTAGCTAACCAATGGTAATCCAGAACGATTGGATTGGAGGAGGTGTTGGTGACCAAAAATTGAAGCTGTTCTTGATGTAAGCTTCCTACTTGCAGAGAGGCAGGTTGTGTTAAGAGTTTAGTGATGCCAGTGTACAGTGGTCGTCAGACACTATACAGTGCTGTAACAGACACTGAAGGTACACAAGGAATTGTCACTATAGAGAGTAGTTCACAAATGTGAGAAACAATGAATTTTCCAGCAGCTCCTGAGTCAATGAGAGCCCTGACTGAAATAGAGTTAGCACTGGAACTAATTTGAACTTCAACACATAAACTTTTATTTTCTAGAGGGAACACAGCATCTTCACTTTTTAGGGTGAATCGGACAGGAGGAGAGGAAATGGCCTGGCTCTCCACAATACAGACACAGGCAATCATTAATACATTGCTGTCACTCCTCTCTAGTCAGCCGTGAATGGCCCAATTGCATGGATTCTAGTGAAGTCATGGTTGAAGGGGTTGTCTTAACAGAGGGTAGAGGTGCGGGACTGGTGAGATATTCCATTACGGTATATAGTCTTTAAAGGTGCATCTGGCCAACCACTCTGAGTTGCAAGTGTGCGGGAGGTGAGGGCATAATCGGTTGCAATGGCACCACCTTGTGTGAACCGAATGAGTCGATCCTCGATATCCTCGCCTCCCACTGGAGTCTGGAAATCACCCTTAAATTGTGATGTGACAAATCAAATGAATCACGAATCTCCAGATTCTGATTCCACACTGCCGTTGCCTACTCTAATGCTCTGCCAGTGAGTAGTGATGTAATGAAACCCACTTTAGAGGCTTCGGTGGGGAAATTGGAAGGGCATTGGGCAATATATATGTAACATTGCAGCAGAAAACCCTCACACTGACCTGGAGTGCCATTAAATTTTTCTGGAAGAACCAGGTGAGGAGGACGAAAGTACTGTAACTGTGGAGGGGTGCTAGGTGATACAGGTTGTGGAATCGCTGGTGCAGCAGTATCACTCTGCCCTGAAAGTCTACTGGGAGAAGCAGCCCATAGATAACTTAATACTTCTTCCATAGCAGTAGAGAGTTGTTCTAACCAATGGTGGTGGGAGGCTAGTAGTTCCGACTGATCATTGAATGCCTTATGTAAAGAAGACAGATCTTCTGGATCCATTGGATGCGAAGTCTTCTGTAACGAACCAGACTGAGAGGCAGACGTAGGACCATATGCTTGGTTTAACAGAGTGATCAAGCAGGCAAAAAGGTCAAAACCAGTCCAGCAATGCAGACAAATCCAAAATGGGGAACACAGAGGCAAAAGACTAAATAAACTGACTCATAGACGAAATAAATTGACATGATCTTAATTTGATGAAATACTAATAGAAACAAATGTAATTAGTGTCCTTTTGTCGTAAGCCCTGTACAACGGTCCAATGAGATTCTTACTTGAACCGTCAGATCCTGCCAGAAAATAGGCGGCAGGGGCGAGGAGCCTACCCCCGGCAAAAGGATGGGGACTCTACTGGTGATGGTGGAGGTTGCCACGTCGGCACACTGAATCAACAAGTTGATAGGCTGTTAGAGGACCTTTAAAGGGAGAGCTAATGTATGATTGGCTGGAAGGCTGAATGAGTTAATGATGTAACAATGTAATACTATGAGTCTTCTCGGTAGAACTATGCATACGCTTCCATTGCTGCTGATAAAGACAATGCTTCTGCCTCTGTGAGCACCTGCTCTGGAAACATGTCAGCAGAAGTGGGGCTGACATCTCAACCCCTAGCTGCACATGGGGTCATTAATGACCTTGGGGAGAAAATGACGGGCCTGAAACAGCCCAAGCTTTCTTCTTTCTCTAAACACCAAACTGACACACTTAAACGTGCCTTCTCTGCTTTTACTATTCAAATTATCCATGGATGGAGTCCTCCATTTCACGAGATTCTGTGTTTTGTTTAAGCTGTCACCACTTTTCTTCAAATATTGCAAAGTCAGACACAGTGCAAGTCTTGCGTGCCTCCCCACCTCCATTTCTTCTCCTGTGCAGTACGCCCGTGATGACCTGTGCCCACAATTGGTTCACATGGCACGTTCATGTTTTCACGGTTAGGACGAAGACTGGGATGCTATGTCAAACGCAACGTCTGAATGTGAAGCCTTGTCTCACTTGGCCGATGAATTAGCTGGTATTTCTCCCTGAGGGGATGAAAACCGTGTGGAAATCTCTGACGCTGAGCTGACTCAGGTCCTCTCTCGGGCAGTCGAGGAGCTCCTGTTTAAGTGGGCCACCCCGAATTAACTATATGAAACTAGAATTGTCAGAATTAATGTGTTACCGCATGCAATTAATTAAAAAAGTTTAACATGTTAATTTTTCTTAATCGCAATTTACCATTAATACAACATAAACCAGCATAAACACTTGTTAGAAGGGCTGAACGTTTGCAATGTATCCAACCGGAGTCAAACTTCACAACACACACACACACACACACCAGAGCCCATCTACCAAGGTGAGCCTACAAAAACAAAAACGGACATGGCTTGTCCTGCGAGCTTCCTCCTACCTTAAACCTGTAATCAAATGGCACACACACACACATACACAGACACACACAGTGTTTTAACCTCGTCTGGATATCATGACTGTTGCACCGGATGCAATCTTAGCTTGAAAGATACTACAGCAGGCCTTGCATAACAGGAGGAAATCGAGTAATTGAAAGGCATGGCACAACAATGAGTCTCTTCATTACTGCACGGCTGTAGAACCAGCTGGCTTCCTCTAAAGTTATTTCCACTCTCCCTTACTTGCATATTTTTTAAACCAGACAGGCCAGGGAATATGGATTCATAATAGTTGCTGGTTGTGCACACATACCTCAGTATAATCTCTATTTATATCTATTTTGGCTGCTATTATGATGTCATAAAGGTGATACAAGACAGAAGAGTAATTGCTGGCAAGAGAATAATGAAGTAATCAATGAGCTTCAGGACTAGATCTGTGAGTATCTAGTGAATGCAGTTCACTCTAGAGCACTCCAGAGATACCAGCCCAACACACACCACCACGATATTTACTGAACTCCCATTGAGATGTCTGTCTTGATGTGTCTGCTGTGTCAATGCTCAGCGCTAATTAGTAGTCTCAGGAAGATATAGAGATCCCTGGAGAGAACCTTCAATTCTTTCAGACATCACATACCTCCACTCAAAACACACACACACACACACACACATAATCCTCCAGTTCTAAATCTCCACACATGTAGTTATTACAATAATGATGCATTGATTTATTCCTGCTGTTGCATTGTGCCTGGCATACGTCAACATTTCTGATTCATTAGCCATTATTTTGTGGACAAACCCCACAGGAAAGAAAAATTATAAATGAGATCTCTTTAGTATCTTAATTGTTTCTCCGGAACAGCAATGAGATTAAATAGAGAGCAAATGGAGACTTCTGCTGAATCTTTAAATGCATGGGTGTTTTGGTAAACATTAAATATGGGTATTTCTTGACCCACAACATATACAGGTGCATCTCAATAAATTAGAATGTCGTGGAAAAGTTCATTTATTTCAGTAATTCAACTCAAATTGTGAAACTCGTGTATTAAATAAATTCAGTGAACACAGACTGAAGTAGTTTAAGTCTTTGGTTCTTTTAATTGTGATGATTTTGGCTCACATTTAACAAAAACCCACCAATTCACTATCTCAAAAAATTAGAATATGGTGACATGCCAATCAGCTGATCAACTCAAAACACCTGCAAAGATTTCCTGAGCCTTCAAAATGGTCTCTCAGTTTGGTTCACTAGGCTACACAATCATGGGGAAGACTGCTGATCTGACAGTTGTCCAGAAGACAATCATTGACACCCTTCACAAGGAGGGTAAGCCACAAACATTCATTGCCAAAGAAGCTGGCTGTTCACAGAGTGCTGTATCCAAGCATGTTAACAGAAAGTTGAGTGGAAGGAAAATTGTGGAAGAAAAAGATGCACAACCAACCGAGAGAACCGAAGCCTTATGAGGATTGTCAAGCAAAATCGATTCAAGAATTTGGATGAACTTCACAAGGCATCAAGAGCCACCACACACAGACGTGTCAAGGAATTTGGCTACAGTTGTCGTATTCCTCTTGTTAAGCCACTCCTGAACCACAGACAACGTCAGAGGCGTCTTACCTGGGCTAAGGAGAAGAAGAACTGGACTGTTGCCCGGTGGTCCAAAGTCCTCTTTTCAGATGAGAGCAAGTTTTGTATTTCATTTGGAAACCAAGGTCCTAGAGTCTGGAGGAAGGGTGGAGAAGCTCATAGCCCAAGTTGCTTGAAGTCCACTGTTAAGTTTCCACAGTCTGTGATGATTTGGGGTGCAATGTCATCTGCTGGTGTTGGTCCATTGTGTTTTTTGAAAACCAAAGTCACTGCACCCATTTACCAAGAAATTTTGGAGCACTTCATGCTTCCTTCTGCTGACCAGCTTTTTAAGATGCTGATTACATTTTCCAGCAGGATTTGGCACCTGCCCACACTGCCAAAAGCACCAAAAGTTGGTTAAATGACCATGGTGTTGGTGTGCTTGACTGGCCAGCAAACTCACCAGACCTGAACCCCATAGAGAATCTATGGGGTATTGTCAAGAGGAAAATGAGAAACGAGAGACCAAAAAATGCAGATGAGCTGAAGGCCACTGTCAAAGAAACCTGGGCTTCCATACCACCTCAGCAGTGCCACAAATTGATCACCTCCATGCCACGCCGAATTGAGGCAGTAATTAAAGCAAAAGGAGCCCCTACCAAGTATTGAGTACATATACAGTAAATGAACATACTTTCCAGAAGGCCAACAATTCACTAAAAATGTTTTTTTTTATTGGTCTTATGATGTATTCTAATTTTTTGAGATAGGGAATTGGTGGGTTTTTGTTAAATGTGAGCCAAAATCATCACAATTAAAAGAACCAAAGACTTAAACTACTTCAGTCTGTGTGCATTGAATTTATTTAATACACGAGTTTCACAATTTGAGTTGAATTACTGAAATAAATGAACTTTTCCACGACATTCTAATTTATTGAGATGCACCTGTATTTTTCACAAATGCATTTACAAAATGGGGTGGCATGATGGCTTACAGCATGAAGGTCCCCAGTTCAAATCCTCGCTCACCCAGTGCCTTTCTGTGTGGAGTTTACCCCACAGTCCAAAAAAAAAAAAAAAAAAAAAAAAAATGCCGGTTAAATGATTTGGAAACTCTAAATAGCCCATAGGTGTGAGTGTGAATTTGTATGCCTGGCCACCTGTCCAGGGTGTTTCCCTGCCTTCTGCCTGAGACAGCTATGCTATGGATAGGCTCCAGCACTACCCATGACCCTACATAGGACAAGCGGCTATGAAGATGGATTTACAAAATGCCCAGATAGTATTTGCTATATTTTGATTTTTTTTTTTTATATATACATCAAAGAGATGATGCAACAAATGATGATGGGATTCTGAGAACACACCACTATTATGCAGAAAATCTACATAATATAGTCATAGTCATTTGTATAAATATAGAACTCATTTGTCTTGTAATGTATAAAGAAATAGACATCCTGTGACAGTAAATTATGTAGACATGAAATAATAATAAAAATATGATTTATGGAAGCACAAATGGAAATGTATATTGTGACACTATAACGCATTTTGTGTCACTAACGACCCTATACTGCACACTTTTGGTAATTGAGCATTTGGAAAATATATATTTTTTGCATTTTTTATTGTTACACAATTCATAAAACAAAGGATAAAGAATACTAGGCATAACTCCTACAAAATAAATGAGGTAAAGGGGGTGTAATGAGGTCCCTGGTCACTAAGGACCCAAGGTACGCATTTAGGGGTAAAATCTGCTTATCATATTTATTTATTTATTTTACAGAGAATAAGACAGCAGTAATCCCACATTTAGCCTCTAGAGTTACAAAACAGATATCAACAATGTCTCAAACTGTGTTAAAATCTGCTAAGATACCAAAGTCAGTGATTTCAATATGAAAACAAACATTTCTCATCTAAATGATCAGAACTACGCTATCCACATTTACTGAATAGCTCTATATTGTTGTATGTCAACAACTGTTTAATTTTGTTTTCCTGAAGAGTTTCAGTCATATCAGTAACCTTATAAAAGCTCTTTTATTCTTCATGGAGAGGGTCACATGGCCAGCCGAACACTAATCGTGTAATCTCAGTAACCATTCTGTTATTGTACACTTTCACTCAGTGATTTAATTAATCCTGGCTGGCTGTGAATAGTGAATTTCTACAATGGCATCTGTAACTGAAAACTATGAGTCTGAATGGTGCTGCATCCAAGCCCTTAGGTGTCAGTGTATGTCCAAGACAACATAAACCTTTAAAGGTGCACTCAGTATTTTTTTCCTCATTTAAATAAATTTTACTTCTGAAGAAATGAATTGTAATTTTGTATAAAATCATGAGCACTCACATAAGATGCAGACTCCAGTCATGTCAGTAACCTTATAAAAGCTGTTTTATTCTACATGGAGAGGGTCCCCTCATGGGGGCTGCCATTTTAGGCTCACATGATCAGCTTAAATCTGGCTTAATCTCAATAACTGCACTGTTTTTGGACACTTTATTTCGTGGATTAATTGAACCATGGCTGACTGTGAAAAGTGATTTTCTACAATGGCATCAGTGACAGAAAACTATTGCGTTTGAATGATGCCGTATTCACACCCCTAGGTGTCAGTGTAAGTCCAAGACGTCATTTTCAAAAAATTACTGAGTGCACCTTCAACATAACTGAGGACTCCATTATAGCCTCCTTAGCTATGAAACACAACCTTTAAGCAACAGGATTTTCCTATGATTTTTATATAGATATCAAGATAAAAGTTATAGCGATAATTCTCATTTACACAATATATACAAACTCTCTTTGTAAGATGACAGATGTGCATACCGCAGTGAAAAGTGAAAAGGGTAATGCTAACATGTGCCAGTATGCCAGTGTTGTAGAAACAAATCAGGATTATAGGATTAAAGTGGGAATGCACTGCAGGGGATTCGGACTGTTCTCAGCATTTTCCTTTTGTAGTCAAACCCTTTTTCCAGGACACTGATGTTTGTTAGACAAATCTGTAGAGGAACAAAGTTCCACAAAATATACTTATATGAACAAAAATACCTTAAATGTTTATGCTGGATGGATGGAAATGTAGATGGGTGTGTCTGTAGAGGAAGGCTTTAATCTGCAGGTTTTGATGAATGATGAATTAAACATAGCTGCTATCCCATCCAACAATCCATTATTAATTGGGCCTTGTTAATCTGATAAAACAGTGCAGGCACAAAAAAAGGACGGTGGAGGAAGATATTTTGTGCAAATGGACGAAGCAGTGTGCAGACTGTTATACACAGAGGAAAAGAAAAAGGGTAGGACGATGGAAAGTCACATGAAGAAAGAATTCACTAGAAATAATTCAGAAAGCAGAAAGGTTATAGGAATAGTTCACATATTTACTCACCCTCAAGTTTTTCCACACTGACAAAAATGTAAACCTAAAAATGTTTTATGTGATAACATCAATAAATATTAAGCACCACTAAATCAGTCTGAATACATTTGTTTACACCAACAAAACACATTTTTAAGGGTTAGATCAGTCACTATTTAATAATTATTCAATGATAATCTTCAATTTTATTAAATGATCATTTTCAATTTTATTCAGTGAGAACCACTATGACCAAATCATTTACGAAACGGACTGATCGAGGGGAGTATTATCATTGAAAAGGATTTACATTTCAGTCTGTTCCTCACATAATGCTATCTTATGGCTCCAAAAGACTTGTAAAACAGAGCAGAAGTCATATGGACTACTTTTAGGGTGTTTTTATAGTGCTTTTTGAAAATATTTTTGGAGATTGGGGGTTACTATAAACATGGATAAAACAGCTTTGTGAAGATTCTTCAAAATTCACTTGTCATTTCCCACAGAAAAATATATCAGCATAAAGGAAACTACTTTGAAACTGTAGTTTACAAAACTACAAGTTACTCATAACTAATAGTTCACTCAAAAATGAAAATTTTCTCATCATTTACTCACCCTCATACTCACCCCCCAAAAAAGCCCCTGCACCCAGGACCTTTGTGTCTCTATCTTTGTCTGCTGCTTGAGGCTCTTGAATGGGCTGAGATGGATTACTTAGAGTCTCCTAAAACAATCCATCATACTGTTTGATATGTTGTTAATTAGGGATGTGCAAAACTACCAATTTTCATAATCGACTAGTCAGTAAGGATAATAATGTATAATTAGGCTCCGTATTTTCATGTGACCCCAATCAGTTGCCTTTTAGAGGGCTAATCGGATGCAAAGTGCAGAACCTTTAACATGGTGACTAACGGATATTCTAAAAATGTAAATAGGCTAAATAATTATAACATGTCATAGCACAAAAGTATCTAAGTAAGAAATTAGAAAGAATGTAATACAGAGTGGCACCAAACCACTTATGCTCATCATGAATGCAGAATAATGTGCTTTAATATAAGATAATATTGTGGGTACACGTCTAGTTCACAACATCAAGCATTTTTTTTACTGCAACTTTTAATTTTTAATAAATTTAAGCAGTGTCTGACAGAATCAGCAAAAGACTTTAATCTCTCAATAACACCTCACAAATATGGGAGCAGTAGTCACAACAGAGGATTTACCATCTAAAAGTGATCGTCCTGAAATGTATTGTTGCTGTGGCCCTTTGCTGTAACAACAGCACATAAGAGGATTAACCTAAAGCATTGAAGAGACAAAACGTCTTGTAGAGGGTTTTACTGTGCTGACCGTTATTCACTGTTAATAACAGCAAGCTATCATGATGCAAAAATGCCCTCTAAGAAGCTGCCTCTCTCAATTAATTTGAGAATTGCGTCTCCCATTAAAACCACCACCACTATACGTATTAATGTTAATAGTCAACCCCACTAATCGACTAGTCAGTTGTTAGACGACTAGTCAATTAATCAACCACACTGGCACATCCCTATTGTAAATCAGATGTTATGAACACCCAAATGGAATGCATTCTTCAACAAATTATTTATGACAATGAAGTAGTTCCAAAACTGCAGTAAATATTGGTTTGTTTTCCCTTGGCTGCTCTGAAAATATTCACTACACACCCTCAATACATTGAAAGACTGAATGGGTAAACTGATATCTCGGTGAACAGCGAGCAGCCATAACTTCAGTCGCTCAGGATCGTCTAGTGGAAATTGTGAAAAGTTAGACTTTCCTCCTGGGATGATGCCCACAGGTGTAATCTCACATCTTTCTGTAGGTTGAGGCATCCAGGATAAGCAAACATACGCACCATTTTGAAAAACAAACAAACAAATAAAGATCTAAAGCACAACCAATTAAGCTTCTGTGCAGCGTTCTTACTTCTCTGTTGTGAACAGCACTGTGCACTTCCTGTTGTGTTGCGCGGACGTCAGTTCTTGCATGAACATTCCAGCACACATTTGTCACATGAGAGGCAACTCGAATTCATTCCTCTCGTGAACATGCACAAGAGAGCTGGGTGGAAGTGAAAATTTATAGTTAAATGACTTAAACATTTACCTGTTTCTCACCCAAAGTGATCGTATCACTTAGGAAGACAGATAAAACCATTCGAGTTGTATAGAGATTACTTTTATGCCTTAAAGTAGTAAAACAACAGTTAAGCTACTCTTTTAAAAAAGATGTTACAGTAGCTACAATACAAGCTACATACTAACATAAATTAACTACATTGTAACTACATAGTAGATATATAACAATCTTCTTCTTTTGGCTGCTCCCATTAGGGGTCGGCGCACGGACCATCCGTGACCTGCATATTTTTTTTTCTCCCCTTTTCTCCCCAATTTGGAATGCCCAATTCCCAGTGCTCTCTAAGTCCTTGTGGTGGCGCAGTGACTCACCTCAATCCGGGTGGCAGAGGATGAATCTTAGTTGCCTCCGCGTCGGAGATCGTCAAGCCGCACATCTTATCACGTGGCTTGTTGAGCACGTTACCGCAGAGACATAGCGCGTGTGGAGGTTTCACGCTATTCTCCGCGGCATCCACACACAACTCACAACACGACCCACCGAGAGTGAGAACCACATTATAGCGACCATGAGGAGGTTACCCCATGCGACTCTACCCTCCCTAGCAACCAGGCCAATTTGGTTGCTTAGGAGACCTGGCTGGAGTCACTCAGCACGCCCTGGATTCGAACTTGCGACTCCAGGGGTGGTAATCAGTGTCTTTACTAGCTGAGCCACCCAGGCCCCCCCGTGACCCACATATTTGACTTGGCACAGGTTTTACACCGGATGCCCTTTCTGACGCAACCCCCAGTGGCTGGGGGACTCTGCAACGCTATCAATTGCAGATTTCAATATTATGCCCTGACAGTTATATATTTATTAAGGGTGACATTCCTTTACAAACATTTAAATTGTAAATCCTTTGTTATTTTTTATGTCCTTAAAATGGTCTATAGTAAAATCATAGTTAATTTTCAGAAGGTTCCATCTGTTTGGATGTTGCCAATATTCATCAAGTGAAATAGAAGAAAGAACGAGTGTGACGTCATTTTGAACAAAATCTTACCAAAATGGTGTTTTTGAGTTTGTTGCGGTGGTTTGAAACAGCTCGCTAGAGAAATTTTATTCTGACTTTAGTTGGCACCACCGCCACTTCACGGTGATGTATGCCATCAAAATACCACAAGAAGAGACAAGCCAGCTAAGTCAGCCAGTGCAATTGCTCCAAAGCTGCTGCACAAACTCTGATGATAACACAGCTTATTCGTAATTGGCCAGACTCTCCAATGACAACGATTACGTGCTGGGTTGAGTTCTGAATGGAATACTACCCATACTCCTCTTGCTACTTCTGCCATATCAGTTTAAAAGAGTAGTATGGTAGTATGCCATTTCCAAGGTGTTTATTCTGACAACTTCAGTTCTGATAAACTCTTACAAATGCATGTTTTTAGAACTTTCACTCTTTCTCCACTCATTTCTCTTTTTAAAGTTTGATTTCGGCTTCATTTCTGTAGTAATGTACTACAAGCCGTGTACTTAGTTTGCAGCATGCACTCGGTGCTGAATGAACTTGAAGACCAGACCACTTTCATTTTCAATGGAGGTGGGGAGTGGGGTCATTAACATGGGAGGAGATGGCAAATTTGGGAAACTCCACATATTTATGAATGAAAAACTGAATCTTGCAACGTTTTATCCCTAGCATGTTATTACTATATATAATGGTTTCATGATAATATCATGGAATATTAATATTGCCTTTCAGTGGGCTCCCCTCCAGGGAGAGCACCTGTTACTTAGGTCCATCATTACCCCCAGTCCGACGCCCCTGCTCATACCAGACTTTCTTCTTGTACACATAGGCACTGTGTTAAGCAGGAAGTAACCTATTTAAATAAATAGTTTTTTGGTTACTATATGTAAAATTCAAGCATCTGTATATCTGACAGGCAAACCTCGCTAATCAAAAAGACAAGTATCAGAGTATCACAGTTTAAGTCGAACACACCATTTGTGTCAGCTGAAATACCTTCTTACTGCCATTGGTTCATGTGATGAGTTGGTTTGACCCTGGAGGGTAAATTGGGAACTCCTTGAGGTTAGGTGGAATCGAATCAAGTTCAAATATCTGGATCTTGACACTACACACTTCCTCAATGTTTTCTACCATTTCAACCAAAACAGGGACATCAGGACATCAGTTGCATTTGAAAGTGCTTTGGTAGCGCTCCGACCAGACAATCATGTAATGTCTCCACCGCCAACTTCTCACCAAATGCCCCTACACCTGCTATCCTCTCCACTTCGTTTTCATCTCACCACTGGTCTACCCCTCGTGTTGTTCCAATCTAACATCTTTTAAACCTTTATTAACCATCTTTTTTTCCATACAACCACACTCAATCAATTGTGAGTTGAGTCTCTCGTGAGGAGCATTTTTTTTGTGTGGCGTGTAGAGTTGCTTTCTATGTAGACTGTTTAAAATTGGTCACTTATGAGGTTTCATCCCTGTTAGGAAGCTGCTTTCAGGGGCGGTCACACTGGGCTTTGAGCACACTATTTTTTTCTGACAGCGCAACGAACCAGGATATGATGTCACGCGGGAGGGCTTCTGGTGTAAGTAATTAATATATCACAAATAACAAATAATATTATATTAAACATTTTTAAATATATTGTCTACAAACTTTCCTGCAATAAAACTCACAGCTTTGATATATGTATACTTTGAATTGAGCCAAGTGGTCAGTGTGTGAAGTTTCGCTCTTCTGTTGGTCACGTGTCCTCTTGTTGTACAAATTCTTGGTTCAGAACTGACCAAGCTTGAACTTTGGTATGCAGTTGTAGTACAAAATTTCTTCACATGAGCTTGAGTTTCTGGTCTGCTGCATTCAGATGTGTATGAATGGGAGTGAATGGAGCACGAAGTGTAGTGTGATCACCCCTTTAGAAGGCAGCAGGCAGCGAGTCAGCTCACTAAGCTTTGGAACAGACCAAATGTATTTTAAACAGGTTTCTTTTCTCTCAAGCTTTCATCTCCTTTCAGCCCCATGAGCCATTAGCAGTTTAGCGTGTACAAGCATGCACAGCTTAGCGCTTAATTAAATTGCTTATTATCTCAGGGGAGAGGCTTCTGTCTATTTACACGACAAACGGGCACACAGTCGCATACTACCCACCAGTAAGTTACAAAGAGAAGAATTTATGGGAAGAGAGGGAGGGAAGATAAGGGAAGTAATTTTGGGAGATAGAAAAGCCAAGGACATGCTAACCCATTGGGAGACAAAAGAGATGGAGAAGAGAGGAACAGAGTGACCCTGTTCTTTTGCACAAATCCTAGGATTTTCTAGTGGCACAAGATTCACTGAGGCTCAGAGAAGACTTCATGTTACATAACCACATAACCACAGGTTGAGGCCATTTAATGCACTCTTAATCATAGTATAGACACAGTAAAAAATAAAACGTTTACAGTCTTTTTCTTCCTGGAAAATAGATCAAAAGTATTTATTACTCATCTTCTCTTCAGGGGCACATACAGTTTTTTGTCCAATGAAATGCTCTCTAGAATGAGAATGTCCCAGCCCCCTTAATTATAAGTACCTTTAGCTGATCTAATGCTACAACGGTAAAGCAGACAGTACACTATAAAAGTGCTGGGTTATTTTTTCAAACACTGAGTTTGGGCCTGTTGGGTCATTTTATTGGGTTATTTTCTCAAAGTTGGGTTTTTGTGTAACCCAGAGGCTGGGTTAGCGGCTTGGTCCTTTTTACTGACAGTTGAAACTATACACCCCTCCCCCCACACCGATGCGACATACCAGCGGTGGCATCAAAACAGCCCAGCTGATGAGTTACCTGATGCGGGCTTTTTGGATTGTCTTCAGGAGTGAGCAGTTCTCAGCGCAGACAAATTTGAGGATTTATTCTTTGAAATAAGGTTTGTGTCAGTGTTTTTATCAATAATAGCATTACTGTACACCAAAAAATGCAAAGATAGCATTCCATAATCAGAACTGGACAGCTCATATGACATCAGCTGTTATTAGATATCACACTAGTTTCGTGAGCTTTGGATTTGCTAAACTGTAAAGGCCTCGATATGCTTCTGGAAAAGTTCTTCTTTGTTCTTTGTTAAGGGGTAAAAAGAAGTTCTAAAGTTTTTTGTTGAGGTATCCAAACATGTTTAGGGTAATGACAAAATTTGCCATCAGATTTGTTGAGAATAGTTCTGGTTCAAGTTCTTGGTTTGAAGTTTGGGAATATTTTTACTTTTGTGCCATTCAGTCACATCGGATTTTCTGTGAATGGGCTTTCAATGGGTTTTTCTCAGTGCTAAGAATGCAGAGAATGGACTTGCGTTCTCATGAAGACCAGTCTTGTCTAGCTACAGTACCTTGAATGAATGAACTCAGAAGGACAGGAGGAAGTAGCATGCATCTATGTTTTGATATGCATCTAAGTTTTGATATGTGCTGCGATCTTCCTGTTGCACGATTGACTGTTCCAGCACATCTGTAGCCAGTTAGAGTTTTACTGGCATTATCACACCAGTGACATCATTCTTAGCATCACACCAGTGAGATTTTGGAGGACAAGTTACACATTGAAAGAATAAAGTGTTCTGACAGACTGTTCTGTTGTTGTTCTGTTTGTTGATTGTTTTGCAAATACAAGGGAAAACAGAAAAATTTTAAAAGGCAAGGGATACTGTCCAATGCCATATTAAGCAAGCAAAGAAGATGTATTACACAAATAAAATCCAAAGCTTGAAAAACAAAAACCCAAACAGCGGTTGGATCACACAAACAACGAGATTGGTGAGTGAAAAACCAATAGTGCTGGCATAAAAATCAAGTTGATGAAGATTATCTGGCAGAAATTTTAAAGGGGTAATGACATACTCTTTTTTATTATTTTATTTCCTTCACTGAGGTCCACTTATAATGTTAGTAAAGTCATAATTTAGTAATATATGATCATTTTCCTGTCACAGGTTGAGTAGAGAATCAGAAGCAGGAACCAGTTGTGTATGACACAAGACTGTGAGACACACGGCAATACAGAAACAAAACAAAAACATGTGCTCTCACAAAATACAAACACCGCCAAGACAATAAGGTAATATACGCTCATGCCAACTGACAGACAAGACGAGAGAATGCGTAGCAATGCCAAACAAAGCAATGCCACACATTCCCACATTAGACAGAGACTGAGCGTACATTGCGAGGCAAACGCCGTAAGCTCCTCCCATCTCATAACGAGCCTGACAGCCTCAAGAAAACCTCCACCCTCACCCCAATCTGGGACACAAGATTTAAAGGGCTCATTCAGACCTGCCGAAAAGAGATCAGTTAGATCAATGATCAATGAGTTAGATCTTCAGTGGTCAGGAGCGCTGACAGCGCCTGGGAAACAGCTTATGTGACTGTGAGCTCTGACAGGGAATTAAAACAGCTTCCGTGGCTATGGGTGCTGGCATCAGCAAGGGAATGGCCTCCGTTGCCGTGGACGCTGGCAGCGGAAGGGGAGTGGCCTCCATGGACGTTGGCAGCGGCAGGGGAACAGCCTCTGTGGCCGTGGGTGCTGACAATGACAGGGAAATGGCCTCCGTGGATGCTGGCAGCAGCAGGGGTACGGCCTCCATGGCCGTGGGCACTGGCAGCAACTAAGGAAGCACTGCTGCGGAAATGGCCAGTGCCTCCTGGCAAAGAGCAGCAGGTTCCTCCACCTCCTGGCAGTCAGCAGCGGCCTCCTTCGTTCTCCGCTTCCTCCTTTGAGGTGCGAGGCAGTGGCCGAGGCATCCACTTCTGTGTGGGGGTGCCCTCATCCTCGGGTTGGGATGAGGAATGGAAGTTCTCAGAGGCACAGGCTGAGATAAGCTCCTCCCAGCACGGCTTTGGTTGTTATTTCCCTGCTGTGCGCTCACACAAAGATAGAAACAAATCATAAGACAGACACAGAACAATGATGCCACGACCCTATCACACAAAAAGCTAGACTGACAAGATCATGACATTTCCACCTTATCTCTGGCCCTCTATCTGTAACACTTTGTTTTAGCCTCAGCGTCACCTATAAACTTCAATGTAAATGGCCACTGTTATGATTGGCTAACATCTTGCAGCCCCTCAAATACACAGCCATATACACTCTATGACCACATTATTAAGAACACTATGGTCCTAATAAAGTACCCTGATGTGGTATTCTGCTGTTGTAGCCCATCCGCCACAAGTTTCGATGTGTTGTGCATTCTGAGATACTATTCTGCTCACTACAATTGTACAGAGTGGTTACCTGAGTTACCGTAGCCTTTCTGTCAGTTCAAACCAGCCTGGCCATTCTCCGTTGACCTCTCTCATCAACATGGCATTTCTGTCTGCAGAACTGCCGCTCACTAGATATTTTTTGTTTTTGTCACCATTCTGAGTAAACTGTAGAGACTGTTGTCTATGAAAATCCCAGGAGATCAGCATTTACAGAAATACTCAAACCAGCCCTTCTGGCACCAACAATCATGCCACAGTAAAAATCACTGAGATCAAAATGTGAACATTAACTAAAAGCTCCTGACCCGTATCTACATGATTTTATTCACTGCACTAATTAGATAATCGCATGAATAAGTAGGTGTACAGCTCTCCCTAATAAAGTGCTATTTGAAACTCAATCGGAAGGAAATGAACTGAAGCCCAGCAGCACCATAAAATATTAAAAAGCCATGACATTTGCCAGATTCATAAATGAAACTGATTACTTTGTCTGGTCCAATTGTGTTTTTAACAATTGCAAAGGTTGAATCATACCATGAATCATGACACGAGCCGAAAACACATAGAATCTAAGATGAACTGTTTAAACGTAATACACACAAACGCATTATGATCCACGATGAAACACACACACACATATAACCATGCACTGATCTGATCAGGAGCCTTCAGTTGCTCTTTTCCTCATTTGGGTGCTTCAACAGGCCAAAGCAGAGACACTGTTCTTTACAGGCATGACATATCACGTCTCTCTTGTCTGTTTACACACAGGACGGCATGCAGTTCTCAGCCAGCGGCAGCTGAACTGAACAGATCAGATGCATTTTTAACATTTGTGCTTGTACCGCTCTTAAAATGCGGAGCACATCGCCATAAACTCATCAAAACGATCAAAGATGTCCATCAAGTGCATGTTTACATAGACCAACAATTAAAAATAGCACAGATAGGAGAAAATGGGGGTCTCTTTTAAGAGTTATAATTTGACATCGTGTCTTTTAAAAGCGTGGACATTGATGTCTTGCTGTAGAGGCAGTCTTTTGCTGACCTATTGGTCCTTGTGATGTCACAAAATCCACAAATTCCAAACAAGCCATTTTTGCAGTTTTACAACAGGAAGAAGACAAAGAGTGGTTGCAAATGGGAAATGCAATACATGGAAAGCTGACATCAGGGGTGCCCCAAGGTGGTGTTGTTTCACCAGACCTATTCCTACTTCAAATGTCAACTCGTGAAGTGACTTTTAGTGATACACTGGAAACAGTTTATGATGATGATTATGGGATATCTTGAGCTTAAAGTTAAAAGATATTGGAAGCGATACAAAAATGGAAATGGAGGCACAGGCTCTGAAGACTTGGGCACAAGATAACAATATGCTTCTCAATGGACAAATCTGTTGAAATAAGGATATGTTTTGCAAAAAATCCCACTCAGCCAGCAGCACTCAGATTGGGTGGACAGGAGGTACCTGTGGTATTACAGTCAAAATAATAAGGGTATCACCTCGACAGCCAACTAAATGGAAAATTCCAAATTGATGAGTGTGTGAAAAAGGCCTCTTAGCATCTCCATTTCTTAACAGTGTTGGCAAAACATGGAGCCTCTGTTGATGATCTTGTCAGTATACATATTGTTCTGATAAAACCATGTTTTAATTATGCAAATGTTCTTTTAGTAGGTTGCACAAAAAGCGGCTGCCTTTGAAAAGGTACAGAAGAGAGCACAAAAAATAATAAATATGAAAACCTCAATACAGCTACCTAATTTGCAAACTCGAAGAGAGCAAGCCACTGTGAAATTAATAACAGAGATATCCCAGAGAGATCCTCCCTTTCACAATCTTCTTCCACCAACCAGGGGTGAAAAAACTGGTCAGCTTCTTCGGCCATAAAACAACTTGACTTTAATTAAAACAAGGACAAACTGTTTTGGTAATGCTAACATTCCTTTTGGTATCAGACTTTTTTTTTAAATAATAGAGCTCTTATTTAGAAGTTGTGGTGTTTTCTATTTATATTGTACTTTTGAGTAAGTTTTATTTGCTTTTAAATGTGTTTATATATTTTGTGTTTTTTTTATTTTTTATAAATGGGATATATTTTCTGCATTAATTCAGTCATGGTATTGCTAAGCAGACACTTGTTTCCTCCATGTGTTCATTACTTTATTAAAATGATGCCCACGAACTGCCAGACTTGCACGAGATTACAGAGGGAAACTCTTGTAGGAAAAACACGTATTGCCGCAATGACTTCTGGGACTTCAAATGGGTTCTTCAGCACAATTAACCATCCAGTGCATCCGTGATATTTGGCCTGATCAAGAACACATTCTGGTAATTTTATGCATTCTCTGTACTTGCATTATTGAGTATTGGAATTGAACTTCGGCAGTGGATGATGATGTTGAACGAGTCCATGAGAATGCAAGAATGCATTAGAACGCACATTGAGAAACAGCCATTGTCTGCACTCCTCTTCATCGAATTGCTCTTCTTAGACCAACATAGACAAAGATTCAACAACATTTTATTCCTGTGTACTGAGTGGCCCAATGACCTTGCGTTGCATAAAAGAGTACACATTGTGAGATAAGACACAACATACCTCATCACATTATGCCAGCTGGGCAGGTTTGAGTATCATCACTGGCTTCCCCATTGTACCTATCAAAACCTTCACCTGACACCTGCAGATACAAATATAAGTAATTACATAGCACAGTTGATGTCTTGATCTTGTAGTCTTGGTCTTGAGACCTCTAATAAATGTGACCTTGTTCTGGGTCTCATTACTCTGTGTCTTGGTCTCGGTCTAAAAACGTAACGTTTCGGTTTGGATCTATGGCTTGTCTTATGGTTTCAGACAAGACCAACATGCTAAGGTATTTACCTCCTAATTTACTTTTAAAAACCAGTAAAGAAATATCCAGGAACATTTGATTTGGGCCACTCAAATAATTTCATAAACACACTAATCTAACTATTCCTTGATCAAAATGCAAAATAGCATATTGTCATTTTATTCAGTTGGTATTAGTGTTCGACCAATATGAGGTTTTCCAACAGCAAATCAGATGTACCCAAAATTTCTAAAGTGAAACAAACACTTATTTTATACAATATAATTAGCTAAAACATGAAAAAATAAACCTTGAAAAAAGAAATGGTTTACTATCCATTAAAAGATCTATTGGTAGATTTTTGAACTGACATAACATAAGTTAACACTTCTGTTAATTGGCCAAGTGAATGTTTTGCGATTATCGGCATCGGCTAATTAATCGGCCTGCTCGATTTACTGGTCTATCACTAATTGGTATCGGAAAAAAGCAATGTACAGTTACAGTCTCCATCAGCTGCTTTTGAAAAACACATCAACATTTCGTTTCTGTTGGAGTCATGGCCTTCCGGTTAGTGCATAGTAAGTTCAAATCTGACTTTTCCTGATCCTGTTCAACCCTATTCCTCCCCATCACTTTCCTTTCTTTGTCTGCTACTATCCCTGTCAATAACAGTGGCAAAAAAGTAGTTTTGAAACAGTAAGGCAAAACGAGAGATCTATCATTCTAACAGCTGTTTCCTTTTCTTTAATAGTGCCTGAGAATGACACTCAGCAAATCTCTTCAGCTCCCACTTGACAGAAGTGAGATGTTCAGAAAGATTCCAGCAGGGTTTGACAAGATTAACTGTTCTCTTGCAGGCTCCACTAATATTTTTAATGGTGTCAGAATAATGTTTTGCTCGGCTCATTCACTTGATTTAAAGGAAACAGGGATAAAGCATGAGCAGTTCCTATTGTGTTAATGCAATTGTGTTTTCTGCTGTTCCATTAAATGAAGTTGAATGTGGTAGACTGACGAATAAGTTTAAGCAATGTTTCCCCAACCTTTTTTGCTGTAAGTACCTTCACAGCATCATCAGTACCCCTTCATCGACACAAAACCAAAGATGTGTACCAAAGGCTAAATGTCATTCAACGTTATCATTAATATTGTAATATCCCTAATGTATAAAATGAAAAGAGGAAGTTGCCGGCTGTGATGTTTATTCACCAACAACAATAAAAACAGGGCCATATAAGCCATGAAACTCACAATTATAACAGACAAATACTTTTAATTATACAGGGGACATTTTGAAATATTCATTTTACCAATTTATTTTAATCTAATTGTTAGTTTTCATCATTTTGGTTGACAGTATATATATATATATATATATATATATATATATATATATATATATATATACAGTTGTGCTCAAAAGTTTTCATACCTTTGGAGAATTGGTAATATATGTACCATTTTTAAAGAAAACGTGAGTGAGCAGGCAAAACACATTTCTTTTATTTCTTATGGGATTCATATTCAATTGTAGATTATAACAGAATGGCACAAACATAAAACAAAACATAGCAACAAAGAAAAAAAAAAATGAAATGACCCCTGTTCAAAAGTCTGCATACCCTTAGTTCTTAATATTGTGTATTGCCCCTTTAGCATCAGTGACAGCGTGCAGTCTTTTGTAATAATTGCCTATGAGGCCCCAAATTCTTGCAGGTGGTATAGCTGCCCATTCGTCTTGGCAAAATGCCTCCAGGTCATGCAAAGTCTTTGGTCGTCTTGCATGAACCGCACGTTTGAGATTTAGAGTGGCCACTCCAGAACCTTCACCTTTTTCTGCTGTAACCACTGGAGGGTAAACTTGGCCTTGTGCTTAGGGTCATTGTCGTGCTGGAAAGTCCAAGAGTGTCCCATGCGCAGCTTTCTTGCAGAAGAATGCACATTGTCTGCCAGTATTTTCCGATAACATGCTGCATTCATCTTGCCATCAATTTTCACAAGATTCCCCGTGCCTTTAGAGCTCACACACCCCCAAAACATCAGTAAGCCACCACCATGCTTCACAGTGGGGATGGTATTCTTTTCACTATAGGCCTTGTTGACCCCTCTCCAAATATAGCGCTTATGGTTGTGACCATAAAGCTCTATTTTGGTCTCGTCACTCTAATTACAGTGTGCCAGAAGCTGTGAGGCATGTGAAGGTTTTTTTTTTGTGGCATTGTCTTCTTTCTGGCAACTCGACCAAGTATTGTCGTATTGTGCTTCTTGAAACAACCACTCTGTCTTTTTCCAGAGCAGCCTGTATTTCTCCTGAGGTTACCTGTGGGTTTTTCTTTGTATCCTGAACAATTCTTCTGGCAGTTGTGGCTGAAATCTTTCTTGGTCTACCTGACCTTTGCTTGGTGTCAAGAGATCCCCAAATTTTCCACTTCTTAATAAGTACTGACTGGCATTTTCAAGGCTTTGGATATCTTTTTATATCCTTTTCCATCTTTATAAAGTTTCATTACCTTGTTACGCAGGTCTTTTGACAGTTCTTTTGTGCTCCCCATGGCTCAGTATCTAGCCTGCTCAGTGCATCCACGTGAGAGCTAACAAACTCAATGACTATTTATACACAGGCACTAATTGCAATTTAAAAAGTCACAGGTGTGGGAAATAAACCTTTAATTGCCATTTAAACCTGTGTGTGTCAAGGGTATGTAAACTTTTGATCAGGGCCATATGGGTGATTTATGTTATCATTATGATTTAAAAAGGAGCCAAACAACTATGTGATGATAAATGGCTTCATATGATCACTATCCTTAAATAAAAGACAGTTTTGTTTTGCATGATCAGTCATATTTTCAAAATCAATGCCAAAATTTCACAATTTCTGCCAGGGTATGCAAACTTTTGAGCACAACTGTATATATATATATATATATATATATATATATATATATATATATATATATATATATATATAGTTTTCGAGATTCAACTGAAGATCGCGATTAATCTGGAAATCAATATTTTTACCCAGCTCTAATCCCTATTATTTTTATTTTATTTTATAGGTTAAACTCCATTACTTTTTGCGTACCCCCTGGAACCTGCTTATGTACCCCCGGTTGGGAAACACTGATTTAGATTTACTACCCCCTCCGTATCTACTCGGGTGGTTTTGTACAAAATTATACAAAAACTCGTCAAGATCCACTGTCTCTCTACATCGAATGCTAGCAGTACATAAGGATGCACAAAGCAAGTTCCTTTCAAAGCTTTCTATGTAGGGGCCCTAAGTATTTGGACACTTTGACACTTTTAAAAGTCACACTTAAAATTTATGAATTTCATTGCAGTAGAAAAAACAAAACAAGCAAACAAATGATGCTAGAGATTTTCTCAGAACTAATGTAATTTTTCTGAGCGACGTTTACCATGACTTTTGAAGCTTAAAGAGATAGTTCACCCAAAAAGGAAAATTCTCTCATCATTTACTCACCCTCATGCCATTCCAGATGTGTTTGACAAACAAAACTTTTTTGAAGAATATCTCAGCTCTGTAGGTCCTCATAATGGATGTGAATGGGTACTAAAATGTTGAAGCTCCAAAAAGCATGTAATGGCAGTGTAAAAGTAATCCATATTACTCCATTGGTTAAATCTATATCTTCAGAGGCGATATGATGGGTGTAGGTGAGAAACAGATCAATATTAAAGTTATTTTTTTAAAGCAATTATCCTCCCTGACCAGTAGGTGGCGATATGCATGAAGAATGTGAATTGCCAAAAATAAAAGAAGAAGATTGTGAAAAAGTGGGGATTGATCATTAAATTGATCGTTTAGATTCCAAAAAATGCACCTTGTTTTCAATTGGTTTTAGATCTGCCCCAAACTCATGCCATTGGTCAAGCCAATATTCCTATGTTGAGCTGGACAGGTTCCTGAAACAAATGGACAAATATTTTTACAGCGCCACAAAGACAAGTGTTACACTATTAAGTGAAAGAAACCTACAAATGGTTTACTTATAATTATATGTAAATATTAAGACAGAAAATGTCATGTTGCTTCTGAATGTTCATGTAGTGTACATTCAGACGGAGGTATGTCACACGATTCACGGAGTGACTTGACCCTGTGGATGTGTGTGATTGTGTATTTATCCCATACTGTAGGGGCTTGCCGTAGAAAGCATGTCCATATGCAGCTTTGGTGAGTAAAGTGTTTATGTTTAATAAAAACAGACTGTCTCAGTTTTTGATTTTATTAGTCTTTTAAATGTAGGAAAAGCCTAGTAAAAAACGCTTCGTGACAAAATCACTGTGGATTACAATCAGTGTTTGTGATGATATGTGTGTGTGTGCGTGTAAGTGTGAATGCTGATGGAAGCATTTGGATCAGAGCATGACGTCTGATCAATTCTTCAGTAAAAGAAGCTCATTGGTCACTTGACGAGACCACAAGTGTCCGACCTGATGACTGAACTATGTTTTCCGGCATCTAAGTTTTTTTTATTATCATTGGAAAAATCCTCTAGTATCGGCTTACCCTGAAATCAATCCCAATCTGCTGCATTACATCTCCCATCCTGTATTTTTGCATAATTTCAAATGTTATCAACTTTCCCCTCTGTTTACTACTTATAGTGCATTGACATTTGGGTGAGGTGGTAGAGTTAAGAAATTATGCATACCTGTTGCATAACTGTATGACATAATTTAGAACAAAAACAAAAAAACAAAAAATACAACTCATTTTTTAGACATTTCACCCGGAAACTGGAGCTCACATGTGCCCTTACTTTCAACACTTCTAGCTTTGGCAACTGGGGGCAGTGGTTTGAATTTTGGCAAGCACAGACCAATTTCAGCAGCAGAACTTTTGACCTGCTGTGGCTGAATTCACAGTGCAATCAGTCTGCAGATTGACCAGCTGAAAAGTACCCAAAACCCCTCTAAAACCATCAAAACAGACAAGCCTAACCGGCCATGCTGGGAGACCAGCAAACCACCTGAAACTGGTTTAAGCTGATTTTTTTTTCTGGGTTATCCAGAACCCCAGGCCTAACCCTAAAATCTGATTGGTTGATATAAATGTTGTTACAGGACCAACAAGGATGCCCTACTTGACCTTACCTTACTCAAAACAGTTTGTTTTTGAAACGCTCAGATGGAACCTCTACCAAGTAATGTGAGGTAGATGAAGACAGGAGGCTGTGATGCAGCTGACCTTTGACTGCTCTCCCTCTGATCAAGGTTATGCAGAAAAGAAGATTCTTTTGCATTCGGCAGGTGGAGGGGACCTTCACAGATTCATCTCCATCCACCCACAGCTTGCCCTTGTCAAGCTCACGTTGAGGCAGGCTTTAATCACCAGTGAGAACATACCATGGAGTAGGGCCAAAGTAAAAGCAGAGGGCTACACAACAGTTGTTGCAACAGGAAGAGGGAGATGCAGGACCAATGAAAGGGAGAGGCCTAAATAAATGAACCTCTTTGCACACAAGTTCTTACTGTACTGACTAAACCCACAGCGTGCATTATTTAATGCGTGCTGTATATATAAAAAATGTTGCCTTACACTTCACAGCAGACATACTGGAAGGAATTTAATATTATTAAACATAATGTGATTAAGATGTTTATGATTGATTAGGATAGATAAATGTGATTTACATCACAATGCTGCATGGGATTCTGAGTCACAGCAAAAACTCTTCCACTTTGTTGCACCAGAAGTCGTAGGAATAAGTGATGGGAGAAATGGATGAAGGCTCAAGTGGACTAACTGGTTAATACATTCTTTGTTTGACATCAGAAAATAGTGCTGCATTAAAACAGCCAGATCAGAGGATAACTTTTATTTTGTGCTCATTTGAATGGTCATGCTCATGAGAATATAACTGCACAACTCAAAATATAGGCTCTTTTATTTTTCTTACCAACATTTTGGCAGTCAGCCTTTTTCAAGGTATGATGTCATCACAATAGGAAGCAAACATATATAGAGGCTGTGTCTCGTTTGGAAGGCTGCATCCTCCGGAGGTCGCATTTGTTGGCCGCATACGTCATCGAGGCTGTCTCGTTTCATAAAAGCGAGTAGGACATTTCGAATGCAGCATTCGAATGCGACCTTCTTTCATGGGAATTCAGAGGATGCAAGAGGTGTATCCTACGTGGGCACTCGCAACCCACAATTCTTTGCTTCAACGGAAATGTCTAAAAAAAAAGATAACAACAATTTGCCTGTAAATATGATGTTCAAACGCAAGTAATGTTAATTCCCAAGTTGAAGTACTTCAGTAGATGGGTGCAGAGTATATACTATGTATAATTATATTAATATATAATTAAAATAAAGTATTAGACTAAAAGTACACCTTTTCTCTTTACATCATTATAATTGTCCTAAAATGTACCTCATACATTCCCTTAAAAAGGGAATTTGTTACCTTCTCACTTGAAGCACTGGCGCTTGTTAAAGAGTGGTGTGCTGTCATAGCAACCATATTATGTTCCGTTTCCGTTCATCCTACGAAGGCCGTCTCATTTAAATGAGACTTGTTTAAAGGAGGACGCTCGGTATACTGCAGCCTTCAAAGGACGCATCCTTCCTAGCATGCAGCCTTCGAAACGAGACACAGCAAGAGTCAGCAATTACAAACAGGTGAAGATTACATCATGACAGATGTTTCTGATTAGCTAAGAATCATGTCAGTTAAAAAAAAAAAAAATTAAAGCTTAAGATACATTCAAAAAGAGTAATCCCATTGCTCATAGCAAGAGACACAATTCAAAAAACACACAACAGCATAAATTCACAAATTTACAACATAATTATGAAGTTTCAGAATCAACATTTTAACTCTTGTGCCACCATTAGTTAAAGACACCCAATACAACAATTGAAACACACACAAAAAATATCCACAATACAAAATTCAAAATCATAATTGATTTTTTTTTTTATTCAAAACATACAAAAAAGCATATCCAATTAACTCATTTATAAAAAAACAGTTTAATTCAAAATCAACATTTAAACCATGAGGTACCAGAGTTTTTAACATATGTATCTTATGAGTAATTATGAGAAATAATATAATTTCAGTTAAAGTATTATTACACTCATTTGAGAGTCAGTCCCTGTATACATGCAGACCACATAGGGAAGGCATTGCATCCATTGCTCATTTTCTATCAAAGCGTAATGTTGACTCAATCCCCTTAAATGAGTGTATTAATACTTTAACTGAAATTAAAATATCTCATAATTACTTTACCTTGCAGAATGATTTCTATCTTCAACAAAGGGGTGTGGCAATGGGGAGTGCTTTTGCACCCTCGTTCGCAAATCTATACATGGGCTTTTTTGAAGACAAATGTATGTATTTACATCATGATTTCAGTGCTAATGTGTTGATTTGGAAAATATATTTGGATGATTGCTTTTGTCATTTTAAGGGAAGTACTGAACAACTATAATCCCATAAATACTTAAATACTTGCTCTGAATATTTGAACTTTACTATGGATTTTGATTTACTCAAATTATATTAAAGAGACACCAGCACTTTCAGCAAAAGTTGGAGATGTACTTAAATTTCCATGCATTGCTTTGGTTCTGTCAAAAAACTTCTGTTTGTTCCGTCGATGTTTTGGACCTCTGTTAAGATAGTGTATTGGAATGATGAGGCAGGGCTTTGAAGCGAGGCCTCCTGCAAGGGAGACTCATGACTCCCCATCAGGTTGGTGAGTCGTAGTGCAGAGAAGAGAAAGGCTTCCTCTTAACTTTTCATTCCGATCTTTCCTGGATTCTACATTGTGCGGAACCTGGCAGAGGGGTGCTGACACGAAGCCAGCCGAGGAAGGGCTAAGAGCCATGAGGGAAGAGGACGAGCAAAGTTCGTCCTGGGAGGAGAGGATTTGTTGCGTTGAGGTTGGCCACACCCCAAAGGTGTCTTGAGCCAATCAGAAGTGTCTTTTGCTGGGTCACATGGTCATTTCTGTCCTCCCCTCAAGATAATTAATTTATGGCCCATTGTGTGTGATGATTTCTGTTTCCTGCTCAAAAAGTGAACATTTTAATCATGAATTTCATAGGAAAAAATATAACTGCAAATAACCCAAATATACTTCACAGCATCATTCTGGAAATTAACTATGGACCTCATAGATACCAAACATGAGGGTAATAATAATAATAATAATTTCAATGGTAATAACATGCATGATAAGCGATTAAAAGAGTAATAAGAATAAATCATATGGTTAAAGCAAGGATAACATTACATGACAATCTCAAAGGTAGATCTACATATGAGAAAGACAAGAAAAACGATAGTTCCATGTATTTAAAAGGGTAAAATATTAGTAAACCCAGTCTTGAAATTTCAAGGCTTCAGATCTCGCTCTCTTGAGTGTAACTTCAAGAAGCAGGGGGGACTTCCCCCTCCTTTGTTCCTAGACTGAGAGCTTCCTAATAGGATACCACATTAAAAGTTATAATGGTTACTCCATTAACTTAGAGCATGGTGATGCTTGATTACCTGTTATTATAAATGATATAGTCAGGCTAAGCCTGGTGTATAAAATTATATTGTACGTTTGGTCCAACAGAGAGCTTGGGCATCTTGGGTTGAGATGCATAGAGAGTCAAAAGTTTGGTGTCTGCATAGAAAAGTTCAGAAGATCATACCGAGTCTGCCCTATGTCACTGTCCTGTGGGGTGCAGGGCCTCCTTGACCAATGGCCCTTTTGTTTTAAATCATGCAGTTTTGCTGTTTTATCAGAATGGTAGGTCTCCTGACCAACTATTTGGCACTCGCTAATTATCAGTTTATGGCCTGGAAAGGCCCTAAGGTTATTCCTCGTTCTGCTTATTGCTTTGTGTGTCCTTTGGAATGTTTCACTGCCTGGTGATCTTAAAGTCCTACACTCTGGTACCACATGATTTGAATTAAACTTTTTTTTATAAATGAGTTAATTAGATCTGCTCTTTTGTATGTTTTGAATTAGTGATGGCAAATTTGTTTAAAAAAATGTTGAAATGGTGATTTTGAATTTTGTTGTATTGTGGATATTATTAAGTGATGTTATTGTGTGTCTTTGAATTGTTGTATTGGGTGTCTTTAACACGAGTTAAAATGTTGATTCTTAAACTTCATAATGAGTTTGTAAATTCTTGAATTGATGCTGTTGTGTGTTTTTTGAATTGCGTCTTTCTTGCTATGAGCAATGGGATTACTCTTTTTTTTAATGTATCTTAAGCTTTAAATGAAGTTTTTTTTTTTTTTTTTTTTTAACTGACATGCTTGTTAGCTAATCAGAAACTTCTGTCATGATGTAACTGTCTTCACCTGTTGGTAATTGCTGACTCTATATATGTTTGCTTCCAAATATGATGGCATTATAACTTGAAAAAGGCTGACTGCTGAAACATTGGTAAGAAAAATAAAAGAGCCTATATTTTAAGTTGTGCAGTTACAGTGCATCTGGAAAGTATTCACAGCATTTCAATTTTTCCACATTCTGTTAAGTTACAGCCTTATTCCAAAATGGATTAAATACATTATTTTCCTCAAAATTCTACAAACAATACCCCATAATGACAACGTGAAAGATGTTTGTTTGAAATCTTTGCAAATTTATTTGGCACCATTTACAGCCTCAAGTCTTTTTGAGTATGATGCTACAAGATTGGCACACCTATTTTTGGGCAGTTTCTCCCATTCTTCTTTGCAGGACCTCTCAAGCTCCATCAGGTTGGATGGGGAGCGTCGGTGCACAGCCATTTTCAAATCTCTCCAGAGATGTTCAATCGGGTTCAAGTCTGGGCTCTGGCTGGGCCACTCAAGGACATTCACAGAGTTGTCCTGGAGCCACTCCTTTGTTATCTTGGCTGTGTGCTTAGGGTCGTTGTCCTGTTGGAAGATGAACCTTCGCCCCAGTCTGAGGTCCAGAGCACTCTGGAGCAGGTTTTCATCAAGGATGTCTCTGTACATTGCTGCATTCATCTTTCCCTCGATCCTGACTAGTCTCCCAGTTCCTGCCACTGAAAAACATCCCCACAGCATGATGCTGCCACCACCATGCTTCACTGTAGGGATGGTATTGGCCAGGTGATGAGCGGTGCCTGGTTTCCTCCAGACATAACGCTTGCCATTCAAGCCAAAGAGTTCAATCTTTGTTTCTCATGGTCTCAGAGTCCTTCAGGTGTCTTTTGGCAAACTCCAGGCGGGCTGTCATGTGCCTTTTACTGAGGAGTGGCTTCCGTCTGGCCACTCTACCATACAGGCCTGATTGGTGGAGTGCTGCAGAGATGGTTGTTCTTCTGGAAGGTTCTCCTCTCTCCACAGAGAAATGCTGGAGCTCTGTCAGAGTGACCATCGGGTTCTTGGTCACCTCCCTGACTAAGGCCCTTCTCCCCCGATCACTCAGTTTGGCCAGGCGGCCAGCTCTAGGAAGAGTCCTGGTGGTTCCAAACTTCTTCCATTTATGGATGATGGAGGCCACTGTGCTCATTGGAACCTTCAATGCTGCAGAAATTTTTCTGTACCCTTCCCCAGATCTGTGCCTCGATACAATCCTGTCTCGGAGGTCTACAGACAATTCCTTGGACTTCATGGCTTGGTTTGTGCTCTGACATGCACTGTTAATTGTGGGACCTTATATAGACAGGTATGTGCCTTTCCAAATCATGTCCAATCAACTGAATTTACCACAGATGGACTCCAATCAAGTTGTAGAAACATCTCAAGGATGATCAGTGGAAACAGGATGCACCTGAGCTCAATTTTGAGTGTCATGGCAAAGGCTGTGAATACTTATGTAAAGATTCTTTTTTTTTCTTTTTCATTTTTTATAAATTTGCAAAGATTTCAAACTTTCATGTTGTCATTATGGGGTATTGTTTGTAGAATTGAGGAAAATAATGAATTTAATCAATTTTGGAATAAGGCTGTAACATAACAAAATGTGGAAAAAGTGAAGCACTGTGAATACTTTCCGGATGCACTGTATCCTTTTTTAAATTTTTTTTATAAGAAATGTTTTCCATAACTTGCACCTCTGAATCTAAGGTGTGTGTTTATTTGATTGTTACTTTCAAAGTAAATTTGATTTTTTGTGTAGGGCCTTGGCCCACTTAAAATTGCAGCAGAGACCGCATGGCCCTTTGTTCTATGATCAAAAGGAAAGACATTGAACTCAGTTTCCCAGGATCCTTCACAAATTCACAACTGCGAAGTCCCGCCCATGGACCCAGTCTCAAACACCATTGGTCGAGCGGCCTACGACCGATGATGTCATCTCGTCAACAAAACCCGTGGACAAATGAATTTCGGCCTCTCTGTGCTAAGCTCTGCCTGGCTGTTAAGGGACATCTGTACTGTGCACGTACTGAAGGAGTTTTCCCTCCGTTTGGACTGAGAACAAAGAGACCACGTTTTTCTAACCTCACCATTTGGCCACAGTAGCGTAAGATTAACTTAGCTTTGTTCAAGTCTTATAGTATACTTATATCAACCGGTTCAGTTTCACTGTAAAGCAACAGTGAATTTATTTTGAAAAACGGAAAGGCGACCAGTTTCCCTTCTCCCTCTTTTTCATTCAATGTTGACTACTTTCTGCATTCTTCTCCATCGCTGGATCCGAAGAATAAAGCAGAGACGCGTCTTTTCGCTGACGAGCGTAAGACAAGGAACCATCCAGACCATTTCTCCTGACTGCTCAATGCAACAGGAATTCCAACGGACAAACCTACTGAAATCACACAGGATTTCCCAAGTAAGGCTTGATATCTGGGCAGATTTAGTTTAGAAACTGTGATTTTTCTTGTGAATCTAAATCGCATTTTTGATTCTAAATGCTGATGTTTTGAGTATATTTGTATGTTAAACTCTGCTCGCTGCTTCGAGTTGGGAGATTTGTTTTAATTTCTTTTGGGGTTACGTTTGTTTTGTTGAGTGATTTGAACTAGTAATTCAGTCCCGCTGTTATGAGCGGTTACCCTTAACTAAACTGCATGCATTTTTCCTCACTCTCTCTCGCTCTCATTCTCTCTCTCTCACTGATATTCATTGAGTGAGCGGCGCCTCGGTTTGTGTTCCACTCAGGTTGGTGAACCAAATACTCCCACCTGTTTCGTCAGTTCCTTTGTGTGTCCGCTCATTTCCATCCGCACGTGGTATCAGCTCCATTTTGGACTTAACCCTCCAATTTGAACCTGATCCTCCATTTTGATTGCTTTATTACTCCTGTTTGTTTTTGTTTGAATGTTGTGTTGAAGCCAACCTCTGCCACATGAAGAACTCCCAAGTTACCTCAGAGTACTATTATGTTATTGGTGTTAGAAACTACCTGTAACTAGATTAACAATTAAGATACTCAACCTACAGGGTAGATTTTGTTTTATGAGACTCAATCAGTAACTTGCTATCATTTCTCTCTTTTCAAAGAGTGGTGCCCCGAGAATAGAGTTTAATGAATTAAATTCCATTTAATTACTATTTAGTTATTTAATTGTTATTTGATTATTCCATAATTAATAACAATTAATTATTGATTATTTCTGGAGAATGGTGTAATGAGTTAAATTCTGTGTAGTTATTTAATTGTTATTTGATTATTCCATAATTAATAACAATTAATTATTGATTATTTCTGGAGATTAGTTTAATGAGTTAAATTCTATTTAGTTATTTAATTGTTATTTGATTATTCCATAATTAAAAATAACTTTGCGAAGGACATAGAACGTTTCGACCCAGCAAGCCGAGATTCAAATGTCAACGATTACCTTAGGGAAATCGAACATTGTCTTGCCGACTTGCCTCATGCCTCGGCACGTGAGAAGTTGAAACTCATCTGGAAAACAACTTCCAGAAGCGTCCACGCTTTCGTCGAGACTCAACCGCCGCGCATTCGTGACAGCTATCCGAGGCTTTGCAGGGTTCTGTGCGAGGAGTACTCGCCATATACTGATGAAACATCAGCCACCCTCAGTGCCATCCGCATCCAACAGAAGCGGTTGGAGCCTCCTAGGGAGTACTATAGGCGTTTAGGAAAGCATACTTCCAAGGAAGTAATGAGCCAGGTCTGGAAGAAGAGCGAGGATTCAGGTCTCTCTTCCTCCATAACCTCCACCCCTGCGTGCGAACCCACGTTACACTGATGTGTAAACAGGGTAGACCGACCATGCAGGGAATTAGGAAGATGGCCCAAATGACTTGGGAAACAGTCATGCGTCCGACTGATAAACCAGAAGACGATGTCAGAGTCCTAGACATCCAGTCTTCAGAGAGAACAGACTTAGGGCTTGAGGGCTATGAAATACCTCAGCCTAGAGTAAGCTGTGAAGCGGCAGCCCCAAAACGTTTGCCCAACTACCCACAGGGGGGTTGGAGAAACCAAGGGAATGACCACAAGGGTCCCTCCCAGGGTCAGAAAAAACAGAATCCCTCTCCAAAGAAAAAGAATGTCGGGTTTGTAAAAAGCCCCAGACAGTGGAATGGAAACAAAGGGAATCATTCGGAGCCTCCTGGAAAGAGTGATCTGAAGCGTCAGCTCAGCCTCATCCAGAAAAGCTTAGCGGATGTGACAAAGCACATCGGAGGGTCAGACGATGGCCACAAAAAACCCGATGGTGAGAGTCCGTCAGCGTGACTAGCCCATACACTTCCCTGTTCTTTCCCCAAAGTCTACTTTGTAGGCTGGGAGAAGAACACAGGGAAGACCCAGACGCACCCAGTGGCAGTCATGCCCAATACCCATGCTCCGTTTTTTAAATTTTTGGGAGACCTTGTCCACAAGGGTAATGCCAGATGCATATACACCTCGGTGTCGGTAGGAAGGTGTATAGACATCCATGCGTTACTGGACACTGGGTCTGAAATCAGCCTAATGTGCGAGGAGACTTTCGCAGAAGTCGCCAGGGCAATGCTCTCTCATGGTAAACCACTGCAGACAGAGTCCTGTGATGTGAGCCTTGTCAGCTACACACAAAACAGAGCCCCCATCACAAAACGCGCTTGGCTTGATATCACCTTCCAGGAGACGACCCTAAATCATCCCATTTACATCTGTGCTTTCGACACAGAACAACTTCTTATCGGCCATGACCTGTTGGACTGACTGGCCCCGCTGATCGACTGCCTTCACGGGCACATATGGGCCCAGGTCGCAACCCCGAATCCGGTCTGTCAAGCCCACAGCCGTCATGCTTCAGACGACCGGGTCACTTATATCCAAGAGTCAGGAAAGACCACTTGTGACTCTGCTCTTGAGTCAGCGCTTTGTCTCATTTCATGACTTCGAGCTGACAGTGCCCGTGATTGGAGAGCTGCCTCCATCCTTGACGAGGGGGGAGAACCTCGAACCCCTCCTTCTCACCTTCCCAAACAAAATGATCACAGTTGCTTGTCATGAGGGGCTACATAATAAAGAAGTCTGCAGTACTGCCTTGGGCACGGAAATGGACTGCTCACTCGGGTGACATGATTTCAACTGGTGATGAAGCCGGTTCCCCACCAGAGGAACCTTATCCGGGATTCAAGGATGAAATAGCACAACAACTCACTTAGGCAGACACCTTAATGACAGAGGGTCAAAGACAAGAACTGCGGAAGTTGTTTTACAACTTCCAACAGATCTTTTCAAGGGATTCCAACGACTGTGGAATCACCGAACTCCATACAGTTCGTATCCCAACTGACCCAAATGCACCATCCACATTCGTACGCCAGTACAGAATTCCTTTAGCTGCCTACGAGTCAATCCAAGAGATACTTGACACGTTGCTAAGGAAACGCATTATTCGGGAGTGTAACTCCACATACAACTCACAATTGTGGCCGGTGTTGAAGCCAAATGGAAACTGGCACTTGACAATTGACTATCGACAACTGAACAAACAGGTTCCTCTTTCACGACGGCCCATGATCCACCTGGATCAGGAGCTTGCGAAAGTAAAAAGAGCCTGTTTCTTTTCGACCGTCGATGTGTCCAATGGGTTTTGGACAATGACAGTTGACCCAGTAGATCAGTACAAGCTGGCTTTCTCTTTTGGCAATCGACAGTTCACTTGGAACCAATGCCCATTCGGATATTCAAACTCTCCAGCCGAGTTTAATATCTTCTTGCACAAAGCCATGAGTGATGCTGCTGCCCGCGGCAACCTGATCTATGTGGATGACATCCTCATGCGAAGTCAGACGTTTGAAGAACATCTGACTGAAATACGATACGTGCTCAGCCAGCTTTCCAGCGCAGGAGCCAAGCTGGCCCTCTCCAAGGGTCAGTGGTGCCGCACCAAGGTTGAGTACGTGGGCTTATTGGTGGGTGCCAATGGCATTGAACCCCAAGCAGGGAGAGTTCAAGCCATCCAAAACATCAAAGCCCCAACCGACGTGTCGGGACTCAGGAGCTTCTTGGGCATCTGCAACTACTCCAGACAGTTCATCGAGGACTATGCGGAGATAGCCAGGCCCCTTACTGAGCTCCTCCGGAAAGACAAGGTCTTTGAATGGGGAGACCCTCAAGAGCAGGCTTTCAGAGAACTGAAAGCAAAGCTCTGTTCAGCTCCTTGTCTTGCCTACCCAGACAAGGATAAGGAGTTTCATTTAGAGGCGAGCTTCTCCTCCCACTGCCTCAGCGCCGCCCTGGCACAGAGGTATGACAAAGAAAACCGAGTCATTGCCTACGCAAGCCGACCTCTGTGCAGTGTAGAGCTGAATTTCTCGGACTGTGAGAGAGCCCTCCTAGCCACAGTCTGGGCTGTGGAACACTTTCACAGCTACATCGGGGGTCAGAAGGTAATTATCGAAACTGGCCACCAGCCTGTCTCCTTCCTCAATAGCCAGCGGCTAAGAGAAGGACGAGTGTCCAACAGTCGCATCGCGTCATGGATGATGGCACTACAAGGCTACGACATCGAAGTCAGGTACGCTCAGAACCACAAGATGGCTTTGGGTCAGGGCCTGGCCGAGTGCCATCATTGTGACTGCGAAGGACAGACAGGTGCCCCACCCTTCCTCGTTACCACTCCTTCTCTTCCCTCAAATCATCATTACCATGATGAAACCATCTGTCAAGACCTCCCGAAGGTTTACGTGGATGGCTGCTCTTTTCACCATGAGAGCCAGACCCGAGCTGGAGTGGGCATAGTCTGGGTCAATTACGTCGTTCATGCGCCAGACAGTTACCAACTTGGTGCAAAGACTAGCCAGTATGCTGAAATTGCCGCAGCACTCATTGTGTTGCAACAAGCCGCTAGGTTGGCTATTGTGCAGTTGGTAGTCTGCTCCGACTCTAACTACGCCGGTCACAGTTTCGTCTCACACTTCCCCACGTGGAAAGAAAATGGCATGAAGAATGCCAGAGGTAAAGAGATCAAACACTCTGAACCCTTCTTGGCGTGTGACCAACTCGTGACTGACCGAGGGATTACTGTGTATTGGAAGAAGGTCAAAGGTCATTCACAAACTCTTGGCCCCGACAAAGAGAGCAACGACGAAGCTGATCGTTTAGCTAAGCGAGGTGCAGTAGAGGGCCCACTATGGGAATTCAAGGAGGAGTGGCTCCCTAAACCACTGTCTTGCTTGGTGAATGCTCTCACCCGTAGACAGGCAAGAGAGAACCGGGAAAATCCCCAAAACTGCTTGCAGACTGTGAACCTGGGTCGACAACCGGGCGACACAGACTTCAGTGCCATGCAGGAACGGGACCCGGTGATCCAGGCAATCCGGCAGCGGTTGAGGGAACCTCAAACACAACAGGTCCTACCATCCTCTTTACAGGTCTCAAAAGAACTAAAAGCTTTTTGTCAGGTACAACAACACCTGAAACTTGAGAAAGGCCTGTTGGTCTATGTTCCCAATGGTCCAGGTCCACCCCGGTGGGTCGTTCCGACCGACCATAGGGGGGGTGATGCTAATACATGCCCACGACCCTCCCATTGGAGGTCACAGGAGCTACAAAGCTACCTACTACACCCTCCAACAGGTTGTGTACTGGCCATTTATGCTCAAAGACACTAATGCCTATGTAAAGGGATGTTTGATCTGTTGTCAGTTCCGTCCTTCCTGGCCACTGAATCGAGCTCCACTGCAGGTCAAGGGAATCACGTTTCCTTGGTCCAATCTGCAGATGGATTGGATCGGACCAGTACCCAAGTCGGCACGAGGAAACAAATACCTCCTCACTGTCACCTGTGCATTTACAAAATGGGTGGAGTGTTTGCCAGCACCCAATGACACGGCTGAAACCACAGCACTCATGCTGATGAACCATGTGTTCAGCCGTTAGGGGCTGCCTCTCTCAATCAACTTGGACAGAGGCACTCATTTCACGGCGGCTGTGATGAAAACAATGTGGGAAATGTTGGGTGTGGAAGCCAAATTCCACATTGCATACCACCCCCAGTCATCAGGTCAGGTTGAGCGAACCAACCGTACCATTGTCAGCATGCTCAAGAAGTATGTCAACAGCAATGGCAAAGATTGGGACGTGAAACTCCCTTTGGTATTGATGGCCATCAGGTCTACTCCACATGCACCACGGGGGTCACACCCTTTGAAATGATGACTGGGATGGAAATGACTCTCCCACTGCATCTGTTGTACCGTCCAGAAGACGTCAGTGTCGCAACCGCATATACTGCACATCAGTACGTGACCGAGTTACGCAAACACCTCCAAACTACATTTGCTTGGGCCCAAACAAATCTGGAAACAAGTGTCAAAGGACAAAAGGCCTATTACAATAGGAAAACGTCTGACCGCGAATATAAAGTAGGTGATAAAGTCTTCTACTTCAAGTTCGCTAAACCGGTGGGAATCGCCAAAAAGTTCCTAGCTGGTCAGGCCCCTTTGAGATTATAGGGAAGCTCTCTCCGGTAGCTTACCGAATCCGTATCTCGAAGCCAAACCAAACACCAATGTACAAATGGGTCCATTCAAATCAGATCAAACCCTTTGAACATTCTCCACTCCAAAGGGGAGCGGACCCACAACAATAGTGTCTCTTGTAGTTGGGTGTAGCATGCTTTACTCATACACTAGCATGCACTAACCCTTAAGACTACTCCCGCAAACACAAGGTAACGAGACTCTTGTATGTTTCAGGATGAAATTCCTTTGGATCCTTGGCATCTTCCTCAACCTACAGCTCACACAAGCCAATGAGGTGGTAGAAACCGGCCCGCCAACCGGTATTGTGCTACAGGAGACCCCTGGGCTCTTAATCACCCATTGCCACCTCT
The DNA here is from genome assembly GCF_019703515.2 of Myxocyprinus asiaticus. Taxonomy (NCBI): domain Eukaryota; kingdom Metazoa; phylum Chordata; class Actinopteri; order Cypriniformes; family Catostomidae; genus Myxocyprinus; species Myxocyprinus asiaticus. The sequence continues at coordinate 10,600,686 of NC_059374.1, forward strand.
ACACCCAAAGAATATACGTTCGTTTAGATCCTTGGGATGTGTATCGCAAACACATCCAGTTACCTCCACAGATGACGGAGGGCAGGGTAAGCGGAACCCAAACCCAGGACACAGTTGAACATGCCAAATTGACAACTGTCCATATCCTAGAACAACTGCAGAAATTCCTAGTCACAGAGGAAGAACTCAGTGGGAATAAACAACCAAAGCGGTTCCTCGGTGGCCTGCTAGTTGCAGCATCGGCCTTTCGGCTGCTAACTCCGTTAGTCTCGGTACACTCCAAAGACAAATGGGTGAACTTAATGATGAAATGCCAGAAATCCAAGAGAAACTCCTGTTACAACAAGAACAGTTACAAGATCTGGGTAAAACCCTACAGGGTACCATACTCACTGTAAACATGCACTCAGCAATTTTAAATAACACTTTGCATGCTCTGGATGCCTTGTCAGAAGTTGTGAGATCAGACATAACATATGTGCGAATGGTTAGAGATCTAATGCATGACCTTGTAAGGGAAATTAGCACGTCAGTTAAAAGTCTGAGTGGGGGAAATATCCCATCCTACCTAGTTCCCCTAAACATGGTTGAACAAATCCATAGATCGGCCACTACCACCGTTGTGCAAACTTCTCAGATACATCTGGCATACAGCCTTGGCAGTGCAATACCCATCCATGTAAATCCTCAGAACCTAGAGATAGGATTTATCCTTAACTTACCCATTATAGAGAAACAGAACATTTACCGACTGAAATCCATATTGAACGTTGGGTTTTGGAAGAATAATGTACATTTACATATCAAAACACCACTGGTGCTTGCCTACCACGATGATGACCCCTCTCTCTACCTTATTCCAATCTGAGCATGTGTACGAACACCAAGGACATACATTGGGTTTGCCCCAGCAACCCCTTTATCAGAGATATAACCAACCACCTCTCAGTCTGAGGGCTGACAACCCCGAGCAAAAATGCCAGGCTAGTATGTCTGTTAAAGACGAAGGGACAGAATCTAGGGTAGAAAGAGCTGGTAGTTGATGGCTTGTCAGTACCCCTGCCACCGAGATCCTAATGTCATACGACTGTCATGACACAAACACTAAGTTAACAATCCCAAACCAAACGGTGTTCTTGAAGGTCCCACAAGGGGCCATGATACATATAGCCGACATTGTCCTCCACCATCTCAGTCCAGAGAGACACGATTCAGAGATTGAGATGGATGCATTCAGAGGCCACAACCTCACTATTGACGACACCCTTCAACAACAGCTTCTAGCTGAAGGGACCAAATTAGTAAAGTTCAGTCTCAAATCGACTGGGCTCACGACTACATTTTTCAATCGTATAGGAAAATTATCGGCTTATCAAGAACACCCCATCAGTTTGACTGCCCTTGGGCTCCTCCTTAGTAGTTGGATCATCATGGCAGGTATCGCATACGCTATGCACAGACACATCCAAACACTACACACTAGACTGGATGCAATGACACTCATTCCACAGCGTTTCAAGCTCCTGTCTACCCCTCTACCACTAACTGCTCCTAACTCTGCCCAGGAACAGTTATACTAACTGTAACAATCTTTCCCATTTTCCTTTTCATAATCATTGAAAACTCAGGGATAACAAAGGGTTGTTGCAATGTTTGATGTGTTTTACCAATGTGAAGTGCTGTTTTGATAGAAATTATGTTAGCTAGCCTAGTTAGAATTCATCTGCCCAGATGTTACCTACTATGACTGCCCAGATATCAAAAGCCTTTAAGAACTGCTAATGTTTCCAGGAACTAATCTCATGCAAACCCAGGACACATGGACTGGACAACTTTCGGGTTGCTCTCAAAGACTGAACTGTTCAACTTTTGGGTTGCTCTCAAGGACTGTGGCAGGAACCCCAACCTTAAGATCAAAGGGGGGAGGTGTAGGGCCTTGGCCCACTTAAAATGGCAGCAGAGACCGCATGGCCCTTTGTTCTATGATCAAAAGGAAAGACATTGAACTCAGTTTCCCAGGATCCTTCACAAATTCACAACTGGATGCAAAGTCCCGCCCATGGACCCAGTCTCAAACACCATTGGTCGAGCGGCCTACGACCGATGATGTCATCTCGTCAACAAAACCCGTGGACAAATGAATTTCGGCCTCTCTGTGCTAAGCTCTGCCTGGCTGTTAAGGGACATCTGTACTGTGCACGTACTGAAGGAGTTTTCCCTCCGTTTGGACTGAGAACAAAGAGACCACGTTTTTCTAACCTCACCATTTGGCCACAGTAGCGTAAGATTAACTTAGCTTTGTTCAAGTCTTATAGTATACTTATATCAACCGGTTCAGTTTCACTGTAAAGCAACAGTGAATTTATTTTGAAAAACGGAAAGGCGACCAGTTTCCCTTCTCCCTCTTTTTCATTCAACGTTGACTACTTTCTGCATTCTTCTCCATCTTTGGATCTGAAGAATAAAGCAGAGACGCGTCTTTTCGCGGACGAGCGTAAGACAAGGAACCATCCAGACCGTTTCTCCTGACCGCTCAATGCAACAGGAATTCCAACGGACAAACCTACTGAAATCACACAGGATTTCCCAAGTAAGGCTTGATATCTGGGCAGATTTAGTTTAGAAACTGTGATTTTTCTTGTGAATCTAAATCGCATTTTTGATTCTAAATGCTGATGTTTTGAGTATATTTGTATGTTAAACTCTGCTCGCTGCTTCGAGTTGGGAGATTTGTTTTAATTTCTTTTGGGGTTACGTTTGTTTTGTTGAGTGATTTGAACTAGTAATTCAGTCCCGCTGTTACGAGCGGTTACCCTTAACTAAACTGCATGCATTTTTCCTCGCTCTCTCTCGCTCTCATTCTCTCTCTCTCTCTCACTGATATTCATTGAGTGAGCGGCGCCTCGGTTTGTGTTCGACTCAGGCTGGTGAACCAAAATTCTCCCGCCTGTTTCGTCAGTTCCTTTGTGTGTCCGCTTATTTCCACCCGCACGTGGTATCAGCTCCATTTTGGATTTAACCCTCCATTTTGAACCTGATCCTCCATTTTGATTCCTTTGTTACCACATCTGGGGACACACACACACACACACACACACACACACACACACACACACACACACACTAGCATATAGCTCCACTGTTAGCTTAGGATATCCTTGATTTTATTTTTGGATTATATTCGGATAGTATTGGCTGTGTTCACTACTGCTTGATTATAATAAATCTTGTTATATTATAATAAGTACTCCTGTTCGTTTTTGTTTGAATGTTGTGTTGAAGCCAACCTCTGCCACGTGAAGAACTCCCAAGTTACCTCGGAGTACTATTATGTTATTGGTGTTAGAAACTAACTGTAACTAGATTACTGTTGGATTTGTATACCAATAATTTAACTAGTTTTCCCTTTTTTGATTATTTTGATTAACAATTAAGATACTCATCCTACAGGGTAGATTTTGTTTTACGAGACTCAATCAGTAACTTGCTATCATTTCTCTCTTTTCAAAGAGTTGTGCCCCGAGAATAGAGTTTAATGAATTAAATTCCATTTAATTACTATTTAGTTATTTAATTGTTATTTGATTATTCCATAATTAATAACAATTAATTATTGATTATTTCTGGAGAATGGTCTAATGAGTTAAATTCTATTTAGTTATTTAATTGTTATTTGATTGTTATTAATTATGGAATAATTAATTATTGATTATTTCTGGAGAATAGTTTAATGAGTTAAATTCTATTTAGTTATTTAATTGTTATTTGATTATTCCATAATTAATAACAATTAATTATTGATTATTTCTGATAGTAAAACTGATTTAAACAACCAGTAGCACTTACATTTGTAACATAAAAATAATGATGTTGAAAATACTGTTTGAGCAGCTGTTTCATTATGACACCCCCTTTAGCAGTGCAGATCACATTAGTTTGATGGCATGCCTCTGAGCCCAGCCTAATGTAACCTCACAGGTTTGATTGTATGTGCGAAGAGATTAACGGAAAGGAGAGGGTTGTCGAGTCAACTCTTGGGCCATAAAAATACCACACGGGCATAGAGGGCTGAGGGTTGGCCATAGATCTGCGAGGTAAGTGGATGCGCCACAGATTTACAGGATGGTGAGTTCATTGCACATGCAGCGCGTGTAGTGGTGCAGTAAAGGGTGGAAGGAAACTAAGCATAAATCAGAGGCTTGGCGCGGCGCGCAAGGTCATGGAAGAGCGCAGTCACCTATCTGCCTTACATAAATGCCACACTAACCCTTCAGAACACACAGAGGAAGACTTTATACTCTTAATCTCACTAAATACACTAAAGTTTAACAAACGAACAATGATCGCTCATATGAGGCGTACTATCCCCTGCAGAAATCTGATATATGGAAATACAGGGATTAATATGTATGTTCATGAATGGTTTCTACTGATATAAATTAGGGTTGCCGATCGATTACATTTGTTAATTGAATTACATCATATGCTGATTAATTATTCACAAAGTATATAATACATTTTTGCAGAGAAAGGCTCAAATAAAAAATAATTAAATGTACTGTAAATAATTATAAATAACTATAGAATTAGAAATATTATAATTTAGATCAATTAATTACATTTATTGTGGCAGACAAGTAAAGCATTGATTAGGCAATACAATAAGTTGCTTTAGAATGCAATCTATTGTTTATTTACATATCACGGAACAAGCCTATCACTGGCCTAGAGTCCATAGCAGTCCATTTTGCAATTTAATTTGTCAATCTGTCTGATATATTAAAAGGGTTTCTTGTAAGGGCATTTCTATGTGCATAAACAGTTTATAAACAGGGTTTTAAGGACGATGTGTGAAATTAAACATAGTCTGAAACTTTCACTCACTTGGCACTTTATTAGGAACACTATGGTCCTAATGAAGTGCCTGACATGCTCTTTTGCTGTTGTAGCCCATCTGCCTCATGGTTTGACATGTGCATTCTGAAATGCTATTCTGCTCACTACAATTGTACAGAGTGGTTATGAATTACCACAGCCTTTCTGTTAGCTTGAATCCGTCTGGCCATTCTTCATTGACCTCTCATCAACAAGGTGTTTCCATCCACAGAACTGCTGTTCACTGAATGTTTTTGGCACCATTCTGAGTAAACACGCAGCTGCGTGTGGCTCTCTCTCTCCTGAACTGCCACATTCGCTGCACTCATCCCTCTCCTTGGCTGATTAGCTGGGGGCCAGGTGTGCATAGTCACAGCCCAGCCCCACCCTACTCCTCGTCACAAACAGCTTTCAAATGTTAACGACTATAGGCTATCATTTCAAGTAAACATTCAGAATGAAATGCAACAAAACTACTACTGGTCTTCTCTGTATTTTTACAATACATGAATACTTTTTAAAGTTACCCAGTCAAGAGCAGCGAGTGTTTTCTTGTTATGGGTTTTTTTTATTATTATAAAAATGACACACTAGATGGCAGCAGGTCTGTTAGCTTACATTTATACTTACAAGTCTGGCATTTTAATACAAATCCGCTTTTTTTCACTGCAGTTTAAGTTCACTTTAAACATCACTCTCTGTGTTTACATAATTACCTCACCAAGATGGGCATTTTGGCAGAATTTTTTAAAATGTATTGACCATTTGGGTGCGCATTAGCATGAGCATTTTCGGCGCACTTTCAGCACACACACACACACACACACACACACACACACACACACGCCGCCTGTCAATCAAACAGGGCGCAGCTGTTACTAGATCACTAACAAATTATAAAATTACATGCTCTGGATTACTTTCAACAGCAGAATAAGAATATGAACTTTCTAATAAGTGGCAAATATAGGCGGTTATTTATCCAGTCGGGCAAGTAAAATTCTCTTTTACTTGCCCCTTCAAAGATCCACTTGTCCCGGACAAGCATTAATGTTGAGCCCTGATTAAATATTGAAGTCAACATTCTCCGATAACAATTTTTTCTTCTGCAGTATAGCTCCTAAAGTAAATGTACGTTGTTTTAAAGGAGTTTTAGATCTTATTTTGGAAAACAAGCCAAAAAGGACTCATCAAAAATGTATTTTGTTCCAGTGTATAATGGGCTAGGACTACACTCACCTTTATGTTCACTTCAATCCATCTTTAACTCACAAAAACAAACTTTCTCTTCTAAATAGAGCTACATACTGCCAATTTTCTTCATGATAAGATACACCCAGTAAACGTGCCACTAGTGCTGCATGATTCTGGATAAATTGAGAATCACTATTTTCTTGCTTAGAATAAAAATCATGATTCTGAAGAAAATAAAATGCTTATTTCAATGATTTACAAAACCTGGACATAAGGGTACTAAACAAAGTAACATGCAGTTTACTAGAGGTTCTGACAATGTTCTTTGCTTCAATCTATGCAAAAATGCAATAAAGCTGTAAATCAAATATATTAATTTAAAATGTCCTTAGTCCACAAGAGGGCACAACTAACACAATTATAAACCAAACAGCACCTTGTTCTTTCGGCTGCTCCCGTTAGGGGTCACCACAGTGGACCATCCGTAATCAGCAAATTTGACTTGGCACAAGTTTTACACCGGATGCCCATCCTGACGCAACCCCCAGTGGCTGGTGGACTCTCACTCACACCTTTAGTGTCAATTTTAGGGCAATTTTAGAGTCTCCAATTCACTTAACCTGCATGTTTTTGGACTTCTGGGGGAAACCGGAGCACCATGAGGAAACCCATGCAAACACAGGGAGAACATGCAAACTCCACACAGAAAGGCCCAGTTGAGCCGGGACTTGAACCCAGGACCATTTTTTTTTTTCCTCCCCTTTTCTCCCCAATTTGGAATACCCAATTCCCAATGCATGCAAGTCCTCATGGTGGCGTAGTTACTCGCCTCAATCTGGGTGGTGGAGGACGAATCTCAGTTGCCTCCACGTCTGAGACAGTCAATCTGCACATCTTATCACGTGGCTTGTCCATGCACAACTCACCACGCACCCAACCGAGAGCGAGAACCACACATTATAGCGACCATGAGGAGGTTACCCTATGTGACTATGTGTGAGCAACTGGACGAATTTTGGTTGCTTAGGAGACCTGGCTGGAGTCACTCAGCATGCCCTGGATTTGAACTTGTGACTCCAGGGGTGGTAGTCTTCTTGCTGTGTGGCAACAGAGTTCTAACCACTGAGTCACCGTGCCACTCAAACAGCACCTTGTATTTATTGCCAAAAATGACAACAACAAAACAAATCCTGTTTAAAAGTGCATAAAGTTTCTCACATGCTAAGTAAAAAGCAAAATGAGCGGATTTTTCCCCTTTTTCTCCCAATTTGGAATGCCCAATTCCCAAGGTGCTTTTTTTTAAGTCCTTGTGGTCGCATAGTGATTTGCCTCAGTCTGGGTGGCAGAGGATGAATCCCAGTTGCCTCCGTGTCTGAGACTGTCAACCTGCCCATCTTATCACGTGGCTTGTTGAGTGCGTTGCCACGGAGACATAGTGCATGTGGAAGCTTCACGTCATCCACTGCGGCAACCATGCTCAACTCACCATGTGCCCCACCGAGAATGAACCACATTATAGCGACCACAAGGAGGTTACTCCATGTGACTCTACCCTCCCTAGCAACCGGGCCAATTTGGTTGCTTAGGAGACCTGGCTGGAGTAACTCAGCATGCCCTGGGATTTGAACTAGCGAACTCCAGGGGTGGTAGCCAGTGTATTTTACCACTGAGCTACCCATTTAGTCAGATCTAGTTTTTTTTTAGCATCGGAATTCGGTTGCTATTAAAATATTGAACTAAGCAAAGATTTCGTCACACTACTAGCTAATCATGGCTGCACCCTGCAGTTTGTAAACCAATGTGCTGGACCAACATCTTTGGCTTTGCATTTTAGTTTATTCAGCTTCTTGTGCAGGAGCGTTGTGTTTTGTACATGCCATATGAAGTTTAAAAGATCAACATTTAAAAACGCGTCTTGAGGTGAATTTCAAATTAAAATTTGACCGCCTTCCAAAGGCTTGCCATGGGAACGTTAATATACATTGCAGAAATGTTGTCATTCAGAAATGAGATTGCGTGGGTGTCTGAATCGAGATCGCAATCTTTTAACGATTAATTGTGCAGCTCTACATGATATTATGATTCTCTACGCCTCGAGCCATCATGTTATAATCTAGCTGCAGCAAACGAGCGTCCCTACACCAGAGTATGCATCACCAAAAATACAAATTCTGACATAATTTACTCACTTTCATACCAACCTGTTTGATGGAACACAAAGGTATTTCAGTCATGCCAACTCTAGGAAAGATTTAGCATGTGAATGTGTGTATGACATATTGATAGGATATTGGTCTTGGTGGACTAGATCTGCTATGCTGCTGCAGAGCAAGTACGGAGACTTCATACTGCTAGAAAAACACATACATACTGAGTTAGCATGGATATGCTGAAGCTGCTGAATGATGAGACAAAACACAATACATGCTGCATTACATGCTGCTGCACAAATAGACATAAACAATCTGCCAACAAAGCAGGGAAACTGCACAAACACATAACACAAGACACAAACTCCCCAACCAAGCAGATCTGTCGCCAATACATTTGTACTGCTGCTGCTCCGGAGTGCTATGTTCACCAAATGCATGCTAGCTAGGTGTGCCTAGACCACAGGCCAAATGGTTTAATGCTAATTAACTAATTGTCTGTGTGTGCCTTGACTTGCTTAGCCGAATAGCTTAAATGCTAGTGACCTAACTCATGTGTACCGTAGCTATGAAAACCCAAAGATTATTAAACAATTGATGTAAACTAGCTATGTATGGATTTATTTAATCTAATGACCTAAGATAGCACTGTGTGCCAGACAGATTTGGCTAAGGCTTATCATATTAAGATGTGCTTCTATGTGTCATGACCAAAGCAGATCTTACCGTACAAGCTGATAGAAGGAACCCCCAGAAAACCACTTGAGCAATATTGCTTTTTCAGAGAAAAACTCACAGTGCGCTGCAGAGAAACCAGCTTAATTGCAAAATTGAGCCATTTAGTTAAAACCAAAGAGATGCAAGATGGTTAGCTACCCAATAACAAGTCAAAGAACCTATCAACTTGCCCCACACAGAGTTGCATGTTAGTTTGAACTATTCCTGTTTTACCTGTGCAACATTTGTAAATAAAGCTATAATCAGTTACAATTATGAATTGTACCCACTTCAGAATAGTTAAACCTAAAGCAATAAAATTACAGACAAGATTCAAACATCTGATTTTGTTTGATTTCAACATTTTATGGATTATAAAAATAATTAAAATGTACTTTGGATAGTAGAGGTAAGTACTGGATTCCTGTGTAATGTTGGGTTCTCATAATGGAATTTTGCACTGTGAAGTGATTTGATGAGCAGCGCTGAGCGACATTCTTAGCAAAATTGATGAAAGCAAATAAGCACAATTTCTGAAACCAGCACCCTCACTTTTCTCACTGCAGATTGAGAGAGTTGGAGACCGACATAACACAAAAGAAAGCAAGTGAAAGCGTTATCTAACATTTCATGAATTAGTCCTAATTTGAGATCATTGGGTTAGAAAGCTCTTAGCATCTCAGCACTGATTAAAATGCATGATGCAGAATGGGTGAAGAAAGAAAGAAACAAAGAAAGAAACTATGCACTTCATTGCTCTTTACAGCAAGAGCATGAATTTCAGATCAGAAATGGCTCTTTTTAGACCTTGAAATAATCTTTGCTGAGTAAATGGCAGTGATGAGTGGCACCAAATACAAAAACTGATATCTGATATAATGAAATACCACAATATCTCAAGGCTGTGAGGGATAACACAGTCTCTCCAATAGCATGCAATGTATAAAGCTGTATAAATGTCCTTGATCATGTCTAATTTTCACAACATCTCCCTTACATGACTTGCTCTTATCATCTGATCGCAGCTGCATTTCTGTTCAGGTGCTTTTAGATCTTAGTGCTGTCTTCAACACCATAGATCACGACATTTTCTTGGATAGGCTTGAGAATTATGTTGGCATATGTTGACAGGCAACTTGGTTTAGGTCATATTTATCTGATCATTACCACTTTGTCTGTGTAAACAAGGAATTGTCAGATCAAACTAAAGTTAAGTATGGAGTGCCACAGGGGTCAGTTTTAGGGCCTCTCCTTTTCTCCTTATTTACGCTTCCCCTGAGAGACATAATCAGGAACCGTGGAATTAGTTTTCACTGTTTTGCCGACAATACCCAACTTTATATTTCTTTGAAACCCGATGAAATTTCATAATTTTCCAAGTTAGCAGAGTGTATCAATTAGGGGTGTGCAGCGAAGCCATTATCTGTTTCTGTTACTATGACAAAATTATATATATCTGTTCCTGTATTCGGGCATGGCTTAAACCGGAATTGTCTCAAAACTAATTGTAAAATGTAACTCTCTTATAGTTTCTGTATGTAAAATATGCCTCAGATAGGCCTGTTTAATTATTATTATTGTTGTTGTTGTTAATAATAATAATAATAATAATTATTATTATTAATTGTAATAATTATTATTATTTAATTATATTATTGATATTATTATTTTTTCTCACCAGATGAAGCTGGATACTTTGGCTACATTAACTGTGGAATGTGTTTTTAACTTTGGTATCTCCTGGTATTTCTGACATTAATATCTGCTGAAACATACATTTAGGGCAGTGGTAGCTCAGCGGTTAAGGCTCTGGGTTACTGATCAGAAGGTCGGGGGTTCAAGCCCCAGCACTGCCAAGATGCCACTGTTGGGCCCTTGAGCAAGGCCCTTAACCCTATCTGCTCCAGGGGCGCCGTATCATGGCTGACCCTGCACTCTGACCCCAGCCTAGCTGGGATATGTGAAAAAGAAGAATTTCACCGTATATGTGCAAAATGTATAATGTGTGATAAATAAAGAAAATTATTAATTATTATTAATTATTAAATTATTAATTATTAATTATTAATTATTATTAATTATAATTATTATTAATTATTACATAATTTATTTATGTCTGTGCAGTGTGCAAGTATAACAATGTTATTGTGGGGGCATGAGGTGTCAAGCAATTGTGAAATTTCAAGCACACATTTTACAGCGAATATTAAATACAAATGCAAACATTAAAAAAATGAGAAAAAAATAATTAAGCCTACAAACAGGTGAAAGCACCGTAAATCCATATCAGAAAGTTTTATGATAGGCTACACTCGAGGCTTATATTGTGTGCACATATTTTAACATAATGTGGAGGACATAATTCAGTTAAATTATGCAAAATGCAGTGGAATAAATAGCAAGTGCGAGCCTCCATACATTTCTAGAAGAGAAAAGTAGAAAGTTTTTTGCATGATTTGGTTTCTTCACAATCCTCCATGTGCAGGAATATTCTGAATAGATTTACAAGTATTTAAACCTATTTGGAGCATTTAAATTGTTGGGGAATAAAGGCTAAACCATGCAATTACCTTAATTGGTGGTGTGGATATAAATGTGGTCAGCTTTAAGAGACGCACAGACGAGCTCCGCTATAAAATCATCACTTCTCTGGTCAGGAATTCAACATCACGCTCAGGTTGGTTTCTTAATCCTTACGTGTAAATTATGTGAAATATTTGCCGTTGATGTGTTAACAGAAATTTTAAAAAGTGGAAAATGTGTATGATATAGTATCTTAGTTAATGTTACTCTTGACAAGATTAGATTTCTGAGAGGTGCACAATTAACGGAGACTGAAACGGAATTGAGACCGTGGCCATCCGATGAACTTGAAATCACGCCATGTGCATTTTCATTCATAAGGTTTACACTAGTAATATTGGCTTTACAGACTCATCATTGCTTTGTAATTTTCGATATGTTTATTTAAAATATTGCTTAATACCTGTGCTCGTTGGATGATCAGTCTTCCGAATATTTTTTCTATTATTCGGATGAATCTGTTATTTGTTTTGAAGTCATTATTCGTGCCTTTCCGAATAAAGTATTCGGCTTCAGGCACATCCCTAGTATCAATGATATCAAAGATCGGATGGCTAGAAATGTCCTTCTACTCAATTCTGACAAAACAGAGGTACTAATTATTAAACCAAAAACCTCTAAAAATAAACTGCTAAAATACAATTTGACTCTCGATGGATGTACTGTTACGTCATCTTCTACAGCGAAGAATTTAGGTGTTATATATGATAGCAGTCTGTCCTTTGAAAATCACATTTCCGATATTTGCAGAACAGCATTCTTCTATCTCAGAACTTTTTGGCACATGCTCTCTGTTTCTATTGCCGAAAAACTAATTAATGCGTTCATGACAAGATTATTGTAATGCATTTCTGGGAGGATGTCCTATTAACAATGATTTGAATGGTCTAGCTCCACAGTACTTAAGCGACCTTCTATCATGCTATATTCTATCACCTTCTCTACGATTGCAAAATGCTGGCCTGTTAATAATACCTAGAATATCAAAATCCACAAAAGGAGGTAAATCCTTTTCCTGTTTGGCTCCTAAACTATGGAATGGTCTTCCTAACAAGGATCGGGACTCAGACACACTCCCTAAGTTTAAGTCTAGACTAAAGATTCATCTTTTCAGCCAGGCATACACCTAATTTATCCATCAGCTCATAGTTATGCTGCATTAGTTAGGTCTGCCGGAACCGGAAACCCTTCTCATATTCTATAATCCTGTTTTAAAGTGAATGGCATCTACGCTAATATTATTCTATTTGTTGTCCTGTCTTAACCTACATATCCTGAGGTTACCAGAACCTGCCAGATCCAGCGCCGGTACTGCCTGATGTTCGACTCCCACTACTACGTGTAGCTGAGTGATGACAACTATCTGCAGCCTGTCCCAGCCAGATATAATTTCAGTCTTCTACAATGGACTTCACAGAGGATGAACTGGTGCCAGCTCCAGCCATAAGACATGGGATACTTCACTGGCCACTTCACTTAAGATGAACTTAACTGAAAATATACTGCAGTGTTTTCCCTAGTATTTTTTTCAGCAGCAGTGCTGTTGTATGCGCGTCCACGAGCCCGCAACGCCGGACCCGTATTAACACAAGTTGGTTGAGGAATAGCTTAAAACAGGGGTGTCAAAATCCATTTCAGCCACATCAGGGTTTATTTGTGCCCTTAAAGGACCGGTTGAAAATGTGGCACCAGCACCTGCTTTGGTAGCACTCATGCAATTACCAGTAATATTGCATATTTTGTGCATTGAAATGCACATTTAACAGTATAGCATTGATTTTGAGGTTGGGATGGAGATGAAAATTATGATATTAACAACAGTAACATCTGTGGGGGAAAAAATTAACACCTAATTTTTATCAATTGAAATATTCTGACAGTGTGACTAAGTTCTTCTCTAAGGTCTTCTTTACAGATTCCCTTCATCAGGCTCCTACTGATTAAACTACTGTACAGTCATGTCTTGGAATTTCTAAAGGCAAACAAAACAGCTTACATTTTTCTACAATCAGAGAGCATTGCAAAAGAACAGATTTTACACAGAAGGAAAATTGATAGCTTGGTCCATGATAACTATGAACATTTAAGAGTTCTTTCATAATATCCATAGTTTTAACAATGATATTTGTAATAAGTCCATGCTAACCATAGGTAAAACCATGCATGACTCACTACCATGGTCAGTAACTATAGCTTCTATATAAAGAACCATGCCATTTTTATATACATTTAAAATGTGGGGGCTGTTTGTATTAAACTAGTTTCATCACAGAGACATAAGAGTTTTGCAACAGACAAATGTGTACCACATTCAAACGGGTTTCACAATCCCCACCACACATCTCACTGGTTCAGAAGCGCATTTAAAATAGTCTGTTTGGTTGAGACCAGTCTGCGAATTACTGCACCTGTGCTGCACTCGCTCTGCTCTATCCATTGTGCCATGTTGATAAATGATCCGTGTAGTGTTGTCATTCTGCTTTCGAATCAAGCAAAACACGCTCCAAACATAATGTTAAGATGACAGGGGAAGGCTCATTAATATTCACGAGGAAAGCGCTTACTGAATGATCAGTGAGATGTTGCGATACCCTGCCATCATACATTTCAGAAATGAGCTTGCAGGCCACATGAAATAAAGTACGTTTGACATTTGAGTAATGCGGTGATGTCACTGTGCGTATGCTCATGTATTTGTGTATGTGGTGGGGTCTCTTTCACAGTGTAGAAAGCACACAGCTGACTGGGGCTGGCAAGCTTTATGTTGCATCAAGAATATTAAATGAACCTTGTGAAATGTAATAGCGGCACTCATTATTTAGCAGTGGTGCTGTGACGCTGCAAAACGCATATAGGGGAAACACAGTACTGCCACAAGCTTCCAGTCGAAATGCAGAGCACCTCACTGACCTCTGCCTGCATCACCTTGGTCAAAGGATGGTCTACACTCTTCAAATGGAATTTACACATGTAAATGAGCTTGTGATTCACTGCAAATGTTTGCCAGAAGTTTGCAGCTCTTCACTGGTAGTGGTGAACTGCAGCAAACCTTTGGCAACAATGGACAATTTGCCGCAAACCTAATTTGCATGTGAAAAGAATCAGTGGCGAATTTCTTGCAAATGTGCCATGAACTCTTGATTTTTGTAAGGGACGTTTTCTGACTTTTTTTTTTTTTTTTTTGTGAAAACTTTATAAAAAAATAAAATAAAAAAATACAGCCCATTCAAGAGACTGTAGGTCTATACCCCACAGTCTCACTTTCATTCCCATCAAAAATTAAATATTGCACTACTCTGAACAACGCCCATAGGTTAAGGCCAATCCTTCTCATGAATAATTAAGAGAAGGTATAAATTGTACTGTACTTCTCTCCATTTTATCTAGAGACATTCATTCAAAAGTAATCCAAAAATAATCAAATTGGATTTCTAAAAAAATTTAATCTAAAAGATTACATTAATGATTAAAATTTTTGTTATTTTGTTAATTTGTAATCAGTACTAGATTACATTTCAGAAGTAATCTACTCAACACTGCTTACGACAGACTGGAAGTTATTGCTTTAAAATAGAGAGTAAGACAGGGGCTGCGAGAAGTTCTGACCATCTTCAGATGTGTTGAAATTTTTCAATTTGTGCAACTACATGTGAGGGACTCGACATGGAGGCGAAGGTAGAATCCATATGCAGGAAGTTTAAACACAGCAAACAAACCCAAAACACAGGGCAGAGACTTAATCGCTGAAGCAGGCAAAGTAGTCGTTATCAAGTAATCAGTTCAACCAGGCAAACAGAGCAAAACAGTAATCCAATAAAGCAAGCACAATAGTTATAACAAGAAGGCAATGAAACAGGCAATGGGAAAACGCTTGGTAAGGCAGTGAAACTGGCAATACTTCACAAAGTCACATTGGAAAGGCATGGATATTTATATAGTGCAAACAGGAAGTCACCAAAGAAGAAACATTTCAATGTTAGAATTCGGGATAGGGCTCCCTCTGGTGGTCGGCTGAATGAATACCAGCCACATTCATTACACTACACTGTATTTGACCGTCTGACCAAATGTGATGTATTCCATTCAAATCTGTAGGCGCAAAGATAATATTTTATTGAATTTGGACTCCCTATTGCTGAATAATAATAAATTAGTAAATTGAGGTTTGTTATCAATAACGATGTTGGCAAAGAGCAATGTAAGCAGAAAATCCCCCAACAAACAACAACAACCTTGCTTACATTTCTTTAATATTTGTTTGTCTATTTTGATCCTAATTGCCTGCCACTTCAGCGGATTGGACAATTATAAAAAAATAATTTACATTGTAAATTATATTATTAAATAATTATTCATTATTATTAAATATATCACATATATCACACATTTGTAATTAAATGAGTTATTAAATGTGTACAAGTATAATTTATTTCTGCACATGCACATTTTTGGCAGAGGGTGTCACACATGCAGACTATTTTGCTGAGATTGAGCTCTCTTCAGTCACAGCTGTGACACACTTGCCGATACAAAATGGTGGAGGGATGACACACATATCACCTTACCACAACTCTCTCTCTCTGATTCCCTGTCACGTGGAGCTCCGTGACAGGGAAGTATCGTATAGTAGCATAAACAATTGTAAAAGAGCGATTTAGGAAACGATTAATGGAGAAACCCTACCTTACAAAAGTGTGATCATGTATTTATCCCTTCGAGGCTTTCCATAGAATGCATATGCCCATATGCAGCTTTCGGTGAATAAAGAAATGGCTGACTGTTGTGCCTCTACTTTCTGATTTCATTAGTCATTTTGTAGGGGGAAATGCAGGAAAAAACGTTTGGTGACAGAATCATATGGATTACAATCAGCATTTGTGATGATATGCAGCTGAGTGCGATTAAGACGTTCAGATCAGCTTGACGTCTTGTCAGTTCTTCGGTAAAAGAAGAAGCTCATTGGTCACTTAAAGAGAACACAAGAGCCCGCTTCGGCAACAGAGTGTTTCTCTCTAACATGTTGGATAATTTTTTCCATTGCTCAAATCATGAACTCAGCAGGGAGTCCTGACATTCAAGTGATTAATGATCTCCCGCTGGCAGATGCTAATGCACACATTGTCTCCCTCTGCCTGGCCAGTGATAGTGTTAATTAAGCTAAAACCTGAAAATCGGCTAGTGTGACTGGCTTTTTCTGCTGTGACTGGCTTAAACTGACATCGCAAATGCCCATGCAATGATTACAATCCACTGCAAGCAAACTGAAAGTTCATCATGACTGCCGAACGTTCAAAATGTGACATTGTATCTGGTGGTCGGAGGCCATGAAAAGGCTGTTTCAGACAACACAGCCACATGTCTGATGCATATTGCACGCAAAAATGATAAGAACTTTCTTCATCTGGCAAGCTCTAAATTGATTTGCTGGCTTTTCACAACTTCCATGTGTCACATATTCCCTGTTTCTGTGCTTAGACTTTTATTTTGAAATCCTTGTTTAAGTTCCCCGTTTCTGTTTCCTGTTAGTTTTGTAGTCCTTTGTAGTTTCTTTTTATGATTGGTTTTCCCCTGATTGTTTCCCCAGGTGTTCCTTGTTCCTTTGTTTGCCTTTGTGTATGTAAGCTCTTTTTTCCCCTGGTTTATTTGTCAGTCTTCACAGGTGTTGTCATGTTCTGTGCCTGGTTCCCTGTGTTTTGTTTCCTTTTATTCTGAGTTACCTTGTTCATTTTTGTTTTATTAAAAGCTGCATTTAGATCCTCATTCCTCATCTGCCTCATCACAAAAAGACTCACCAAAAATGGATCTAGCGGCTGTCAGAATTCTGCTTCTGAAGCAAGGGGACTGTCCAGTTGAGGATCACGTCCGTGAAATTTTAGAGCTAGCGAATTTAGTGCACTATCCAGACTGCACTCTGGTGGTTTTCTTCCGGACCGGTCCTTGCTCCAAACCTTCCACAGCACCTTCGTCCAAGCCTGCCACAGCCAACGAGCCAGCACCCATGCCTGTGGCCTCATCCGCGTGACTACGCTCCCAGCTGTCCGAAAAAAGAGAAGGAAAAGGACACCTCCCCAGTCGCTGCCAATGCTCACGACCACGGAGGTCGTTCCCCAGTCGCTGCCAGTGCTCACGACCACGGAGGTCATTCCCCAGTCGCTGCCAGTGCTCACGACCACGGAGGTCGTTCCCCAGTCGCTGCCAGTGCTCACGACCACGGAGGTCATTCCCCAGTCGCTGCCAGTGCTCACGACCACGGAGGTCGTTCCCCAGTCGCTGCCAGTGCTCACGACCACGGAGGTCGTTCCCCAGTCGCTGCCAGTGCTCACGACCACGGAGGTCGTTCCCCAGTCGCTGCCAGTGCTCACGACCACGGAGGTCGTTCCCCAGTCGCTGCCAGTGCTCACGACCATGGAGGTCGTTCCCCAGTCGCTGCCAGTGCTCACGACCACGGAGGTCGTTCCCAAGTCTCTGTCCATGCTCACGACCATGGAGGTCATTTCTCAATCATCCAGGACTCTTAGCTCCGCCCCTCGAGGCTCCCACGGCGCTGCCTTCCACGGCTTCGCCCCTCGAGGCTCCCATGGCTCCACCTTCCATGGCTTTGCCCCTCTAGCCTCTCCCGGCTCCGCCTGCCTTTGTTGAGCATCTCCCGGCTCCGCCTGCCTTTGTTGAGCCTCTCCTGTCTCCGCCCTCAGAGTCTGCCAATGGCCCCGCCCGCTCCTCCAGAGACTCTCCCTCCAGCATTCCCGCCCACTCCTCCAGAGACTCTTCCTCCAGCAGCCCCGCCCGCTCCTCCAGAGACTCCTCCTCCAGTGGTTCTGTCCGCCTTACCAGAGACTCCTCTTACAGCGGCTCTGCCCACCCCTCCTCCAGCGGCTCCACCGCCTGACCCAGTCCCTGTCCTGTGGCCGCCTTCCAGGCCTCCTGACCCTGTCTCAGCCCTGTGACCACCTCCCAGGCCTCCTGACCCTGTCTCGGCCCTGTGGCCACCTTCCAGGCCTCCTGACCATGTCTCAGCCCTGTGGCCGCGTCCAAGATCTCCTGACACTGTCTCGGCCCTGTGGCCGCCTACCAGGACTCCTGACCCAGTCCCCACCCTGAGGTCATCTTCTTGGTCTCCTGGCTGTCCACCTGATCTGCTCTGGTCTCCTTGGTCTCCTGGCCATCTGCCTGACCTGCTCTGGTCTCCTTGGTCTCCTGGCCATCCGCCTGATCTGCTCTGGTCTCCTTGGTCTCCTGGCCGTCCGCCTGATCTGCTCTGGTCTCCTTGGTCTCCTGGCAGTCCGCCTGATCTGCTCTGGCCTATTTGGTCTCTGGCTCCACCTTGGTCCTCACTCCCACCGGCTCTGCCTGGGTCTTCTGAGCCCCCAGCTCCACCTCAGCCCTCTGAACCTCTGGCTCCAGCTTGGTCCTCCGAGCCTGCAGCATCACCCCCGCTCTCCATCCCTCTGGCTCCGCCTTGGTCTCAAACCTCCCTGACTTTGCCTTGTTCCTCTGCTCCCTTGCCCCTTGTGCTCCCTTGAACTGCCTATTTCCTCCTTCCCCCTCACCCTATGGACAATTTTCTTTTGTGGAGCGTCTGGAATCCACTCCTTAAAGGGGGGCTCTGTCACATATCTGTCGGGAGATCTGTCACATGTTTTGAAATCCTTGTTTAAGTTCCCCGTTCCTGTTTCCTGTTAGTTTTGTAGTCCTTTGTAGTTTCTCTTTATGATTGGGTTTTCCCCTGATTTTTTTTCCCCAGGTGTTCCTCGTTCCCTTGTTTGCTCTTGTTTCCCCTGGTTTCTTTGTCAGTCTTCACAGGTGTTGTCATGTTCTATGCCTGGTTCCCTGTGTTTTGTTTCCTTTTATTCTGAGTTACCTTGTTCATCTTTGTTTTATTAAAAACAGCATTTAGATCCTCATTCCTCATCACACCATGAGTCATTGTCATACATGAGTGCATGTCTGACATCTTCAGGCATTTTTGCGATCTTGCCACTTCTTTTGCGCAGGCAGTTTCCATACATGACACGAGAGTTGTTGCAAAAGGCACCAGCACAAATGCACTGATGCCAACAACTGTTTCAGCTCAATAGAGAGTGAAAACATGTAGACTCTCTCTGAATGAGGCAGTCATGTAAATATTCTATTCCGCATTAGCTAATAAAACTAAGAAATGTCTTTGCAGTCTTAAATTGTTTTGTCCATAACATAGTTTAATATGGTCTAAAATGTCTTAATATGGTCACACAATGCACTAGATAGAGAATGGGAGTGATCAATCAGACTAACCATTACCCAAACTCAATAAATTAAAGCTAAATTTCAGCTATTTTAGTGATATAAAACATTATGCTGCTTTATATTAAAGGCTGGCAATATATGTTGTAATATTATTATCAACAATTATGATTTTCATAAACTGATTGGTTTTGAATGCATATAGTTTTACCATATATTGCATTTTGCCATCATTGTATCACACTGTTGCACAGGCAGAATGAATGAGAGATCAGGTGCTGACAGGACAGTCCTCCATGCCATCTGACACGCCTCCACAAACTTTACACAACAAGCAGAGGGCAGAAAGCCACTGGGCAAATGCTGCTTTAACTTTCTTTACCCCAAAACTGCATCTTGTTTCATCTTGGCAAATTAATAAACACATTTTACTCTCCGTTCTTGTCAGAGAGCATTCTCTCTTTCTTAGTGGTGCATAGTAAACTGACACACAGATCTCACATTCAGCATGGCTTATGAAACATCGCCTTTGGAAATAAACAAATAAAAGCATCATAGGAGGTTATGCAGGTACATATATACCATATCAAACACCTTTTCAGCGTCAAATGAGATTGCAGCGACCGGAGTCTGATCATTCACCACTGACCACATGATATTGATGAAACGCCTAATATTATCAGAAGAGCTACGGCCCCGAATAAACCCCACCTGATCTATATGTATAAGAGAAGTCATAACTTTACTTAATCGGTTAACCCAAATTTTTGACAATATTTGAACATCTAGCTGGATCAGGGAAATTGAACGGTAACTCTTACACTCGCTTGGATCTTTGTCCTTTTTAAGAATCAGACTGATGCGGGCTTGCGTCATGGATGGCGGAAGCTTTCCATTCCGTATAAACTTCTAGCAAAAGTGGAACCAATTCTGTAGCATAAGATCTAAAAAGCTCAGCGGCAAAGCAATCTGGCCCCAGAGTCTTGCCTGTAGGCAAGGCCTTAATTACCTCTCCAGACTCCTCCAAGTTTATCTCAGAATCAAGATAATTATTTTGCTCAGCCATCAGTTTAGGAAGCTTTAATGGTTCCACAAAGTTTCTAATATCCTCATCAGTAGACGAAGACGTGGAACTATAGAGATCAAGACAGAATTCTTTAAAAGCATTATTAATATCAATGGCTTATGTAAATATTTCACCACCAGCAGATTTCACTGAGGGGATGGTAGAAAAAGACGCTCTCTGTTTTATATATCTAGCCAGAAGATTTCCTGCCTTGTCCCCTGACTAAAAGTATGACTGTCTTGCCCTGAATAACCAAAACTCCAACTTCCATGACAAAATAGTATTATATCTGTATTTCAGTTCAATTCTCTGAGGCCATTAGACGACATTCGGCACTTCAGCTCTGCCTCGGCACTTTTAATATTCCCTTCCAATTCCACGAGTTCTTGTGATTTGGATTTTTTTGGTGAATGAGGCATACAGTATGATCCGGCCCCTAAGAACCACTTTAAGTGCCTCCCAAGCAATGCCCACAGAGGATACTGAGGACCAGTTGGTCTCCATATAAACATTGATTTCAGCCTTTAACATTTGTTGGAATTCAAGATTTTGCAAAAGGGATACATTAAAGCGCCAACTATATGATTTCCATTTCTCCATATGTGGCAACACCTCTAAACACACCAGGGCGTGATCCGAGACTAAGATGTTTCCAATTGAGCAATCAACAACAGATGAAATGAGGGACTTAGATATAATTTAAAAAAAAATCTATTCTATTCTAAATTTTATGGACTGATGAAAAAAATGTATCCCAGTAAACAGGGGACATCCCCCGGACGTTGCGAATGTCCACTCAGGTCTGCATTTGGTCCGCTTTGTAACGTTCGACATTCCAAACGTTTGCTACAAGTCCAATTTTCATCAGGGCCAGAGTATGCGACCGTCCCTATATCGTCCCTCATCTGACATTTCCATAACAACACTTGCAAAATCCATTCGCCCATGTGTTCCCTTTTATCATCAGACCTGACACCTTGCAACTCAGACAAAGGAAAAATTAAACTAAAATATAAACCCATATTGGATTTAACCATAAGGAATGTGGATATTCCTTACCCAGCTAACAAAAAAGGTCCTTAGAACGTCCCCTAAATGGTCTCTGTGAACGTCCCCTTGAACATCCGGAGGACGGCAAGAGGACCCTACACATGGGACATTCGTGGGACATTCGTAGAGGCCATTTAGGGGATGTTCTGAGGACCTTTTTTTGTTAGCTGGGATAGTCCCTACCAGATGGGTTCAAAAGTCTCCAAATATCTGTACGACCAAGATTTTAACACATCCTGTGAAGCATCAATATTGCTCTAGGGGGCTTGCACACTTTTGCTTCACTATGATCATAAACTGAATCCATCAAATGATTAAAGTCTCCTCCCAATATTATATCAATTATATCATGAGGGGTGCCAGCGGCTTGCAACATCCCTTCAAGGTCTATAAAAAAGCCCTGATCATCAATGTTAGGTGCGTAAATATTAGTCAAAATAAGACTCTGCCCCTGAATTTCAGCTAAAACAATAATGACTCTTCCTAATTTATCTTTAATCAGTTTGAGACATTGAATTGCAGATGTTTATCAGTGTAATGACTCCCCTGCTCTTACTTCATCAGCACTAAAGAAAACATGTCCATCCCATATCTTTCCACATTTTTCAGCTTCCTGTGGGGAAAGATGCATTTCTTGAAGAAACACTATATCATATTTCTTACGTTTTAGAAGAGAAATAACCTTCCTTCTTTTTATGGGGTGCCCCAACCCATTCATATTTCACATGGAGAGAGATAATCCACTCATATTAATATTTTACATTTTGACATATAATAAAAAATAGATTGTGTGTCAAAAACAAAATTATAAAAACCACATTCCAACATTAGTGCAACAATCAAACCCTGAACTTCCCCCAGATCCAAACAAACAGAAAAAGAAAAACGTGCACATTAACTCCGCGTGTGACAGCGCCAACTGGCGTCCATCCCTCTAAACTCAAACAGTCCATGTATGCCTACGAGAGCCCCCGCGACAACTTTGCCGTCGGATTGCTCAAGTCCGGTGTTTCTATACAAATTTTGCAAAACAAAATTACACAACAAACGATAATCTATAAAAAAAACTACAGCCAATAGGTGGAATAAACACAAAGAGCATGTAGATTCATCCAGAAAACTGTCCAGAAGATATGTTACTCCACAAAACAAACTCCAGCTGCTAGGCAGAACCAGCACAAAAAGAAAAGAAAAAAAGGCGCTCAATTTCCTCAAACAGTCAAACAAATGTTCAGTGAGCTGGTCCACTCGTCTGCAACATGAGTGCAACAAATGACTTATTCACTCCAATGTCTTGCAGGAAATACTCCACAAAACAAACTCCAGCCAATAGGACGCATAAGCACAAAGAGTGAGCAAATTCATCCACAAAACTGTCCCGAAGGAGTGTTACTCTACAGAACAAATTAAAGCCACTAGGCGGAACCAGCACAAAAAGAAGAAAAAAAGCCACTCAGTTTCCTCGAACAGTCAAGTGAATGTTCAGTGAGTCGGTCCACTCAGCTGCAACATGAGTACCACAAGATAACTTACTCCATTGACTTTATGAAGGACATCAATTGCTGTGGGCATGTGAATGTTTTACGACCATCCTTAGCATCTATTCTCAATTTGGCAGGAAATATCAGTGCAAAAGAGACCTTGCGTTGATGTAAAAGTTTCTTGCATTCCTTGAATCAATCACGTTTCTCTCTTTTCGAATTCGAAAAGTCTGGGAACAAGAAAATGCTGTGGTTTTTCCAAGAAAGCCTTCCTTTACTCCTCGCCTCATTTAACACAAAATCTTTATCGGATGATCTCAGAAATTTGGCCAGAATTGATCAGGGCCTGCCTCCCTCTGCAGCTCGCCGAGAAGGAACCTTGTGAGCTTGCTTGATTTCCAGCTTATGGCCTGTTATGTCAAGCAGATTCAAAAAGAGCCCGTCCAGGAATTTCACCATATCCTGACCCTCTTCGGCCTCAGGAATTCTGACAATACGAATGCTATTCCGCCAACTACGGTTCTCCATGTCCTCCAACTTCTCCCAGACATGCTCCAAATCCATTCTTGGTCGCTAGCGGATTAGCAGATAATTCCCTCTCCGATGACTCCAGATAATTGATCCATTTCTCGACATCCCCCACTCTTGTAACCACCTCAGAGAATTTCGTCTCCATGGCAGTGATCGATTGACGTATCACAGCAAGATCCTCCAAGTCAGCAATGACCTTCGTCAACATCTCTCGCCGCATTTCCCTCATCTCTCTGACCAAATCGACTCCCTGGCTCAGGGCCTGATCGGGTGTGTCAGCTTGAGTACATAAGTGTCTTTTAATATCTCCAGAGCCCGAGGAATTTGAATTCTTTGACATATTGTCCTCCTAGAACAGTTATGGAACAGAGTGTATCGAATCTCACCAGTTTATGTCATTAAAAGTGTTAAAACTAGCAAAGTGAGCAGAGCTCGCCGTTCACACGTCCAATCCTCGCATGGCATCATGTGACTCCATCTGCTCAAGCAAATATCAAATATTTTTTATCTTCTGTGGGAGCTGCTGTGAGACGCACACGGATGCATTAGGGTTTTAGGTGCACAAGCAGCACGTAGACCTGCCTTTTGCCGTTTCCCGCAAATGAACTATCATGTCAGTGATGACATGGCCCTAATATTAGTAGGGCTTTACCAGTGTTTTTAGATACAGCATTTGCAGTCAAATCATGAGATGTAACTTCTCAGCGAGTGCTAATTACTACTGTGTTAATTTGGTTGTATTTTCCCGAATCAGTTGGCAGACAGAGACTCTCAAAATCTCAGTATAGACTATTATTTCTTTAGATAGGGATAATTTTAAATAAAACTAAACTAAACTAAATTGACAAATTGAAAATGAAGTAGAAATAAAAACTAAATACAAATTTGAAACATAATTACCCTGGTTGTAATAACTAACACAGCTTTCACTGTCTTTAGTCTATGTTTGAGTGGAGGGGAAAAGCAACAAATAACTGTAAATGTCAACAGAACGCAATAAGAACTGTGTTGAACAGTTTTGTCATCATACACCTAAAGCATTAGATTTCATTCTGAAACCACTTTGAAGTTTGTTCAGCAGGATACTAATCATATGATGTATATATGAAATGCAATAGAGGTGTTTTTTTACATTTATATTGACTAATTATTTTCTTCATATAATGTATATATGAAATGCAACAGAGGTGTTTTTGTTACATTTATATTGACAAATTGTTTTTCTTAGTTGTGAAGGTTCAAGTAAGCTTAAAATATTGATGATGAGTTTACAGTTACAATTTTAATACAAATTCATTCAGACTCTGCCTTTTATGGACTCTGTCTTGAGTCCGACTCGGCCCCTTTTGGACTCGGACTCAACTCGGACTTGATTGTTTAAAGACTCGGACTTGATTTGGACTCGACTAAGGTAGACTCAAACCCAACACTACAATTTAGACACGTTAATAAAGATTTCTGCCTTAGACAGTTTTTTTTTTTTACGCAATTATAATTTTTTTTTTTATTTATCAAAGGTAAAACTACATTTTTGGGCATTCAAAAATCCATTCTAAATCCTATTGGCTCAAAAATGTAAGGAGGCACATGCCCCCTCACTCTGAATGGGCATGGTGCCTTTGGTTGGTTGCTTTTCATTTTCATCACATGGCCCCTTCCAATTTTGGGCGGTTCAAATATGTCCACTGTGTGCAAGGGATATTGCAAATGTAATTAAATGTTTTTTAAGAACTTAACAAAAACATGCAGATTTTCCAGGTGTTCCAATACTTAAACGTCTAAAAGCTAAATTCAGTCACTTTAAGGTCCTTGTGTGAACCCTGCTGACCATCAGTTGCAAAGTCAAAAGTCATTAAGATTTACAGTTTTAATTATAAAACACAACTGTCTGTTGCAGCTGTTTCTTTGAAAACATCTTGGACTAAACGTAAATGGTTCTGTGCAAGTTTTATTCCTGCATTCATTCCTCTTTGCTTCCTCACTTCAAGCCCAATGGAAGGCTTCAAGCAAGTTTCATTTTCTAGATGCAAAAACACAAAGGACATTTCTATCTGACTTAAAAATGCCACCGGTGGAAACAAGCATTGGGAAAAGGATGCCTACAATCAACTTTGAACTATTTAATTTGGGACCAAAATACACCTAATGAAGAAGGAGAGCCAAATTAATGTTTACAAGCACATAGGCACAGCCAAAGACACAAAACTCTTGCTACCAGCTTGATAGTTGTTAGTCCATTTTGAAGATGGCTACAAACAAACATAGAAACCAGAGCCTTATGCTTTTATGCTTTTCTCCTCATATATTGATGTAATAAAATTAACTTAATTCTAATGGATGATTTCTCTCTGGGTTTTAGAACGAACTCTGAATTAATTATAGCATCCAATATCACTTCACGACTCCTACCTCTGGCAAGCCTTGGGGAATAGCTAACCTAACAAAGACTTTGTTTTAGTTTCTAAATTGCCTAAGCATAGATTTGAGGGGAAAATATAGAACTTTCTTTGTCCTAATTAGGTGAGTGGCATTCCTGAAATTCAGGACACAGCCACTGCGCTAGTAAGACTGGCCTATTTCAGGTGTTCTTGTGTCTAGTGTGACTAATGTCAATTGTGCACTTGCTTTGTTGTTCATGTTGAGCTGAGACAGTGAAATGTTTTAACCTGCATAATGTACCTAAGTACCACAGAGAAGTGATTTATCAAATATTTTAACGTTATAATATTATTGCTCACAGACTTAGCACCTAGTGGATGATAAAATGGGCAAAAAATCCCTCTACAATGGACTGGACAACATGATCACACATAAATAGATATACTGTGACCAAATGCACCCTGAAATTGACCCCATTATGCCAAATTACTGACAAGTGGCATCTCCAATCAGACGTTTTTTCAAGTTGCGCTACGTGCTAAGACCGTACGCAACATCTTATCCAATTTTTGTGAGAGCACTAATTCTAAGTGCAATTTTCGAGCCAGAGCAAAGCGCAAATAGGTGTGGGTGGGAGTGTTTGCCCTATCTGTGGGTGTATGCGCTCAAACTGTGGGTGTATTGTATGATAATGAAGGGCCGCAAAGCTCAATTTGCTATTTTCTTGAGAAATAGGTAATTGCGCTAAGACTAGTGCTGTCAGTAGAATAAAACTTTTAATCGCGATTAATCATATGATGTTTTTTTAGTTAATCGCAGATTTTGAAAGTGCTGAAATTGGACAATATATGTACTTCTTTTCTTGTCAAAATGTATTTATTTCCATCTTAGGAAGAAAACAAAACAATATGTAGCAATATAATGCTTTGTTAACATTTTCCAAACAAAGCCTTCCACAATATAAACAGAGAAATGGACTAAAATATCACAAATTCAAGTTACATCAAACGTTGTTTGAATAATAGAAAGAACTAGTTTCCACATAGGTTGCTTATTCATTGCAATAGGCACTAATTCTCTTAAGCTCTCATCCTCCACAATATTAATCTGAACAGCAATCATAAAGCTGCATTCACGATTCGCATCAGGGCGGCAACGCCAGCGTCAAGCACCACTTTGTACTCACCATGCACCTTACATAGGCTGAAAAATACTTCATTTCTATCACAAGTCCCATTTGGGCTTGTTTTGCACACCAAATAGCGTTAAGAGCTCCTTTCTTCATAATTTTATCACTGACAGGGAAGTGCTGTCAGATGTTGTTTTATTTAATGAGATAACAACCTCCGCGGCTCTATCATAAGAGAGAGCCTAACGGTCAGCTAGCATGTTAAGACAGTACCGCCCATTGAAGGTCTATGAGACCGCCGCGTTATGCTGTTTTATGCTAAGCTTGTAGGCTCCTCTTAGTAGAAGGGCTATGGCGTGTTTGTCAGTGTAATGACTCCGGGCAGGCACATTACAAAGGTTCCGCCCTTCACACCAGTGTTTATGCTGTATAAACAATAAATGCGTTAATCGTGACTGAGAAAATAGTATGTGTTAAACATTTTTTATTAATTATATGCGTTAATGCGTTCATTCTGACAGCACTTGCTAAGACATTTCAAAAGCAGGTTTTATCTCAGTGCAAAGTCTAAAGTCAGTTCCCGTATATTCAGTTTGGAGATTCCACCACCAGATGGAAAAAAGTTAATGTCCAAATTCTGAAAATATAGTGGAACATCAAATTATGTCCCTGACAAAAGCCATTTTATGAAACAAAAGTTTATTAAATTTGTGTTCATCTTTTTATAGGTCATGGTTTATTTTTCAATTATTTTTATTGTTATATTTATATTTAAAATTTTATTTATTGTGTCTATTTACACTACCAGTTTCTTATGAATGTGCTGTCTTTGTTTAAATCACTGGTGCTTGGCAGGGAATGAACTATATACAGTAATAGGATGCAGACAGTGGAATAACCGGAGAAGAACTTCAGAATTAAATTGCACTTGACCCAGCCCATTAGCGCTTTGTATGCGTAATTTCACCAAACCCACTTGCATCTAGACTTGGCGCATGCTTGCACGAAAATACCAAAACTTAATGGATAAGCCCACTGACTTTGCACTTATGATTTAAAACATAGCGCTGTGCTTATTGCTAGTGCTCTTAAAATAGGGCCCTAAATGTTTTTCCTTTATCTTGTGGCACTACTGATGGCGCATTGCGGAAGTAACCATTTCACCTGGAAACTCAAGCTGACATGTGACCATACGTTCAACAACACTTTCAGCTTCGGCCACTGAGGGCATTGCTTCAAATTTCATTACGCACATACCGATTTCAGAAGCAGAACCTTCGACCTTCTGTCACCAAATTCACAATGAGATCAGTCTTGACCACAGCCATTTCTTAGGGACCAGAATATTATAGAGATTTGGGGGTGGGATCTTCTGTCTTGGCCAACCACCTGGCAACCTTCCAGGAAAGCTTTCGTACTGCTTCAGAAGACAAGGATTAAACCACTAGAGTCATATAAATTACTTTTCAGCTGCCTTTATGTCCTTTTAAATTATATTTACCTAAATATTATTTAGGCAGATTATCAGTGCTGGTATAACTAGATCTCAGTTCTGCCTTTGACATTGTCAACCACAACATACTTCTAGACAGACTGGAAAACTGGGCGGGGCTCTCTGGGACGGTCCTCAGATGGCTCTGGTCATATCTAGAAGGGAGGGGTTACTATGTGAACATAGGCAACTATGAATCTGAGTGGACATCCATGAAGTGTGTAGTCCCAAAAGGCTCAATTTTTGCACTGTTCTGTTCAACCTTTATATGCTCCCACTAGGTCACATTATGAAAAAGAACCAAATTGCTAACCATAGCTATACAGACGACACCCAAGTCTACCTAGCCCTATCACCAAATGACTATAGTCCCCTAGACAAAGACAAAACAGAAGCCACTGTATTTGGCAACAAAGATTAAATTCTCAAGGTGAACACATACCTTGACTCCAGTGGTCTAAAGACAAAAGAATCAAGTAAGGAATCTTGGAGTAATTTTGGAGTCAGAACTTTGTTTCAGTAGACATGTCATGACAATATCTAAATCAGCCTACTATTATCTCAAAAATATAGCAAAAATTAGATGTTTTGTATCTAGCCAAGACTTAGAGAAACTTGTTCACGCTTTCATTACCAGCAGGGTCAACTACTGCAATGTACTCCTCACCGGCCTTTCCAAAAAGACCATTAGAGAGCTGTAGCTCATTCAAGTGCTCCTGCCATGATTCTGACCAGAACCAAAAAAACTGAACATATCACTCCAGTCCTCAGATCTTTAAACTGGCTTCCAGTCACATTTAAAATGGATTTTAAAGTACTATTACTAGCTTACAAATCACTCAATGGCCTAGGACATAAATATTGTACATTGCAGATATGCTTGTTGAATATAAACCTAATAGGCCTCTCAGATCATTATGATCAAGTCAGCAAGAAATACCAAGGGTTCACTCAAAACAAGGTGTTACAGCGTTTAGCTATTAGGCCACCTGCAGATGGAACCAGCTTCCAGGAAAAGTCAGATGTGCTCCAACAGTAGCCACATTCAAATCCAGAGTGAAAACACATCTGTTTAGCTGTCCCACTTACTGATTGCACTGTATCATATTTCTGTATTCTTTTTGTTAATTTTATATATATATATATATATATATATATATATATATATATATATATATATATATATATATATATCTTGTGGAAACTAGGGGAATTATTAAAGACTAAAAGAATGGTTGCTTTAGGATCACAGGGGTGACAGATATTAGGACTTCAGGAAGGTGGTTATTAAAGATCATTGGGGGAGGCCGCAAGAGAAAAGGGGTGCCCTGAACTCAGTTTTAAATTCTTATGTCCTGCCTTTCATTCTTGTTTTGTTTTCACTTCTTCCACTTCCACTTATCTTTTATTTTCCTTATAATTTCCATGCAAAACACTTTGAATTACCACTGTGTATGAAATGTGCTATATAAATATACTTGCCTTCCCTTAGGAGCTTGGAAGTTTTGGATACGAGTTTGAAATGGCATGAGGGTAAGTAAATGATAAAAGAATTATCATTATTTGGTGAACTATCCCTTGTTATCACTCTGCTGCTTAAGGTGGTTTGTTGGTTTTAGCTTGTTTAAGCTGGTTTAGCTTATCTCCCACCCTGGCCAAGCTGGTCTTTAACTTGTTTAGCTCGTCTCCAAGCCTAACCAGCTGATTCAAGTGCCCAAAACCCCTCTAAAACAAAAACTGACCAGCCTAATCAGCTTGGCCATGATGGGAGACCAGCTATCCACATAAAGCTTGTTTAAGGTGTTGTCTTTTGCAGGGCATATCCTCCATAGCATAGCAGATTGAA
Source organism: Myxocyprinus asiaticus (assembly GCF_019703515.2). Taxonomy (NCBI): domain Eukaryota; kingdom Metazoa; phylum Chordata; class Actinopteri; order Cypriniformes; family Catostomidae; genus Myxocyprinus; species Myxocyprinus asiaticus. The sequence goes on from NC_059374.1 coordinate 10,631,399, forward strand.
TGCCAAAACCCTTCCTCTCAATCTGTTTCAAATTCTCCTACACATACAAACTCTAGACACAAATCCTAATAATATAGCATGTCACTATTCAGAACTCATCACGCTTCATGAGAGATGGTGACAATGACAAAGGTGTTGAGGAAAGCAAGGTGCTCAATGTAGACTGGTAATTAAAGCCCACTGTTGAGGGAACACTGTCAGAGGATGAGTAGGGTACCTCCGTTTACTCTGTCAGAGCACTGGCATTTACTATAATTACAGCAAAACATTAGATCACAAGCCCAGAACATGCAGGAGAAAGATCAAGTTAAGTTGTGCATATATACAACAATTAATGTGTTAAAATGGTCCTTGTGATTTGTCATGTACCTAGTGATTTATGTAAATAATATAATTTTGTGGATCCATTTTCACTCTTAATTCCTCTCTCGCAATTTACATTTGTTACATTGGCTTGTTTATGCTCCTCCGCATTCCCGGAATTAAAAGCGGAGGTCCGTGCATCAATTGCCGCCCAAACATCGCTATTTATCCATGGCTACTGGTTGGGGTAGATCTGTGTCGGCTTGTGGGGGGATGTATACAGCAGTGATAATGACTGCTGTGAATTCCATCGGTAGCCAGAATGGTCGACACAGAAGCATGAGAAATTCCAGATCAGAAGAGCAGAAAGACTTGATAGAATGTATGTTCCTCTGATCACACCAGGATTTGTTGATCATAAAACATACACCACCACCTCTGCTTTTACCTGAGAGGTCTTTCGCTCTGTCCGCTCAGTGCAAAGAGAACTCCGCGGGTTCAATGGCTGAATCTGGAATCTCAGCAGACATCCAAGTTTCTGTAAGGCAGATAATGCAACAGTTCCTCGTCTCTTGTTGGAAAGAGATCCGCTCTCTCAGCTCGCAAAGCTTGTTGTCCAGAGACTGAACATTTGCCAGTAGAATACTGGGTAGCGAGGGTCGATTTGCGAGACGTCTTACTCTGATGAGAACAGCAGCTCTATTTCCCCTTTTCCTTCTGCTTTACCGCGGCTGGGCTGCACAGACAAAGGGCTCCGCTGGAGTGTTTGTAAACAGCGGATCGGCATTGAGGAATCTGAAGTCCGGTTTACGGTGTGCAAATGCAGAACCAATGTCCAAAAGTGTTTGTCTGTTGTAGACAATAAGGCAGACAACATCCAAGACAAAAAACATAAGAATTGTAAACAAAACAAACAAAAAACTGCAACGTTGTGTCGGAGCTCGCAATGCAGCAGCCATACTCGGCGCCACCTTGAGTCCATCATCATGATCTACAGCCAAAGTGGACAATGCAAGTTAACAATAGCAACATAGTTGGTCTATACACTGCAAACAATAAGACTGTAATATAAAAATGCAAAACAAAGACATAATAATGATGAAATACTTTATTGAACATGAAAATAATACACAGAAATATTCAATATAATATGCATATATATATATATATATATATATATATATATATATATATATATATATATATATATATATATATATATATATATATGCAAAGTCAAATTACAACAGAGAGATGGTTACATGCTAAACAAATTAATACAAATTGCTGTGCTATGAAATCGGTACATTATAGACAACTTAAGATAAGCATAAATTCATGGGGAACCACCTAGTACCTATAGTGGCTTTTTAGATCTGTTTAAACATCTGCTAAAAGGATAAAATGGCAAGTTTCCGTACACAGATTTATTGCTCCAAAAATATTTTATTGGCTTACACTTGCTTGCATTTTTTAATTTTTCTGCTACAAGGACAGTAAAGTGACTATAACTTGTGCATTTCTGTGACTGAGGTAAAAAATTACCTAAGAAAACAGTGGCATAAACATTTAGAGTCAAACAATTTAGGAATCACAAAACAATGTTATAGCAATGCTATAAAATCCAGCAATGTTATAAAATACTCAGAAGTCATGAATTTTAGTAAGATTGTAACAGCAACTTCACTGAAGAAAAAAAAAACAAAACAAAAAAAACAACAACTTATAAACACATTGTGATTGGTACACATGAGTAATGTTCATTAAAGCATGACAAACAATATATAAGCTTCAACAACCCTACCAGAAAACATATCCAAGCAGTATAGCAGGTAAACAACTTCCTCAAACAGTAAAAAAAAAAAAAAAAAAAAAACCCAGTTAAATCCATTATGAGAGTGATATTACTTTGCTGCTGTCCTGACTCCTGAAACCGTGACTGGACTGACTGAACAGCTGTTGTTGTCACACTCACTTCCCGCTTCTCCACACACATCTGGACCTTGATTCTCTTACGGATATGATGTAAACATGCATGGACAAATGACATATGCCTGCGATTTCATGCCAAATCAGACCTGATGTCTCAAATTCCCTCAAAATAAAAATCGTTGTAAGCTTACTGAATCGGGGTAAGACAAGGACATGGTTTTGAACATGGATTATTTATGTACTCACTCAATAATGAATTTTTGTTAATTGTAACCCAAAAAATCTTACATAGTTCAGCTTTAATAATAAGACTTACTTGAGAGCAAAACTTTGTTTATTGCCTTAATTACACATTTATAGTATACCACATTCCACATATAGTATTCCACAGCATCTCTATTAGGTTATGGTCTGAGCTTCCTTCGTGGTGTCCTGCCATGGACACCATGCCGATTTAATGTTTTCAGTATAGTAGACTCATGAACAGAGATGTTAACCAGTTCCAATGATTCCTTTAAGTCTTTAGCTGTCACTCTAGGGTTCTGTTTTACCTCACTGAGCATTCTGCGGTGTTCCCTTTGAGTCATCTTGTCTAGACGGCCACTTCTAGGGAGAGTAGCCACAGTACTAAATCATCTCCATTTATAGACAATTTGTCTAACTGTGTACAGATGAATATCTAAGCTCTTCTAGATAACTTTGTAACCCTTTCCAGCTGTATGCAAAGCAACAATTCTTGATTGTAGGTCTTCTGAGATCTCTTTTTTGCGAGGTATGGTCCAAGTCAGCAGATGCTTCTTGTGAATGGCAAACTCAAAATATCTGAGTGCTTCTTATAAGTCAAAATAGCTCTAATCTTGTTTCATTATTTGAATGGCAGGTTTACCAACTCCTGACTCTAATTAGCTTCTGTTGATGTCATTAGCCTAGGGGTTCACATACATTTTCCAACCTACACTGTGAATGTTTGAATAATGTATTCAATATGTACAAGACAAATACAATAATTTGTATGTTATTAGCCACTCTATATACATTTCCATGTTCATAATTCACATGTACTTTTACCTGTTCCACAGTAGGAAGTTCTTCATTCTGTGCTGATGATATCAGAGCACTTTCAGAGCATCTAAGCCTGTAATGCACTTCAGATGAGACCTCTTATGTACTTGAGTACAGAGACAATATACCAGTCAGAGAAACAATGCATAAGAAGAGTCAGTTCCTGCTGCTTATAAGATTGCCTGTATGATGCCTCACTTAACCAGTGCACTGGAGTGAGATTTTCCCATGGTGCTTCATAAATGGCATGGAGGGCCTAGAGTTAGCCACTGGATGTTACACGCAAGCAGAAAATGTAGAGCCCACAAACAAGTTGATCGGTCTTTTCCATATGAAAATGCAAGACAATTTGGGTACTAGCAAGTGTCTCGATCCATTAAACTTTGGGACACTTGTGATTCAATTACCTGCAACATGATTACGAAGTTGGGGAACATTTGCGGTAAGTGAATATAATGAGCAGCCGATGCTATCTGATTATTATTGTGCATTCTGAATTTCAAGGGAACTGACTACTGAACTAGGGATCTGACTGAGACACATTCTCAGTCATTTGTTCTCAAAATAATCTTTCAACAGTACTGTAACATACAGTAGTTTGGCTGTCAAATTATATGAATAAAAGTTTGTAATTCTGAACAAAACATGGTTTGAAGAGCAATTAACTGCTTTGAGACTCAATAACAAAATAGATGTAGAGAGCCCTGAACATTGCATACTGTAAATGTAATTTATCATGTAAATGATAATTTACTTCACTTAAGACCCATTCATTGTTTCTCGGCTCAAAAATAAATATCACATTGCTGATCACATATTTATTTACATTAAATGATTTAGCTGCTGTTGGCTAATTCACTGCTTTGTTATTCATAAGACTATTACAGACCATTCCACACGGCTTCCCACTGCTGATTTTCTCTGTCATTTTATTTCACATCTGAACCCCAGTGCCTGGAAACTGTAATATATTTGAAAAAAAAAAAGTGCTTTTACAAGACTACAAGACTAATCTTTCAAAAGCATGAAAATCAATGCCCCCCTTAGCTCTCTTCCACAGGAATTATTCATTGTATCGCACTGCTTGGCGAGTGCAATGAACTGATCTAATATGCCTGCTAATGTCACAGCAGCAAAAGTTCAAGGCTTTGCCAACATGACTTTAAGTAGACATGGAGGCCCAAAGTGGAAGTACATTAATCTGTGGAAAAGTAAACATAAATTTTCACATGGACCACTGACACACTATAGTTAAAGCTGAAGTATTTAACTTTTTCAGTGTTAAAACACTTCTATCCCAGCTAATATGCAGAGACAACTATAAGTAAGCCATTCATAGTTTATTTTTCTTGAAAACTGTAAACACTGTCTCTATGGTGCAATAAAAATTCCTGTGTTAGTTTTGAGAGAGCCACTTAGACCTGCCTCAACAACGTTACTCAACCAATGCCGTGAGGTGGGAGTGGGATAATCTGACTGTTTGAACAACTGCAGACGAGAGGCGTATTCAGAAAGTAGTAATGGGAAGTTCTTATCCACCAACCAGTTCTTTCGGACAGTTTGTTTCAATGAAACGGTTGAAAATGACGTCACTGTACATGAAGATAATACCCCAGTGTTTTGGAATACATGCTCAATCACATTGAATAAAGCCATATGTAAGTGCATGTTGCTGATTATTGCATTTTATTCAATTAAGTTATGATAATAAGGGTGTTTATTGTCATCAGTGTTTCATTCAGTGATCTTACATATTGAATATGTTTCCTTCATTTAAGTTTTGCAGTAATCTGTCTGTAACCATGTTATAAAATGTTTTAGACATAACAGATATTCTGATTCTGATACAAATTTTGTAATTAACATATCATGTTAAATTTCACAATACAAGTATATGCTAAAAGTACACTGATGATGAAAAGAAAAAGTCTACTTGGATTCCAGTACAGTCTAATCATATCTGTCTGACCAAAGTCATACTGTATATTACAGACAAAACCCTCCACTGGTCATCCCAAAAAATGAAGCTATGGTGCTGTTTAGTGTCAGAACGTATGAATTAAAATGAAATATACAGATTAGCATACAAAAATACAAAACTGTAATGTGACCAGAATACAAAAGGGCACAACTATAAAGAGGAAGTGTAATATCTCCTGCGCTAGTATCACCAAACGGATTGGAAAAATAATCACTGTTTTCCAACAGATTACAGAAAACTAAAACAGATAGTACCGTCGCAAACTCACATCACTGATTGAGCGAATGTTGCTGTCGGGCTGAACGGGTCGCTTAAACAAACAGCATTTTGATAGCACCTAGTGGATCCACAGTGTTACACTTTTAGGTGAAATCAACCTTCTGATGGCTCACTGATCCCTTTAAATGTTTAGGTGTTTTGCCAAACATTATTACATACCTTAAGTCTAGCGACCCGGCACATATACTGTGTGTATAAATGGATCCACACCAATGGATCCTCAAAATGCCTGGATAGTGACATTTTTTAAACAATTTTGAAGAAAAATAGAAAATAATAGAATAGAATATACAGTATTTATTTTTCATATATCAAAGAGATGATGCAACAAATGATAGAACATAATTCAGTACTTCCACACTGAAAATTTTAGAAATGCAACTGGCTGTCAAACACATATTAAGCTACACGTCACATTAGATTCACATATGTATTTTCTCAGGCACTGAATACACTACAATTTTGGTAGAATACCCACATTTTTATAACCATATCATACTATTCATGTGTTGTTTCATGTACTTGCTACAGTACATCAAGTGTAAATTGAGGCAATCACTGAAACAACAGCACCATTTTGAGTAAGAAATAGCTGGTATAATACAGTATGTACATTATGTATATATGCATTTTAGATAAATATGCAACCTTATCCCCACTCTGGAGCCACTCATCCTCATTCCTGCTCCGGAGATGCCTCCTCTTGGGTTCCCCACTCATGCTCTGGAACCATCTGACCTCGCTGCCCCCAAGAGCTGCCAAACCCCACACCTGCCTCAGAGCTACTCCCTTACTTTTTTCACCTACCACCCCCCCTTGGTCTCTCCTCTGCTCCGCCAGCACCTCTTCGGTTTGCCCTGACCCTCTTGTCTGTTCCGAAGGTACCCCTTTATTTTGCCCTGCCTGAATACCCCTGGCCTGTTCTGCCAATTCCCCCTGGTCTGTTTCCATGGTGCCACCCTGGATGGTTCAACTGATAACCTGCCACAACAGTGTCACATGCTTATGTCAAAGCTTATTTGAAATAAAGTTCCTGCTTTCATGTCCCTGGTGGAAAAACGACACTTGTAATTTAATATATATATGTATATATATATATATATATATATACAGAACTGTGCAAGTACAGTACAGTCTCATTCTAGCTGTTGATCCCTCTTTGGTGGTGGTTGTTTTTTTATGACTTGTTGTCTTTTATCCATGTTTATTGAGAAACATAAATAAAAATAAATATTGAAACTTTCTGGCCTCATATAACAGAATAGTCACAATAATATTCAGTATTTTGACCCACGACTGTTCTGACTTTTGTCTTTATAAAAAAGTTTTTTTTTTTTTTTTTTCATTAAACTGTACTTTGTCATCATCTTGCCTCTGGGATTTTACATTATTTTAACTTGTCATCACAGTGCCTCATCACAAAGGTACATCATTAGTAGATTTGTGTTAAGATTCTGTGTTGTGAGGAAGCTAAAAATACTGTAAATTTAGCATGTAATCAAGGCAGTTACTTAGGTGAAAAACCGAGTACACTAAGAGCACCAAGGAATGGACAAGTATCCAGGTTGGTAGGGAGAGCAGCGCTAACACCTTAAGTCGAACAAGCAGTACACAGATAATAAAATAGAATGTACCAATTTGTATTAGGTTTGTTAGTAACAATGGGAACACACAATAAAAGATTTGGATGGAAAATAAAATAAAAGAACAAATAAACAGTTTTTATCCCTCTATGTGTCTGTGGTTTTTATTCTTTTATTCTCAGAGTCTGAGATTTTAGCTCCCTGAGTTTGGTTTAAGTTTGCTTGACTTAGCTTTGTTCATCTATGTTATGTATATATTTTAGGTATATATTTTAAGTATATAGTTTTATTTTTCTATATTGGGTTATTAATATTAATATATTATTATTCTATAGTCTAGTAATCCATGTTGGTTTTGTTAAAACTATTTTAGTCCTATGTGATTCAATTTGTTCCTTACACTATTTATACCTTTTGACTCCAATATAAGAACAATAACCCATAGAACAGTAGATATAATATCACATAAATCCCGGTTTCAAATAAACAAAAACAAAAACTCAAAACATCTCAAATCACAACAGTGATGTTCAGTAAAACAATGACTCAGATGTACATTCAACTGTCAGTTAACAGAATACTCAATATTTAGAAAGCCCTTTTGCTCCTTTGCATGTCCTCATTAGTGTCCACTGTAATTTTCCATAAGTGTGAGTGCAAATCCTACCAAATGAGAAATTTCCAAGGAAATAGAATGTTTTTTTTTTTTCTTTTTTTCACTGGCAGATGGTAGAAGTATTTGCTGAATTAATATCTGCAATACAGCAGAAACCTTTTTCTTTTCTCCAATCACTGTGTTGTTCGCCATCTTGATCCAGAGAAGTTTCAATCCAAGTAAAAAAAAAAAAAAAAAAAACACCTGACCTGTTTTATCCAAAACAGTGCCTGAGTATCAAAAGACAACCAATATGAGTCTCAAACAAAATATCTCTTTAGAATTTACCTTTAAACCATTTTGAAATGTAGCTTTTGAGCTGATCATTTTCACATGTCATAACATAACTGCATGCAAATTAAGATTCACAGGTAGCTAATTAGAATATGTATCATACAACATTGCACAAAACTCTCTATTAACATTCAATAGCTAAAAATTCATCGCATCTAATACACATTCCACTTTTACGTGTTTAATTATTATTTAGTTTTTCTGTCTTTTTATAATTTTTTTTAAACATTGACTTTAGTTATGCATCTAATTACATCTATTTATTTTGGTTGAAAATACAATTATTACATTTTGTAGTATATTTTTCAGGTATAGCTAAATCTAACCTGTGTTACATAAAGAACAGAGCAAGGCTTTGTGATTAAATGAAGTTTTTTTACTCTGCTCACATTAACCCAAATACTTGTTTTTCAGGACATCACAAAATCGGGCAGGTGCATTGCCTGAGGCACAAGTCTTAGAAATCTTTCTTGGTTTACTCAGCTAAAAGTAGAACATCCAGGACATTTGCCCTTTAATGTCCTTAAAAGATAAGCACATTACAGCACTATAAAGAAAAATGGAAAGTTATCATTCTCTAAGACAAACAAAGGTTTATTTTAGCCAAGTGAATGTTTGTGAATCAAAAAAGTTCACATGGAGCAAATTGTTCCCAATGGTTTTATTTAAAAAAATAATTAGCTAAAATCTGAGGTTCGTTTAGGCTTTGGGTTAGATTAATTCACCTCGATGAATTTTTCTTTTGACTACATTCAACCAAGAGATTAATATGTTTTAACATCTGCTGAATACGCATTATTTACCTCTGAGCTCTGGCATACCTTAATCATTTTCTTTTGATTGGAAGAGAAAAGCCAGTGAGTGGTTTTCTAAAAATGGCACATCATAGCGGTATGCCCCTAATGATAATGCAGGACTATCCTCAGGCTCAAGATAAAAGCAAATTCTCCTATATTTGAGTTGTACTGTCAGATTACGCTACGCCTGAGCATGCTTACGTCATTACGATGTGACTTTTTGTTTTGAAGAAAACAGGAAGAAAAGTGCTCTCGCGCAGCACATTGGAGTCCATCATTGTAACGCTACTTACTTTGTGGCTTATTTGGAGTTGTTTGGGGTGAGGTGACACACGGCCCTCTCACATGCCTAATTGTTGACAGCATCATACCACTGGAATTTATCCTTTTAGTCTGATGAGCTTCCAGATTTATGGAGTGCATGCATCTCGTACCTTCAGATACTGAACCCACAGTTTTTTCACCTTGTCACGACATTGCTCAATGGCTCTTTGGTATCCACGAGCACGAAGACAGTTGCAAATTTGACCAAATATCTCAGAGTTCTTGTGTGTTGTATCCAGTTGTTCCTGTATACTCTCGTCTGCCCAAATTTCCAGTAAACACTGCACCTCTGCTGTAGACCAAAGTGATCCCTTTGCCACCATGTTTGTTAAATGGAACAGTCGCATCATTGACATTAAGTTTCAAGTTCCGTGCTCGGCCACGGTTAGCGATCACACTAGATGCATACCATGCCTGAGTTCAACTGAACCGTGTCCAAGCCCGAGCCCACCTCTTCAAGCGGGCCTGGGCGTGGTTCAGCATACTCGAAATACTTTGGATTACTTCTTCAGCACTGGTAGATTTTTTCACTTGTTTTGACTATAAAAACTCTGCCAGTACAGTTAGACAAAATACACATGTTAAAAATACATTCTCTGAAAAACCTAAATATCTTATGCAGTGTTGTTTCTAAAACAAGATCAATCAAACTGATCTTGTTTTATGGATTTTTAGATATTTTTACAGGAAAACAATACAAAAATTATTATCAAGAATACAATTTTTGCGCAAATATCAAAGGTCTTACTAGAAAAAAGAAATTATGATCCAACATGAATTTTCTTTATAAAAAAAATATGATCGTGCCTGGTAACGTGCATGTAAAATGGCTAGAAATAGCATTTTAGCTTAGCGTAAAGCTGACAAATTACACAAGGTTTATTTCTATTTCTTCTGCTCCAAACTTACTTCAGACTCCTCTGTCTGCTCGTATGAATGTGACACATCATAAGAAAGTGTTTCACCACTGTTCAAATGCACTTTGGATCGCATCATTTATATGTATAAATGTTTTCCATCTGAAAGGACTAAATATTAAATGAAACACATGACAATAAAATGCAAAGTAATCTCTTCAGTAATCAAAATACTTTTTGAATGTAACTGTATTCTAAATACCAATGATTTAAATTGTAACTGTAGTGGAATACAGTTACTTATATTTTGTGTTTTAAATAGGTATTCCCGTTACATGTATTTCATTACTCCCCAACCCTGCTCTCTGTTTTATGTTTTTTCTGTCACATGACAATAAAATGACTACCTGCATGTTGGTTACACCACACTGACTTGATTTGGTGACCAAACGTATTTTTCCCCTGAAATATTAATAATATTTTAGTTTAATTTCTCTTTTTTTTTTTTTTTTTCTCAGCCTTTTAATGATAAATAATATTTTATTTACTGTCTCTGGACAGTTATGCCATCTAGACATTTAAACTTTAGCCCCAGAGAAAAATATTAAAATTACTTTAAATTCAGAAATTGAAAACATTGTTCATCATAGAAGAAATGCATTCAAGATTGGTTTTGTGTGTGTGAAATGCATTATTGTGTATTTTTTTTAATAACTTAATAGTTCCAGACCAATACAAAAACAACAACTTGTTACTGACTCTTACACATAAAATACAAAATAATTAAATGAATAAATAAATAATTATAAAAATAAAATTGGGAAATTGTGTGTAGAATCTGTAATTAGAACATCTGCCCACCCAAATGTAATAAGTAATTTTCTCAAATATTCAATTCATTTTCTTTAATATACTGTATCATTTACACAGATTTGATAACAAACTTGAACAAACCCAAATATTATTTCTGAAGTTGTGTAGCAGCCAGCCAATCAGATTGGAATAGGAAATTTCAGCCAGCTCTTTCCAGTTCTGTTTGCAATATGAATCAGACAGTCAGTGAATGGACAATAGACTGTCCGTAGGTCTGTCATCTAAGGCTGAGACTAGGGCAAGGGTACTGTTTTAATGAAAAATGTTTGGAGAGGATCTGGTTGGCAACCTATGATAGCCTAGCTGAAAATAGTTGCAATGCTAGTTACATGTGTGTCATTTGAGTGGTTGGGTGTGGGGGTTGTTTATTTTTACCAGCAGCCATTGATCACCATCAAACTAGGCCCCTGACCTCCTTCTGGGACCATTTAACAGATTGGGTGCAGAGCATGGGAAAACATAATAAATAAAAGCTAGTTGACTTGTGTCATGATTATGCTCTGAAGCCAACTCTCTCCCACCAGCTAAAATCATTATGTGATTGGAACAGTTGTGCAGGAACTGGAAATTAGATTACCTGACCCAATTCTGCTTTTACACAATAAAAAGTGGTAACATGCAGTTGCTATCTCAAGATCTATTTCTGCTTGTCTAACCATAAAAATTACCTTCATTTGTCAAACCCAATGTAGTCCAGTTAAATAATACTTTGACTTGAATTAAACCAGTAATTTTAGATGTTAAGAACATTTTTTGGTCACTTGACACAATTTTACAGTGTACATGACTGTGCTGATTACTGTATTTATTATGTGCACAGTATGTTAACTATTACTATTACTGGCATGTTTACACTTGACCTTTTCATGTTCAGATACTGATCTCAAAAAATGCATGAAGTGACCAAATGTAAATATCCTCTATGGCCCTATATACATAAATACCCAAACTTAATTAGTAAATCAGCAAATTGTTTGCCTATCCCAAATGTTTGATGAAAATATTTTCTCTATGCCCAGTCACTGTAACCAATAACAGCAAATTCATGGCAAACAATTATGCTGTTGTGCAAATCTCTTTAATCTCTAAGTGCCTTAACAGGACTACAGTATGATCTGTTTGTGAAAAGCTGTGAAAATGCTGCCAATGGCGTGGAAGACTTCAAGGATTGATGGAACAAAAGACAGAGTCAGTGTTTGCTGTATTGTCCTATCAGTGCAGCCAGTGAAACCGTTAAACCTACTGAAAGAGATAAATTGATTGAGATAAAGAAAGATATGAGATCATGGTGACAGGCAATAAACAGAACCGTGAAAAAGATGTAAGAAGGGGAATGGAAGCCACACAAAACAATAAAAAAGAGTGTAAAAAAGGAACGTAAGGGTTTGATAATAATGGGTGATAAGAACAAAGTACAGAAAAAGCATAAAAGAGACTTGGGTAAGATGAAATAGCAGGATACATTCTGGCTGTCAGGTTTCAGATGGGTTCAGAAGGAAACTCTTGATGGGCGGGCTCACAGCTGCTACCAGTTATTGATTGGCAAAAAGCTGCAAACTGCCAATCATCTGACATCAGAACTCTGACACACCAGTGCACATCTAACCCCAGCTCTACCAGACAGCCTCAAAATGGCCTGCAAAAATGCATTGATTCAGTGACTCATTCCACTTCCTAGTTCCCTGTTATGTGAATCAGTATATTGTGAACTCAAATTTGGGTGGTAGCAACCCTGCCATGTCATTCCAAACCCATATGCTATTATTTTTTAGCAGAACACAAAATGTGCAGCTATTTGCAGCTCCTGCCATTAAAGGGCAAAAGGACAGCAAAAAAAAAAAAAAAAAAAAAAAAACATCATAAAAGTGATCCATTAGACATGTCTTTTGAAGCCATAAGATAGGTTTGTGTGAGGAACAGACCGTAATTTGAGTCATTATTTACTAATAATCTTCACCTTGGGCGAAGCTTGCGTCTAGCCAACACGTTCTCATGACAAGTTGTAATAATAATACGAGATGGCAAATGTGTAAAATAAAATACATGTTGCTTCGTACAAAAATGTATGACTTTGGGGGCCTGGGTAGCTCAGTGGTAAAAGACGCTGGCCACCACCCCTGGAGTTTGCTAGTTCGAATTCCAGGGCATGCTGAGTAACTCCAGCCAGGTCTCCTCAGCAACCAAATTGGCCCGGTTGCTAGGGAAGGTAGAGTCACATGGGGTAACCTCCTCGTGGTCGCTATAATGTGGTTTGTTCTCAGTGGGGCGCGTGGTGAGTTGAGCGTGGATGCCACGGTGGATGGCGTGAAGCCTCCACACGCGCTATGTCTCCGTGGCAACGCGCTCAACAAGCCACGTGATAAGATGCGCGGGTTGACGCGGAGGCAACTGGGATTCATCCTCCACAACCCGGATTGAGGCGAATCACTACGCAACCACGAGGACTTAAAAAAAAAGCGCACTGGGAATTGGGCATTCCAAATTGGGTGAAAAAGGGAAAAAAACAACAACAACAACAAAAAAAACATACAACTTTTACTTCCATAGCGAAAAATAAACAAACCAATGAGCAATGTTATTACGTTTTTTTTTTTCTAAGTTTAACCTTAACCCAAAGTCTAACTCCTTACCTGTAACCCAAATCTAACCACAATTTTAATAAAAAAATAACTTTTGTACTGAGAAAGGAAAAGAAACTGTAACACTTTACAATAAGGTTCCTTCGTTAACATTAGTGAGTGTATTAGGTATCATGAACAAACAATTAACAATATATTTTATACATAATTTATTAATCTTTGTTAATGTTAGTTAACAGGGCTTAACATGAACTTTTTGGCTAACTGGCCACTGTGGCTAGTGATATTTCAAAGTCACTAGCCACTCAGTATTTTCACTGGCCAAAATCCCTTGTCCCACAAAAAGTGATGAAACTAACTGGAGATTGTAACTGTATTCTGGAGATTGTAATCTTTTAACCCTTTCATTCTAAAATTTACTTTGCTGGGTTTCCTGATAACGTTCCAACTTAAGCTTTTATGATCAATTTAACTAACGTTGTTTGTTATTTTATGATGGAGTAATGCCTGTTTCCCAAACAAGCATGTAGATTACTTGTTATAAAGTACGTTATGGGAGCTTTCCATTCCAAATTGGTGCTGATCACTTTGACCACTATGTCCAGGAGATTGTCTTCTCAATTTGAAAATAATATGGAAATACTAAAAAACAGGGAAATTGTTTGTAGCATTGTCGAGGCGCCGAAATGTATTAACTATTACAGAATTTAATTAAAGAAATAATGATGGCTTTAGTAAGACAGAGTTTCAGATGTATTGATGCTCAATCATAGAGATTAATGAAAGTGACACAATAAACGTATGTAACGTGAATGTACGCGATGTGAATTGTCTTGGTTACTATCGTAATCTCCGTTCCCTGATGGAGGGAACGAGACATTGTGTCGATGTAGTGACACTAGGGGTCGCTCTTGAGAGCCCCGAACACCTCTATTCTTTTGAGAAAAGGCCAATGAGAATTGGCGAGTGGAATTTGCATGCCACTCCCCTGGACATACAGGTATAAAAGGAGAAGGAATGCCCACTCTCATTCAGGTTTTGTGCTGAGGAGCCGAGACAAGGTCTGGCCATTTCAGCTGCTAGTACAGCGTTGTGGCAAGAGGGACACGTCTTAGGTTAAGACAGTAACCAAGATGTTACCCTTCTGTCACTCACTCGACGTTATGTCGATGTAGTGATACTAGGGGTCCCTATAGAAAAATGCCACAACAGGTGAACTGTGTTACGTGAACTGCTGATGCAGATGCAAGCAAGCTGCTGCATGCGTAATAGCAGGTGCATCAGTCTGCATGTAACCTCCTCCAATGCCCCAAAAAGACATCATATAGTTCCCCACATCCCTGAGGGGGAAAGCTACGTGACTAGCATGGGAGCAGTCCACGCCAGCTGCAGCCTTTTCTCTCTGTTTTCTCTCCACAGAGTATTAGATCCGGCTGGGGCCATCTAACGCTATTATACGCATCGGGGAAGGTGTTCTTTTCCATTCCTATTCTTTCAGGAGGAAAAGACCCTGCGGAGACCACATCCTGCCCAAAGGGGAGGTCAACATGTGGCAATACGACACGTGGGCTCACCAGCCACACATGGAAGTGGCGCGGTGGTAGGTCCTGGCTCGAAGGGGAGGAGCTCTACAAACATGGCGGCTGGGGGCAGAGAGGGCCCTGCCCAAGGGAGATGCGGGTCTGCCGACAGGGAGACCATACCATGGAAAATACATCACAGGGGGTTACCTGAGTAATTGGCACCTGTGGAGCACCTATCCCAGTACAGGGCATATTAGTACCTGTAGTGGGTCTGGCTGCAAACTCCTCCACTGAATTCGTGAGCCACGGGGGTAGGGAGGAAGGATATCCAGGGTCCACGACTTCGTGAACTCGACTGGGGGTAAAAGCGCACGCTTTCACCTCAGGGAAGGGGAAAGGCACTATGCGCAAGCGATACACCCGGCCAGTTGTTCTGTATTTCCAAACTCTACCTGTTCGTACCTGACAAAACACAGGACGAAACCGGCTCAACCCGGAGATTGTAAAATCTTGCAAAAATATTGGGTGTAGCCCAGCCCGCTGCTCTGCAGATGTCTGCTAGAGAGATGCCATGGGCCAGTGCCCCAAGGATGCCACACTCCTAGTAGAGTGTGCTCATATTCCCAAAGGGGCGGGCATGGCCTGGGCCTGGTATGCCAGAGCGATGGCATCCACGATCCAGTGGGCAAGCCTCTGTTTGGAGACAGCGTTCCCTTTCCGCTGTCCACCAAAGTAGACAAAGAGCTGCTCAGAGTGTCTAAAGCTCTGTGTGCGATCCAAGTAGGTGCGCAAAGCATGCACCGGACACAGCAACGACAGGGTTGGGTCTGCCTGCTCCTGGGGCAGCACTTGCAGGCTCACCACCTGATTCCTGAAGGGGGTCGTGGGAACCTTGGGCACATAGCCCGGCTGGGGTCTCAGGATCACATGAGAATCTGCTGAACCGAACTCCAGGCAATGTTGCTGACAGAAAATGCTTGCAGGTCCCCAACCCTTTTGATGGAGGTGAGCACAATCAGGAGGGCTGTCTTCAAGGAGAGGGCTTTCAACTCGACTGACTCTAGCGGATCAAAGGGGGCTCCGTGAAGGCCCAGGAGGACTGTGGAGAGATCCCATGAGGGGAAGAGGCGTGGCCTGGGAGGATTCAGCCTCCAGGCACCTCTGAGGCAACTGATGATCAAGTCGTGCTTCCCTAGGGACTTACCATCCACTGCGTCATGGTGGGCCGCTATAGTTCCAGAGTTCTGGGCGCGGGTGCCAGATGGTGCCCCGTCCCTGAGAAAGAAGGTCCTTCCTCAGGGGAATCTGCCAGGGAGGTGCTTTCGCGAGGAGCATGAGGTCCGAGAACCAAGTCTGGGTGGGCCAATATGGGGCCACGAGGGTGACTCGTTCCTCGTCCTCCCTGACCTTGCACAGGGTCTGTGCAAGTAGGCTCACTGGGGGAATACATATTTGCGCAGCCCCCAGGGCCAGCTGTGTGCCAGTGCGTCTGTCCCGAGGGGGCTCCCGTCAGGGAATACCAGAGTGGGCAGTGGGAGGATTCCCGGGAAGCAAACAGGTCTACCTGTGCTTTGCCGAATCGACTCCAAATCAGCTGGACCACCTGGGGGTGGAGTCTCCACTCTCCGCTGAGTGTCACCTGCCACAACAGCGTGTCCGCTGTAGCGTTGAGGCTTCCGGGGATGTGAGTGGCCCGCAGTGACCTCAGCCGCTGCTGACTTCAAAGGAGGAGATGACGGGCGAGTTGCGACATGCGAGGAGAGTGTACACCGCCTTGGCGATTTATGTACGCTACTGTCGCTATGTTGTCCGACCGGACCAACACGTGTTTGCCCCGGATCATCGGCAATAGCCTCCGCAGGGCGGGCAGTACAGCCAGCAACTCTGGGTCCTAATAGGCATAAGCACAAAGAACATGCAGATTCATCCACAAACTGTCCCGAAGGAGTGCTATTCCACAAAAGAAACTCCAGCCGCTAGGCGAAACCAGCACAAAAAGAAACAAAAAGGCTCTCAGTTTCCTCAGACAGTCAATGAATGTTCAGTGAGTCAGGCCCACTCAGCTGTTACATGAGTGCAACAAATGACTTACTCACTCCAATGTTTTGCAAGAAATATTCCACAAAACAAACTCCAACCAATAGGATGCGTAAGCACAAAGAACTTGCAGATTCATCCACAAACTGTCCCAAAGTAGTGTTATTCCACAAAACAAACTCCAGCCGCTAGGCGGAACCAACACAAAAAGAAACAAAAAAGGCACTCAGTTTCCTCGGACGGTCAAGTGAATGTTCAGTGAGTCAGGCCCACTCGGCTGCATTGAGAGTATTACACAATGACTTACTCATTCCATTGACTTTATGAAGGACATCGCTTGCTGTGGGCATGTAAATATTTAGCGGCCATCCTTAGTATCTGTTCTTAATTTGGCCGGGAACATGAGTGCAAAAGCGACCTTCCGTTGATGTAAGAGTTTCTTGCATTCCTTGAATCGATCACGTTTCTCTCTTGTTGAATTCGCAAAGTCTGGGAACAAGAAAATGCTGTGGTTCTTCCAAGAATGCCTTCCTTTATTCCTCGCCTTGCGTAACTAGAGATATTTATCGGAGGCCAACTGAGTGTATTGGAAAGCATGCAAATTGGGATTCTAATTTAAATATTGGCTAATTTTTATATATCGATGCCTCAAAAATCATGCCGATCAATTATCAATATGTCAATATTTTATGACATCCCTAGTAAGCAGCGGATGCTCATTCGTTTTTAAGGTGCGTTCTGGAAATTTGACAATAGGACAACCCAAGAAATGTCTGACTCCCTTTGTATTGGATATACTAGGGAGAAGATTGAGACACAATCAATCAGTGGATACAAGCTGCAATAAGAGGTGAATTTAAAACATGACATCAAACAAAGAACCCAGAAGAAGCTATGAGGACCAGAGAATCAACAAGGTCAAGTGACTTAATTTCTTCAAGCCCTTGATGTGGCTCTGTTGAGATTGATGGAGATCATATGTCATTTAGTCAGTGTGTGCTGATGAATTGGCCCCTTGAGGGACCTTCAGGAATATATTTGTACATGTAACAGATCAGACAAAATACAAAATTAAGTTCTGATAGTTTTGGGTGATAAGACCACATGTGGATAAGACTAAATACTGGTGTAAACAATATCCAAAATGTGTTGTGTTCACATTATGTGTCACTGATGTGGCACTTTCATTCCATTGCTCTATTTGTTTATGCGGTCGAGCATGTCAACATCTGGCTCAACCAATGGTGTGAATTTCAGCACTTTATCTGCCTGGTAATTCATGCTGTTCTAGTTGTTATTATTATTTTCTGCAGGGGTGTCTTACTGTGGCTTTCTTTATCTTTAAATATCTATACATTTGCAAATAAATCTATCGGGAAATTAACTCTAAACGCCATTCATTTAGCATTATTCCCATTTTTGACCCTTAAAAGGGTCTTAATGTGAATGTTTCAGCTGCTGTGAACTACAAAATGCTCATTGAAATTATTCACCTGGAATGAAACCTTGAAAAGTGAAGAAGAGCTTGCACATAAATTCTTCCTCGGCTGACTGACAATACCTCCTCAACCTGAAGGACAGACTTAAATGCTTGAATTTAATGGCAGGTTATTTCAAACGGTCCATTTGATTTGATTTTTATTCAGTGTTGCTGGTCAATAACATAAATTGGAAAAATGAAAAGAGTGTAAGTCAAGTGTGATTACAAAAACTTTGAGGAATTTGATGAGAGGAATTACATAAAAAAAATTAACCAACTAAAACTGAAAACATAAGATCAGTTGCTGACTTAAAAGGATGTTATTATGATTAAACATTTTTGTACAGTGTATAAGGTAAAGGACATGTTTAAATGGTTAAACTACAGCATAAGCACTATTTTTTTCCCTCCCTCTCAAAAAGGCTTTTGAATTGTCAAGAGGTCCCACAATACTCCGAGGATGACCTTAATGAGAATTTCATGTTCCTGGCGTTGCACTTTCAGCTCAAGTCAATAGCTCTCCTTGCCTGTTCCCATCCAGCCTAATTAAAATATAATCTTCTCTGCAGTGGGTTTCTACAAGGAAAGAAGGCAAGGGATGGAGATGGGGAATTCTATAAATAACAACTGAAATTAGAGTTATTGTGAGAGATTGCTCTTTCAAATGACAATTGAAAAGGCCTGGCTGACTGTAAGGCATGTGGGCTGGCTTGATATAAGTAACCTAATTTACTTGTGAAATCACAACTGCGGCTAGGGTGAAACATTTGCTGACAAGTTAGTGGAGCCTCGTTCTCTCAGGTAGTGCACAACTTTGTAGGTTTTGGAATATTTATAGAGGCTTGAGTAAAGAAATGTAGGTGTCCGAGACAGACAGTTATGTAAAGTACAGTTGGTAACACTTTACATAACTGTTCCCTTTTTTAGGGTTTTATAAAGGGGTTAATTAATAACTATAATTAATTTGCACATGCACTAAACCATTGATATGTGGTTATAACAACATGCAGAAAAGGGCAACTTTCATGCAACACTTGCTAAATAGTGAATTATTTTACCTCACATTATAAAGGCTTTATAACACTTAGTAACATTAGTTACTTAGAAAGCTGTATGTATGTGGACATACTTTGTGAAGCATTTATTAAGGAGTCACATGTACATAAAAGTTCAGTTTGGTTTAATAATAATCAGGCTTTATTATATGATATATGATGTAAATAAACATGAAGACCTGAAAAGTGTTTTTGCCTTTAGGTAACTAGGACTAGTTAAGTTGGGACGACTCTTGGAGTAGCTCCATTTTTTTGACATCAATTTGACAAGGAAAGTGACAACACAATTGAGTCAAGACATTACAGCAATTAATATAAACACAAAGCAGACTGTAGCATATTTTTCTCAAAACCTCCAACTTACAGACACATCAGAAAATGGTTGAAATTGATTAAGATGACTTTAAAACTAGTGCTAAATATAACATATAGCACATATAAATTTCAGTTCCCACTTTAAATATATCTTAATACAATTATATATCAACAATTGTGTGTCAGTATTTTTATTTATGTATTTATTTATTGGGGTGGGCATGAATTTAATGTAATGAGGATTGAGAGAAATACCTCAAAAGCATGTTGTATCATATTTGATACACACATTTTAACGTTATTTTTCTATAAAATAATGTATACATTTTTAATCAAGCACAAGTTGCTTCAATTCAGTTAATACTCATTTTGAAATAAAAATACAAACGTTATTGTTACTTTTACTTTATCAAAATCAGCAAAGATTTTACGGTTAAAAAGACTTGTGCATCACAGTATGAAGGTGGCCATTTTGAACATTATATATCCAAGGTCTTCTACTTCCAGAAGAACACTGAAAATTTCACCAGGAGGCGGTAGACATCTAGACATTTCCTACAACAGGTTTTTCAGCAAAGTACTCCTAATGATGATGTAGAGGCTTTAGAAAATCATGTATCAAATCCTTCCTACCTTAAACATTAAACCTAAACGTAAATGAAAGTGCCATAAAAAGCAAATTGTGACAGTAAAATATGCTATTGCTTAAGCAACTACGTCATTTTGTGGTGCTTCTATGACACTTTTGATTGACGTGTCGACAACAATGTATCTGCTTTGCAGTATCATCACTGGTGCATTGTGTTGATGAGAGTGATTAGGGTTTATTGGTTTGCGTCATTACTTCAATTAATTACACTGCATTAGGCTCTGTGATATAATTTTAAACCAGCAAAATTCATCTAAACCAGCATTTGAGCATCCATGCAGAATGTACTGTACATGCCATGCATTAATGTAGAGATGGCTGACAAATTATGCATTCAGGGTTGTTTCTACAAGATGTTGACTTTAAATTGAAACCTTCCATTTGATCTTCACTTCTTTTAGTTTGCCAGAATTAATTAGAAAAAAGCTGAGCTCATTTTAGAATCCCGTCATGTACTGAAGCCTACTTTTCATATGATTATATTTTCTTTATTTCTTTCCTTCATTTTTTTTTTTTTTTTTTGGTCATGTTCTCAGAGCGCTCATAAGAGACATTAATGTGATGAATGATAGAATGCCTTTACATTCAGCACTCACATTGGAAAGCAATGCCAGTAATCATGCCTTAATTTGAGAGTGGTGCATTACAATAGAAAAATGTAGAGCATGTTCTTTCTTAGGGTCAAATTTATCAAAGCCCTAAATTAGCCAAAAGGCTTAAGTTTATAGCCACACACACATACCATTTTCTACTGTGCTGCTCATGTGAGAGGCAGTTACTGGGGAAACTGAGAACTGATTTCAATTCTAGCCCACTTTTCCACTGACTTGAGAACTGAACGATGATATATCTGCCAACATTAAAAAATAACCAGCCCACAAACTTACACAGCACATCGATGTCTTTGCTTATGATGTGGTTGGAGCATGTGTGCACATGAATGAGAAAGAAGATCATAATATTTCAACATTTTGAATCACAATACACTAAATATAAAGAATAAAGAACACTTACTCGTGCTGTACATCCCAAGATACCTTTGATGCATGCATTAACAAATATGAATAAACTCCAGCCCATTTCTCTGCATCCGACTCCTGATCACCTCTGGAAGCATTCAGTTATCCCAGATGGTACAAATAGAAATGTTAAAACACGTATCAAGTTCACAGAAATATCATATATTTTTTGAGTCACGAATATAGTTTTCTTAGGGTTACTTCATTTGACCTGAACAAAATGTGCCTTTTCATAAAAATATAAAAATATATTAAATTAATTTTATTTTTAAGTTTTTATTTTAATCTGATATTTTTATTCATAAAGGTCTAAACACTCTCAGAAAAAAAGTTACTTGTGCAGGTACATTTTTGTTCACAGAGGAACAAAACATATACATGCACACTTAAAGGTACACAATAGGTCATTGGGGTGCAATTCTGTACCCAAAACAAGTTATAAACATTATTTTTAAACAAGTTATAAATGAGTTATAACTACAAAATGGTCCCCTTTAGGGTATACCGCAGTAACGGTACAATTCCTTTTTTTTTTTTTTCTAACAGTGAAGGGGGTCTTCTCTGTTTTATGATTTTCTTGTCACGTAAGAAAATAAAATAGCTTCTACTCAGAAACGTGCATATTTATAAAATTTTTAGCTTTACTTAATTTGCATTAATGTGTACAACACAAAATATCAATTATAAGGTGAACTTAGAGTGATACATAAAGTAAAAGAATAACTGTGAGTTCCTTGATCTTCTTTGGCTTAAAAATCTGATTTTAAGTATCTGATCAAGTACAGAACTGAGGTTGTGGGGAATACTCACAGCACATTAAAGCACGTTTGTTTGGTCAAAAGGAACTTATTTGGGCATTTAATTAGTTGTTATTAAGAATTCATTGAGATTTTAGCTCTTTAGTATTGCAGATGTTGTTTTACTGTAATTAGCTGTTTTGTGTAAAGTCACCATTAGGGTGATTAGTGTTCCCTTTGGTGAAGTTGGATCCTGTTCAATCCATGTAATTTTTCCTTGCACATTTTAATGTGTGTAGCTGAAGTGGAGCTTTATCTGCACTTCTTTGGGGAATCAATTGTTTTATGACTTAGCTCAGGTAATGACCTTTAAACCTTAAAAGGTACAATTAGGTTTTTGTTTCTGATAGTGAAGTGGTCTTCTCTGTATTATGGTTTTCTTGTCACATGACAACAAAATGGCCTGTGACTAGCAATAGGAAGTAGCAAATCATGCTTCATGGCTGTGACTTACACTAAAGGTTTAAGGTAAACTTCAAGCTCTTGGATATGTCCCACCCAAATTTCTAATAATAATCTCAATACTATTCGTAGATATTCATATAACATTTAAGCATACATTTTTGTAGGATTGTAGGATTTGTAGAAACGTACAATCTGGAAAAATTGGCATGTAAAACGAAAAAATCTTTACACACCGATGAGCCAAAACAGCGCCAACCCGCATCTCAAAATAGCCTTCTGAGATGCTGTTCTTCTCGCCACAACAGAGCGGTTATCTGAGTTACCGTAGACTTTGTCAGTTCGAACCAGTCTGGCCATTCTCATTTGACCTCTCTCATCAACAAGGCGTTTCCTTTATTCATTTTGCTTTAAACAATTTATTTATTTTATGTAATATGAAAAACATATACAATAGATATATTTACATTCAAAGTGATCAAACAAATCTTATATAACCACCTTCCCAAATACAAACATTTACAGTCTCCAATGGCCCCATTTGCCATCACGCAAGTATTTGTCTATGACAACAAGTGGGAAATTACTAATAGCCTAAAAATTAAGAACTAAAGACAATTATAAATGTAAAGATAATAATAACAATTATAATAATAATATATTTAAAAAAAATAACCATCACCTATAGAAAGTTCAACATGTTACATTTTCATATTAGGTATAAGCCAAATAAATTCCTTTGTGTTCCTAAAATAATGCTACCAAATGTGTGTTCCTATCAAATTTGTGTTTGTATTGCATTTCATTAATACAGTTAATGCTGTCTAAAGAAAATAAAATAGAACTCAATATTTGTAACGTTGGGGTCTAGGAGTGGAAGAGGAATAGAGGAGATGCAGGAGTGGAATCTTTAAATACTTTAATTATAATCGTAGGAGTTGAACAAACGCTGGAGTGGAACAAACAAAAAGGCTCAACAGTAGTAATCGCTGGAGTGGAACAAACTATAAATCTAAACATCAAAACTTAGCACAACATAACACTTCACAACGTAACACTTCAATAACTCAACGAAAAACTTCAAGGACTGACAAAGAATGAACAGAACTAGAGGGTATTTATACAAACAATGACTAATGATGAAATGGAGGGCAGGTGAGGAGGATTGGAAACAGGTGGGAGTGATGAGGGAAGTGAACTATAAGAGTCCTTGTAGAAAATGAAGAAAATGAGGGAGACACACTGTGACATTATCCCCCCCCCCACCTTTAAAGGGAGACTCCTGGCGCCCAACGACGGATGAGGGGGGTATGATGACGCAGAAGATGAAGGATCCAAGGAGGATGATCAGGAGGCCTAGGGGGCGGCTTCAGGGCTGGGAAAGGATCCGGGGGCCTGGGGGCGGAGCCGTGGAAGGTGGAGCCCAGGAAGGTAGAGCCATGGAAGACTCTGGGGGCAGAGCCGTGGAAGGCGGAGCCGTGAGAGGCTCGAGGGGCAAAGCTGTGGAAGGCGGAGCCATGAGAGGCTCGAAGGGAAAAGCCGTGGAAGGCGTGGTGACAGGGGTCATGGAAGGCGTTGCCTTGGAAACGGATGATATTGAGGGATAATGGATAAAGAGTGTGGCTCGGACGTATTCCAAAAAGGAAAGGTTCTCCACTTGTGGAAGGGCTGTTGGACGATGAAAGTTCAAGCCCATTCCATAGATGGAACAGAGGTAGGGGTCCGAGATAGTGGAGGAATTGGTGAGTTGACAGAACTTGGCGGTATAGTCCAGGAGAGGAAGGTCTTGTTTAAATAAATCCATGAATTAACCGGTAAACTCCATGATTTATATGGGTCTGAATGAGTGAGAGAGGATTAGAGGGATCGCCGGAGTAGAGGAGGATGTTGGGAGGAACAGGTAAGTAAATCCGTATTTCTTTGTTTGAGTCAGTCCTTCTGTAATGTTGGTGTCTAGGAGTGTAAGAGGAGACGCAGGAGTGGAATCTTTAAATCGTTTAATTATAATCATAAGAGTTGAACAAATGCTGGAGTGGAAACAAACGCTGGAGTGGAAGAAACAAAAAGGCTCAACAGCAGTAATAGTAATTGCTGGAGTGGAACAAACTATAAATCTAAACATCAAAACTTAGCACAACGTAACACTTCACAACGTAACACTTCAATAACTCAATGAAACACTTCAAGGACTGACAAAGGATGAACAGAACTAGAGGGTATTTATACAACAATGACTAATGATGAAATGGAGGGCAGGTGAGGAGGATTGGAAACAGGTGGGAGTGATGAGGGAAGTGAACTATGGAAAATGCAGTCCAGTGGAAAACTTCAAAATAAGAGTCCTTGAAGAAAATGAAGAAAATGAGGGAGACAGACTGTGACAATATTAGGTTCAAAGTTAATGTGGTCTTGTATTATTTAATGTCTTATATCATTTGTCTTTGTTTCTTTAATACAAAGATATAGTTCAGCAAACCTGCAGAGTTGCATTTGAAATGTATGTTAAACGCGAACTAAATAAAGCAAACTAAATTTCGAGCACCTAAATTTCGAGATGGTCTTAGGTAATTTGCAGCATTCTCATACACGACAGTATTCTTGCAAACAGTTTTTAGATGACTGAAACAAAGAAAAAAAAGTGATAACTCTTTACATGCACATGTTCCACTGGGTTGTAACGGTGGGTAGTAACACGCTACAATTACTCCGTTACATTTACTTGACTAACTTTTTAGAAAAAAATACTTTTATGAGTATATTTGAAGGTGAGCACTTTTCACTCAAGTAAATTTCTAATTAATTTTTTTTACTTTTACTTCGTTACAATGGGCAATGTTCCTGTCATTACATTGTTGGTTTTAATTTTAAACCACGACAGCGGGACTTTACAGCTGCGCTCTGTCACTGAAGTCGAGTGCACCACTGCAGTAGCAGCAAGCACACCAAATAAACACTTTCTTCACTCCACACCATGAAAAGAGTCGTTTCGGCATGCAGTGCCTTCATTTTACACCAAGACAAGCGGATATTTCAAGATTAAAATTGCAGCGCGGCAAGTTTTGCCGATTATGATAACGTGGGCTTGTCGGTTTCATTGTCATTTTCTGGGTGATTCTGTAACTACGGGCTCTTATGACCTAAGTTTATAATTATACATTTTTATATCAGTGTTGCAATATATCAGTTCCTAAATCCATGTAAACATCTGCATTAAGTGTAAATGTCTTATGCTTTGTGGAATGCGTGCTTGAATTCTGGAGCACGAGCTGACTGTATGACTTCTGGAGCACAGCGCAGTCTGTCACGTTTGACAGATGTGGCGCATTTTTCTCATGGACAACAAAAAACAACCTCTGAAATTAAATAAGCCCAACACGATTCCAAATACAGAGATAAGTTGCAGTTTACCCTTAGTGTACAGAACTAATGATCTACATTCTTTCGTCACTGAAAAATACTGTAACTACACTGATCTGAGAATCCATACAGGATTTAAAATGCAACAGGACTTTGAAATAGTGACAGTAGGCGTTAATAAAGCATGATCTTGTTCGTTTTATTCAGCATTACATATAATTGGGCCTGTGGGACATTGTTCATGTTTTCACTATAATAATTACTTGAAACTGGTTTTCAAACTTCTCTTCTAATTGACAGATTCGTCCAAATCTGACAAGTATCCTTAAAGTGATAGTTCAACCATAAAGTAATGTTCTGTCATAATAATGTTGTTCCAAACCTGTGTGACTT
Organism: Myxocyprinus asiaticus; assembly: GCF_019703515.2. Lineage (NCBI taxonomy): Eukaryota > Metazoa > Chordata > Actinopteri > Cypriniformes > Catostomidae > Myxocyprinus > Myxocyprinus asiaticus. The sequence continues at coordinate 10,657,945 of NC_059374.1, forward strand.
TGTGTATTTTGTGGAACCCCAAAAAAGATATTAGACATAATGTTAGAGACTGACAGTCTCAGTCACCGGTCCCTTTTAAAATATGGAGGAAAAAATAACATGCAGTGACAGTAAATGGTGACTATAAGGCTAACATTCTGTCTAACATCTCTTTAATTGTGTTGCATTGAAGAAAGTCATATGATTTGAAACAACATGAGGGTGTATGATGACAATTTCCATTAATAATAATAATTATTGTTATTATTATTAGTATAATTATTATTATTCTGTAATACATGTTAAGTATGTATTATGTAATGGAATATTGGGGTGTAATCGTCCTTTCTGTTTTATGTGGAAGTAACTAGTTACTTGCTACTTGAGTATTCTTTTAATTGGATACTTTCTTACTCTTACTTGAGTCGTTTTTTTTTTTTTTTTTACATTACTACTTTTACTTCTACTTGAGTAATAATTTTTTTTTTAAGTAATTGTACTTTTACTTGAGTAAAGATTTTGGGTACTCTACCCACCTCTGCTGGCGACTTCCCAGATCCATGGTTTTGCCATTTACTGATATTGTCGATCATTGTAAATGATCGACAAAATGGGAGATTTGTAATCATTTAAATGGGAGATTTGTAAGACATTGCTGATATCAGATTACATCGTCCTATCGCCCAGCCCTGTTATATAGATACCATTTAGCTATAGATACCACAGCTAAATGTTTCTTAACAAAATAAAATATGTAACAGGCAGAATAATTTAATCCCAATTATTTATTCTTGGTTTAATCTTGGTTAAATAAACAAGTTGAATACGGCCCCAGAAATCACACAGAACAGAATTAAATGATAATAATGTCACATTAGGTAAATGCATCAACTCATTAACATCATCTCATTGATTGTCAATACAATGAATGGATTAGTTCCATTAATTAAATTATCATGGATTCAATGAGAATTTGTAAACATTTGTACATCCCTAAGTTGTTCATATGTAAAGTAATTTACGTTTTAGATGCTGTCAATACATCAATATTGTATGTTTCGTTGTCTATGCAAACATTAGCAAAAGTATGCCTGTTAGAATCCCACTTTACTTAAGAATACTCAAGAGATCACTTGAAATGGTCAAATGGAAAATGCTAATAGTTGGGTCATGTGACTTATCGACTATGAGTTGTATCCTTGAGCACTTTAAGCAAAGCGAACATTGTACATTGTTTATATGTACCAAGGTTTACATAGTCATTACGCAAAGAAACCATACATTTTTATTAATATCACATGTATTGAGAAAAGGCTAAGCAGACTTTTCTTATATAAACAGATCTCTCATAAGATTGGAAATAATATACTTCTCAGTGGATACAGCATGTATGCTTGCTAAAAATGGATTCACTCCTGGACCTGTGGATATTACACTTTACTCTATCTTACATTTCTAGAGTCCAAATAACTAACCTGAGGCGCTAAGGCAATACTGCATCTTCCCACTCACGGCATACAAGACGTTCGCACCAAGCTAAACTTATAACCACACCACATAAATTAATGAAACAAAGTCTTTTTTTTATTTTGTTTTATTCGGTGACGGTCACACTTTGGCTATTTCAGACTTGGAAATTTCCCATGGTAAAAAAGATTAGAGCAGAGTGATGCATTACAAAATACTTTTTGCTCATAGCTTAACATTAATGATTCCCAAACTTTACTTTAGGTCAAGTCTTGGCTCTGTACTGTCCTCATAGTTCAATTATAAACACCTACAGCAGTGGCTGGCACAGACTGACCTCAGGCAAGTGTAAAATGATGAAACTTGAAGATATGAGATAACCTGAGCTGACAAGAAACACTTGGGTTCGGAACACTTGTAAGTACAGCTGTGAAAAGGTTGTACAGCCAGAGAGAACTTGCAACTCATTAGAACTATTAACAAAAACAAAATTCTGTTTTATGAAGAACAATTTAATGCTTCACAAAGAGGTCACTGAAATATTGGGAGGTTAAACAACCACAAAAAAATATTCTTCTAAACTCCTCTGTGAACATGAGAGATGATTTAAGAGAAGCATATGGTGTCTTGGAAATACTTTCTGGAATTGTTGGGGTGTCTCAAAATTGGGACACATGCCATGGTCAAGTATTAACCCTGTTCCTAAATTTAGGTGGATATAATCAGAAAGACTGTACTATGTTTAGACCGTAGAGATCACCTCTAGCAAACCCACTTTTAAAGCAAAACTTTACAGTGGAAAGTAGATGCTTCTATTTTCAACAAAGTCTCATGACAATTCATAATAATTTGAGATTACGAGATGGCAAATTAATAAGATATCGTATGACCTGACTTTTATTCCCATAGAGACCAAACAGAATTTCAAATCAATACAATATGGGTACCAAATTTTAGCTAGCCTCCTACACAACACTTTATTTTAAGAAAGGATATGTCAACTTTGGTTACACATTCCATATTTATTTATGCTATACAAAATGATTGATGTTTAAAACCTGTAATATGCTTCCCTCGTCTCGTTCTAAACTCATCAGTTTTATACCTTCCATGGTACACAAACGTTATTTTTCTATTAAAATCATGGTTAAGTTTAGGGTTTGAGTAAGGGGTAAGACTTTATGGTTATATATGGGTTTGGGGTCAAAATTAAGAAAAATCATAAGAACGCTTGCTCAAAACACAGATGTTTCTCTTTTTTCCTTGGTACACAACAGCCATTTTCCTATTAAAATCATGGATAGATTTAGGATTTCGGTAAAGCACTTTATGGTTTGGTTTAGGTTTGAGTTAGGGGTTAAACTTAGGAAAAATCGTAATAACATTTTCTGTTGGTTAAGTTTTTTTTTTTTCCTATGGGAGTAAAAGTCTTTTGTACAAGCCAACTTGTATGATTTCGCAATCTTGGTTGTATATCAATGCAATGTTTGCTGCCATGATGCAGGAGGTGTTGTTAGGTGGTTGCTAGAGTGTTCTAGGTGGGATGTAGGTGGTTACTAACTTGCCCATGTCAAAAGAACCCACCCTCAAGCCTCTATAATATTTTGGTTCCTAATATGGCTTAGGTCCCTCCTTTAAGATAAGCTAATGGGATTTATTCTGTCCATTTAATCATCTGCCAGACAAAAAGCTGCACGATTTGAGGTATCCTTCATGTTTGTAGTACAACAGGTGCAGGAAGTATGAACATCCCAGTACAGTATATGCATTGTCGACATCTTTAAAATATCTCACTGTCTGCAAAAGATTGCGTTAAACAAATTTGCAAGGTTTGAATATTAGTATTCACAAGCTGTTTGTAAATTACCAAATGTCAGCGAAAACCCTGCCAACCAAAACTCCATGCTGGCCAATTGATCAAAGCACACTTGTTTCCTGAATCTGATTATGAGTCCCATCCCAATTCTGGGAAAGCTAAAACAAATGTATTTTCCAATTTATTAACCAGAGCAAACTGTTAAAGGATGTTCAAGGCTTTTTTACAGCCAAGATATAAGCAACAGGAGGGCACTTATCTTAAAAATGACAACATACTTTTAAGGCAATAAGCTTCTGAAAAAGACTTGCATTACAAAAAAATTATACTCAATTAAATGAGTTATCCTTCCATTTATTGGCATAATGTACAGGTTTTTGACTACATTTGCTTTACCATGATTCTCTTTAAAAACATTAATGAATAATGAAGGGCTTTACCTTATTAAGAATCTATAAAGTATCATACAGAATGATTCAACTCATGCTAAATTTATCTTCTGCTGAGCCAGAGAGGAAAACACACAGAGGAAACCCTTTTAGAGTGTCAATGTATTAGAACAGTTTTCAGCTTAATTATAATCAATGCTTAAATGTGAAGCATGTCATTTTTGAATGTTAAAATGTTATATCCCGTCCAAGCTTATTGTGAATATATAACTATAAGTTAAAGTAAAAAATATTTTTTGTATTTCTGTTTTATGTAGAACAGTATTGCAGAACAGAGACACTGGGCATAGAGATGAAAAATAGATATACAGTAGTACGGATGCAACTTTGCAGAAATTTTCAGTTTACAGGTGAAATAACATCAACAACCAAAAATTCCATGGCAACAGGGTCTGTCTAATGTAGTCTTTACTGGGGAAAAACACTTTCTTTGCAACTATACACTGTGCATCTTCAAGACATGATGGTTTAGATGTGTCAAGGTTCAAGTTATGAGTTTCACTGTAGTTTGAGTCAAATGAACAGACAGATGATGGCAAGATTGGTAAGTTTGGATCTAATAAGAAGCTAAATATGTTAGTGTAGTTTCAGGAGTATGTGTCTCTATCCCATTCCCCTCCCATATCCCTTTTTTTTTTTTTTTTTTTTTGTTTGTTTTTTTTGCGTACTGGCACAATGTCATTGTTATAGCAACAAATGCAGATATGCAAGAAAATGAAGACAGCCACAGGACACACAAATCAGATCTGATCAGTTGCGATACACAGTGCAGACAGTCAATCATGAAGATCAGATTTCGATCGGATACACCAAAAATCTGATTTGGACTGACAGTCTGAACATAGCTTTAGGTTTTCAGTACAGCAGCAATTAAGCAAGAGGCCCGACTGTAGTTGTATGGACATGTAGTCAGAAGCCACAAGGCCTCTGTGGTGAAGACAGCAATGAGAACAGACCCCGCTGGCCAATGACCAAGAGGTCAACCAAAGAAACTGTGTATGGATACTATCAGAGAAGATATGCGTGCCATCGAAATAAACTCGGAAGATGCACTGGATCGGAAAAAGTGGCGAGCTGCATCCAAAATAACAGACCCTGCACTATGGTGGAAACGTCTTTAGGAAGAAGAAAGCAATTAAGCACAAAAAAGCATAATGTAAAAATATTACAAAAGTTATTCAATGCAAAAAAAAAAACAAAAAAAAAAAAAAGAAAGAAAAAGACTGCAGTCTGAGTTTCACTGAAAAGTAGACCTGTCCTTGGGCTTACAGTGACTAAAGTTTCCAGCCAAGGACAGCGAGTGCTTTTCTCTTTTTCTTCTCAATATTGATGTTTGATTATGTGGCATGGGGGGCGTGGTCATGTGTCGGTCTGCGGGAGAGGGAGAGCGGTAAGGCTCGTCACCTGGCTCATAATTATCTCTAACACCTGTCTCTCATTATAGTGATGGCGGAGGGAGACTTAAAAGGCACACCAGAGCATCAGAGAGGGAGAGAGAGTGACCGACAAGTCCAGAGACACAAGTGTTGTTGTTTATTATTTAGTCTGTTTCGACGGTTACCATCGATTGTGTGTGTGTGTGTGAAGCTGAGGATTAAAAGACTGACCTTGAATCTGCTTCGCTGTCTCCTGACTCCTCCATTTGCCCCGAACTAAGAACTTGTTACAGTGGTGCCGAGAACCTGGCTTTGGAGGAGAGCGCTGTTATGGAGTCCTCACCGCTGGCCGAAGTCTTCAAGACCCTCACCAGCATCCAGCAGTCGCAACAGCATGCCCTCATGGAAGTACGCTGGGAGCAGGAACGACGTTTTCAAGTCCTGCTCCAGGCACAAGCGGAGGACCGGCAGGTGCTCCAGAGCTTGATCGCCAGGGAGTCGGCTGGCACTGTGACCTCCTCAGAGCCCGTTCCACCAGTGGCCCTCATGAAAATGGGGCCAAACGATGATCCGGAGGCCTTCCTCGACCTCTTTGAAAAAACCGCGGAGGTTTGGAGGTGGCCTCCTGATCAGTGGGCAGCCCGCCTGTTGCCCCTGCTCTCCGGGGAGGCTCAGCTGGCGGCACAACAACTCCCCGCCGCCAGCCTCCTGGACTACACTCACCTGAAGAAGGCCATCCAGCAACGGGTCGGTTGGACCCCGGAGCAGAGTCAGAAGCTCTTCCGCTTGTTGAGCTTCGGGAAGGATGGCCGCCCGTTCGCTTTTGCGCAGCAGCTCCGTGAGTGACGCCTGCCGGAAATGGCTGCTGGTGGGGGGAACCCGCGGCGTTGGGGATTCAGGCATGTCCGAGTGGGTCCAGTGCCACCGCCTGGCATCGTTGGAGGGAGCCGTCCAGTTGGCAGAGGACTACATGGCGGCGTTCCCAGGAGGCGGCGAAGCAGGCACTTTCTCTTCTCTCTCTCCACCCCCTGTGCCTCATGTTCCCTCCCCTCCCCACATTCTCCTCACTCTTGCCCAGTTCGGGCTCCGCGGAGGTGGGGAGGCCCACCCAGACCCCGCCCCCGGTCCAGAGGACCCTTCCCCTTGTCTGTCTCTCCTACCCCCCCGTCTCCCTCCGCTATCCCCCCCAGGTTGGCGAGACTGCCCCCACGAGTGCGGAAGGAAGACCTGGGCCGGTCTGCTGGAGCTGTGGGGAAACCGGACACAGCCAGGAGCGGTGTCCAGTAATGGAGGTGGGGACACTGGTCTGGATCCCTGATGCTCCACAGGCCCTCCCCGATCGGGCAGGGACATATCGGATACCGGTAAGAGTAAAAGACGATACACATTAAGCTTTGGTGGATACAGGTTGTTCTAAAACCTCGATCCACCAACGCTTGGTGCAAGGCGGGGCATTGGATAAAAATAAACTGGTGAGGGTGAGGTGTGTGCATGGTGACATTCACAAGTATCCAGTGGTTACCATTGAGATACGATTCAGGGGAAAAAGGCATAGAGTCGAGGCTGCGGTTAATCCCCGCCTCACCCATCCACTAATTCTGGGAACAAATTGGCCCGGCTTTAAAAATTTATTGAGGGTAATGTGTGTGGATGGGTCCTGCAAAATAGTGGGGTGGGGTGTGACCTGCGATACAATGACTGGTGAGGCGGTGCCTGGGCCGTCAATGTCAGCTCCGTGTCAGGATGGGGGAATTCCCATTCTCAGGGGCTTCCCTGAGGGGGATTTCCCTCTGGAGCAGTCGTGTGACGAGTCCCTTAAGCACGCCTTTGACCAAGTGAAAGTAATTGATGGTCAACAGCTCCAGCCTGGTGTTGCGCTCACATACCCGTACTTTTCTATTATCAAAGAGCGGTTGTATCAAGTGATGCAGGACACACAAACCAAAGAGTATATAACTCAGCTGTTAGTACCAAAAAGCCGTCAGGAAACACTTTTCCAGGCAGCTCACTATAATCCAATGGCTGGCCACTTAGGTCATGAAAAGACGTTGAACCGTATAATGGCTTGTTTCTTTTGGCCGGGCATTCACAGGGATGTTTGCAAGTGGTGTGCGGCGTGCCATGAATGTCAGTTGGTAAATCCACCGGCCACCCCAAAAGCGCCATTGCGCCTGCTGCCACTGATTGAGATCCCCTTCGAGAGAACTGGCATGGATCTCATCGGCCCATTAGAAAGGACTGCACGTGGCCATCACTTTTTATTAGTTCTGGTGGACTATGCAATGCGATATCCAGAAGTGGTGCCTCAAAGCAACATCTCAGCATGTAGTGTTGCGGAGGCACTCTTCAAAAGTATCTCCTGAGTGGGGATTCCAAAGGAAATCCTCACTGATCAAGGCACAACATTCATGTCATGTACACTTCATGAACTCTATGAATTATTAGGTATTAAGTCGATTCGCACCAGCGTTTATCACCCGCAAACCGATGGGTTGGTTGAACAATTAACCTTAAAAAATATGATTTGTAAGTTCGTACACGAAGATGCTAAAAACTGGTATAAGTGGCTCAAACCCCTGCTGTTTGCAGTACGAGAGGTCCCGCAAGCCTCCACCGGGTTTTCCCCATTTGAGCTACTGTATGGGCACCGGCCGTGTGGCGTGCTTGATGTCATACGCGAAGCTTGGGAGGAAGGACCTTCGAATAGCAAAAACCAAATTCAATGCGTTCTTGATCTTAGAGCAAAACTCCACACTTTGGGGTTGGTAACACAGGAGAATTTGCTGCAAGCGCAAGAACAGCTACGCCAACTGTACGACAGGGGCACTCAACTACGGGAATTCACACAGGGAGATAAGGTGCTGGTATTGCTGCCCACCTCGAGCTCCAAATTACTCGACAAGTGGCAAGGACCCTTTGAGGTCACACGACGGGTCGGAGATCTCGATTATGAGGTTAGGCGAACGGATAGGAGAGAGGCACGTCAAATCTACCACCTCAACCTCCTCAAACCATGGAGGGAGGCGGTACCTGTAGCCTTGGCGACGGTAGTTCCGGAGAGGGCGGAACTCGGGCCGGAGGTATTTCCTCCGGCCCGAGGCCGGATTTGGGAACTTGATTCCCAAATCAAGTTCATTCACCTTGTGGAGACCACCTCTCACTGTCACAGCTTACAGAGATTGCCAGGTTGCAAGCGGAATTCGCGGATGTGTTTTCACACCTACCCGGTCGCACGAACTTCATAGAGCACCATATCAAGACCACCCCGGGGGTGGTGGTTGTAGCTGCCCCTATCGTCTTCCTGAACACAAGAAAAATATTGTTTAGGAAGAATTAGAGGCAATGCTCGAAATGGGCGTAATACAAGAGTCGCACAGCGACTGGGCCAGCCCGGTAGTTCTGGTAGCGAAGAGCAATAGCTCGGTCCGCTTCTGTGTTGACTACCGGAAAGTGAACGCGGTGTCCAAATTTGACACTTATCCAATGCCGCGAATTGACGAGTTACTCGATCGGTTGGGTCTCGCTCAATTTTACTCGACGCTGGACTTAACAAAGTGTTATTGGCAAATCCCTTTAACTCCAATGTCCCGAGAAAAGACGTCTTTTTCCACACTGTTTAGATTACACCAATTTGTGACGCTTCCATTCGGCTGGGCGCAGTGCTCTCGCAGGAGGTGGGGGGGAGGAATGGCCAGTGCTGTTTATTAGTCGCAAGCTCTCCTTCAGGGAGACAAAATATAGTCCCATCGAGAAGGAGTGTCTTGCGATTAAGTGGGCTGTTCTGACCTTCCGCTACTACCTGCTGGGGTGGGCCTTTGCCCTCTGTCACGCTCCTCTGCAGTGGCTCCACCGCATGAAGGATACTAACACGGATCACCCATTGGTATCTGGCTCTCCAGCCCTTTAAGTTCAAGGTGATCCACAGACCGGGGGCGCAGATGGTTGTGGCTGACTTTCTCTCCAGGGATGGGGCAGGCCGGATGTTGCCCTGGCCTGAGTCAGCGGTGGGGGCATGTGGCATGGGGGGCATGGTCATGTGTCGGTCTGTGGGAGAGGGAGAGCGGTAAGGCTTGTCACCTGGCTCATAATTATCTCTAACACCTGTCTCTCATTAAAGTGATGGCGGAGGGAGACTTAAAAGGCACGCCAGAGCATCAGAGAGGGAGAGAGAGTGACCGACAAGTCCAGAGACAGCCACAAGTGTTGTTGTTTATTATTTAGTCTGTTTCGACGGTTACCGTCGATTATGTGTGTGTGTGAAGCTGAGGATTAAAAGACTGACCTTGAATCTGCTTCGTTGTCTCCTGACTCCTCCGTTTGCCCCTAACTAAGAACTTGTTACAGATTAATATTAATGTCTATTAGGATGCTTTTACACATTGCACAGATCAGATATTTTGAGATATACGATTTTTTTCCTGTCTGCTTACACTCTCACGTCATTAACGGCTTCCATTTACATTAATATCACGTCAAGATGGTGCACATTTTTGTCCCATCTGCTTACACTCTCAAAATACAATAACAGTTGTGTTTACATTAATATCACGTCAAGAGGGGCATTTTGACCAAGACGTGCATTTGACTGTTGAATTCACCACTAGACAAAAGCACACTATAGTGCGCGTGCAGACATACACATGTGAGCATCTGAAAGCAGCCGGCTGTTGTCAAACACATAATTAAGCCAATACTCGGTACTGCTGGTACTTTTAATATTGGTGGGTATTAAAATATTGAACTGAGCTGAGATTCTGCGAGACCCCTAGCCAGTTGTGGCAGTGTGGTGGCTGAAATCTGGCTCCCTGCCAGATTCATACTCCCTGCTACCTGATTGGTCCCTATCCCTAAAGCCCACCCCTAACCATAATAGGGAGTCATTGGTTCCTATCCAAAGGTCACCCCTAGAACTACCAAACATAACCATACCATGGAGTCCAAAATCCAAAACAGCAGCACCCAGTTTGGGAACCACTAATCTAAAGGGAATTGGTATTTTCATCATCATGTATTGCTTGATTGTATGTGTAAATGCTGACTTGAAACATTTCAAACTGTTCAAGCTATTTTAGCCACTGAGAACTCTCAGTCGAACATCAAACGTCCACATTTGCATGGAACAAATTCAAATTATGTAATTTCATTAAATTTAAAAGGGCTTTTCTAAAAAGTAAAAAAATTCCATTGGGAATGATTTCAGTTCTTGGATTAGCCAAGGCTAGGATTGCTTTAGATCTAAAACTAGCTTATACAACCACAGAACAATGTCTTTTCATCAGGTTTTAAGAAGTCTTTTAGAATAGCAGTCAAAAGCAGACAGTTACTGAATATTTTCCCAGACGTTTGCTTTGGACCTGTGCAAATGTTTCTGCTCACTCCATCCCTCGGAATCTATTCTCATGAAAGAGACACTGTCATTTCAAGATTAAGTTACAAATATTGTTTCATCCTCATAAGGGACAGTAAAGACGTGAGATCTTTCTCAACAAATTAATTTACATTCCGAAAACTCAGACTCTCACATCTCTATCAAATTGTGAGACTTCAAAGCAGTTTAATCTCTGGGACTGTAATCACATTGTAAAGTCTTTGTGTAATTATGAGGGCTTGAATTAGAGAATAAAGGAAATAAATGAATAATAGAGCTGGTAGAAGGGACGTGAATGTGCTTTGAGCCACTGTGATTATATGAGGAAAAATAATGAGGTTGCTGTGAGGGTAGGGGAGGTGACTAACAGAAAAGAACGCAATTCCATCCAAAATATCAAACATATGCACATGTGCACACACACTACCTAATAAAAACCCCACATACAAAGCCAAATTAAGCAACTTTTTACTTTTTATTTTTCCATTTTCTCTCTGTCTTCTTAACTAGCTAATTACCAGAAAAGGGAAGTTGACAAACTTTCATGTTTGCTTGACAAAGCCTCTTATGAAAGTTTATAATCATTTAAAAAATCTTAGAGTTAATAGGTTGAGGGTTGTAGAGGCTTTATAGACAGAAAGACCTTCAGACAGACCTTCAGACAGACAGACAGACAAACTGTCACACAGGCGAGACAAAGAGACCCAAGAGCAGATGAACAGTTCAAATAATTTATTAACAATAAATTATAACTTCAGCAGATCCAGGTGAAGTGTGGACATCCCATAACCGACTGCAGTAGAAGGTGATGGGTATGTTTGTCGATGAGTGTGTGCCAACAGCGTAGTGAGCAGATCCATAAGGAATACTTTGTGAAGAGTGTGTTCGTAGTTGAGTGTATGCGTTGTGGTAGTCAGGAGCAGATTCGTGAGGAATCCTCCGTTGAAGAGATGTGGAAGAAGAGAACAGGCATACAGCAAACTGGAAGGCAACCACACTCCTGACATGTGGGCAGAGACGGGCAACCAAAACAGATACACGAGACAGGACCAAATAGCGAGGGGAGTTACTTCAACACCAAACAACAATCTAGCAAAGAACACGACACATGAAGGGCTTAAATGGGCAGTGAATTAGTGGAGAGACAGGCGCTGCTAGCACGCTAATTAGTGGCGTGATCAGCGTTCCCATGGGAACAATCTGTGTTCCCATGGAAACACTGATCATGCATGCCGACAGCGCCAGAGACACATGAGGGAGAGAAATAATAAAACAAACAGAACAGACCGATAAACCATCCAGAACCGTGACACAGACAGACAGACAGACAGACAGACTGACAGACAAGTATTTTAACCCACTCAGCTCTACATGAAACCAAAAACTCACCCCCACACTTTTTTCTTGCTTCACATAATGTAATAACTCTCGAACTCCTCCACTGCTCATATTATCTCACTTCAGACTTGTTTGCCTTAATAGAGGGATGAATCCAAGGGTAGAGCCTGATGAGTTAAGCAAATTAACATATATATTACACAATGAGTCAAAATGTGGCAGGCACAGAGTTCAACGGTGATCAAATATATCATTATTCCAGCTTGTATCAGTGAGTAAAAACCCTTATACATGGTTTTAAAAAACACATTTTTACAAGTCCTGTGTTTCTGTTGAAATTTACTCTCTGGTGCCATGGCTGACAGATGCATTGGTTAGCAAAAACAAAAAAAAAAAAGCCCAATACTTGTAGTACTTCCTGTGTTGACAGCTCCAGTGATTTGTCTTGGATGTCTTTTCCTTTTCTTTTCTTTTTTCATAATGTCCACCCGCTCTAATGAAATGTGTTATTTGGGCTGCTAAGGCAGGCTTTACGTTGACAGACTGTTCACAAAAGCAGGTGCAGCCCAACAGATGATTTATGGTGCATCAATCTTCTGATAAAACATGTGCTAGGAGTACTAAGGAAACAATTACCCTGCCTGAATGTGGCTAATTTTCTGCAGTGTGCAAAATTGCCTCCGTCAGTTTGACTAGGCAACATACGAAAAGCATACTGTACGTCCATTAAAAGGGGTGACAGAGGTAAAAACGCTGAATTGTTTCTGTATGTTTTACAATTACAACAATGATTACACCATGATTTATTATTTTGGGCTGAATTAGCATGTGATCCAAACTGCTTGATGGTGAGATAAAGAGAATTTAGGGGGTATTTACACTTTGTCATTTTATGATTGGATATCTATCCGATCATGAAAAGATCAAGTGTAAATAACATGGTACTACATATGTACAATGAAAACCATGGTAATACCATGGTACTTTTGATACTTTCTATAAGTGTCTATGCTCTTTTACTTTGGTTAAGGGCATTTAACTCAATCTTGTCAGCAAACAAGAGCTCTGCAGATGTTTGCAGACACAGATGACTCAAAATACGGACACACATTGGATTTCAAACTGAATTCTGTGTCAGTTCCACCTGAGTGATGACAAATTTCATAGTCAAAAATAATATGGTCCTACAAAAGCTCTCAATGCTGCACAGCAGAGCTGAGGAGGACGTAGAATTAGTAAAGGATTTCAGCAGCCATCTTGAAAATGTTGTCTTGGAACTTCCATTCTAGCGGTCACTATATAGATATCTATGGTGTTGATGTCAAAGTGTAATTAGCTAGCGAAGTGGATTTACAGGTTATAGAGTTGTCAAAAGTTATCTTGAGTATTTTAAAGTGTTCAGGGGATGTCATAACAACTGGAAGCAGAGCGGGGCGATTTTAAAACAAGAGTAATTCATAAATCCACAAGATCCTACCTTCAAGCTATGGATGTACTGATGTGCCTCTGTGCTCATTAAACTCCAAGAGACAACACAAAGTCATTAAAAATATCTCTGTAGGACACCACTGACAATCTTCTCATGTCATTCACCCATTCATATTATAGTTAAGGTGAGTATAATTTTTGAGTGTTAAACCGGGACGGGGGAAGGATGTAACTGTATTTATACATACACACATATAAATGTGAAATGGTATGTTTCATTTTATATTACGTTTACAACTATTTTATTCACATTTAAGCCTCTAAAAAATGTAGGGTGAAAAAATAATTTTAAAAAGTACAATTGTAATTTTCTTTAATGTTATGAACTTGCGTGTGTAATAATATGAGCTGTCACTGTTGGAAATTTCATGTCAACTACATATTTTAACAAATTATTAAGTTGAAAGCAGAATTACACGTATAACAATTAAACACTTGTATTAAGAACAAGTACAGGGTGTCATAGCTGTCTGAATGTGATCTGCCAGGTCCAATTTACCTCCGCGAGTGACAGAAAAAACACCTCACGAGCATTTTCACGTAGTAAAGGGGTGGTGTAGACTCACACCATCAACTCTTGGTGAAAAATACTTTCTGTGCTTTCACACGTAATCCATTTTTATCGACTCTTCTCAGTAGCTTCAATACAAACAGGAAGTTAGATGACAAAATTCGGAAGAGTGGAGCGCAGAAAAGGGGCAGGGCTGAATAAGGTGAATAGATTTAAGATGTAGACTGTATAATGAATTTAGCTAGTTATGTAATTTTAGTTTGACCTCATCCATACCATACAGTCGTCCATTGCCACATTTTTTAGAGTGATAACGAATTCCATGCATCTTCGCACATTTGTTATTAAAGTCGTTATGTTCACCTCTCTTTATTGATTGAAATCAGAAATCTGCCACTGATGACAGCCATCAGGAAGTGCAAATGTCTTTCAAATCATATTTTGGGTGGCCTTTGGAGACCAATTCCCTTTAAACTCTGAAATTAACGTTCCCTCTTTTCTGTAATGAAGACAAGCAGTTAATATTAGTAATTGTAGGGCTTTACTGGTTGTTTAGATCAGTGTTACTATCAGAAATAATTAATAATTATTTATTTAGTTGTTAATTAATATTTAAATTAATTAATTGAATCTAACTCATTAAAACCTCATATGGAGCTCCAGTAAATGTAGTGCGCTACGTTTAGGAGCGGGTTTGGTTATTAGCAATAATCAATTATTATCAAAGCTAATTATTAATTATTAAAATCAATAGAACATTTTAAATCAACAATTATCAAAGATAATCACTAATCATTAACATTGATGAAACATAATTAAAATTAACACTAGCTTATTGATCATTCAAATTCAACAATCATCAAAGAAAATTATCAATTATCAAAAATCAATAGAATATTAATAAGGATTAATGTTGATTAATGATTAATGTTAATAACCAGATAGTATAACAGTCTCAATATTAGATTGTTTTCTTAGGAAAATCGACATCTGAAGAATATCGATTTTCGGGAAAAAAAAAACAATGAATGAAGGCTTGAATCCGAGCACTGACATCCTGTCAGCATGACACAGGTGTATGCAAAACAAACCAAAACACTTCTCTTTGTAATATAACAAAGTTTATTTATGCAGTAATATCAATTAATAATTAATACAATGCAGTAAATAAACTTCCGACTTACAACTACAAACTAAACAGTGATATGATTAGATATGGAAATCAAAATAATCCTATAACACATGAGGGTGTGTGTGTGAGAGTGTGTATGTGTTAGTACGAGAGAGAGAGAGAATTAAGTGACGGCCCCAAAGCCGATTTCACGATCGTGGGAGAGAAAGCAGCTGTTAGTTTATCACTCAGAGACATGGTGGACGGCTCGTAAACTGTCCTGCGGTCTTTGATTCTTTAAAGGATAAACTCAGTTTGCTGGTCTCACCTGCGATGGCGGAAATGCACAACAGTCCAATGTGGTTGGACTACAATACAGCAAATCAAATTCGTGATAATTAATACCCTGAGAATTAATAATGAGCGGACATGGCAGTCCGTAAACTGTACAAGCAATAACCTTGATACACAAGAATAACACACTATAATATTCTATCTCTGCCCAGATGTAAACCTATTACTTGAATCGCATGAGGATGCAGAATGTGTGTTCATCCATCCTTTAACTCCGACTCGGTTCCTCAAGGCTCGGGTGATGACGGGAGGCCATTTCCTCGCTCTGTCGGCGGGTGGTATGGCTGCTGATTCTCGGCGGGCTGGCAGAGAAATCAGTGACGTCGACTTGATTGAAGATGGAAGAGAAATCTTTTATCTCTTCACTTCTGCAGGCAAACGGATGAAGATGCGGATTGCTCGGCGGTCTCCTTCGGATCCATTAGAGTGTTCGGTGGAACACAGAGTAATCTCAACTCATCCAGCGAGATGGAGATTGTATGGCCACAGTTTCAAGTTGTGCCACAAGGCTGCACCTGAGAGCAGCGATGAGCTGCGTCTACGCACGGTGAGCAAAGTTGCGGGAAGCAAATCCCGGAAGCATTTCAGAGGTATTTCTACTCCTGATGATGTCATGGTTGAGGTGCGTTCTGTCATGTGCCTCATCCAATAGGAATTGAGAGTTCGAATCTTTAGTGAGCAAGGCTTCATGGGATTTGTAGTCTGTTTTGGACTCCCTTTGTTTGATTTTGGCGTGGTTTTTATCAATAAGATTTATGACTTGTTATGTGGGGGCCTGAGTTAGGTTTTACGACTGTGTTAGGCCTGCCTTTGTCTTCTGTCTGAATGCATGAGGCCCAACATAATTTTATTTGAATATTCATTTGTCCTTTTTTCTTTTTTCTTTTCTCACCCTTCTGTTAAAATAGACTAAAATACAATTAGATGCATAAGGGACCATCTGAAGAGTCCACTAACTGCACTAAAACATCTGCGGTTGAAATGTGGTCAAATTGGGGGGGAATATTGGTCAAAGTGAGGGGGTAAGGCCCAGGCCCCATAGCACAGACACTGTACTGAATGATTACCATATTTATATACCACGGTGTTTGCATGAACTCCATTATGTTCTACATTGTAAAGAATGCCATTATTATACCATAGTACATAAAAAAACATGGTTTCATCATGACACATGACCATAAAATGCCATGATGCATGTTCAAGAAAACATAGCATTATCATGGTACTTTTTTGTAAGTGTTGCTTTTTTGTAAGTTGATTCTCAAAAGTACTCAACTCTCTTAAACACTGCCTTTTTCTTCAGGGAGGTGGATTACGATAGCTAGCTCATTAAAGTCACCATGAATTCAAAATTGACAATTCTTTTTTTCTTCTTTGATGTTGCTGTTTTTATAATAAACAATTTATTTGTACACATACTTAAAAAAATGGTTTGCCCTCTTAATCTTTAATCAAAAACAATAACTCCTAAACTCACAATGAATTCTCTTCTCTGCTAAAGTATGTACTGGTCAAGGGCTGGGCTATAAGTTTGACCAATAGCCAGACAAGTTTCAACCCCTCCCCCCAGTCACCTCCCTATCTAACCCTCTTCTCTATCCCCAACCTATCCTTGTTGCATGCCTGCTGGCTTGAAGCGTTACACTTTGAAGGAGGAATATCTGAGAATTCACATTTGTTTTGCAAGGACAAGTGGCTGGAGTTTATTTATATTTTTGTGCAGCTGGAGATTTCTTGGATGTACACTTTGAGTAAGTGTTCTTTATTCATTATGTTTGGTGTATTGTGATGCAAAAAATTGATTTATTATATTTTACTTGCTTGTTTCTCATTTATCTGTATTGGCTCCCGCCTCATTGTAAACAAAGGCTGCGATGTTGTGTGTGCATTTGTGGGCTGGTAATGTAGTAATGTTGACAGTTTCATTTATACCTTCTCAAAACTTTAGAAAAGCTGGGCGGTTGGGGCCTGGGTAGCTTAGCGATTATTGACGCTGAGTACCACCCATGGAGGAGCAAGTTCCAGCCAGGTCTCCTAAGCATCCAAATTGGCCCGGTTGCTAGGGAGGGTAGAGTCACATGGGGTAACCTCCTTGTGGTCATGATTAGTGATTCTCGCTCTCAATGGGGTGCGTGGTAAGTTGTTCATGGATCGTGGAGAGTAGCATGAGCCTCCACATGTGGAGTCTCCGCGGTGTCATGCACAACGAGGCACGTGATAAGATGCGTGGATTCACTGTCTCAGAAGCGGAGGCAAATGAGTCTTGTCCTCTGCCACCCAGAATGAGGTGAGTAACCGTGCCACCAAGAGGACCTACTAAGTAGTGGGAATTGGGCATTCCAAATTGGGAGAAAAAAAAAAAAAAAGAAAAGCTATATTTTATAAAGCAGTATTGAGATTGCTTCTCAAGTTTTCTCGGTAAGGAGACTCTGACATGAGCAGCATGTTGGAAAGGTGTGTGAGTGAAGGTTTGGCTGCATTCCATTTCACTTTCAACATACACTCGCTAACATACACTTCCCCTAGGGGGAATTCCCTGCCGCCATTTTGGAAGTCCATTCCACTTCGCTAAGTGGGCGAGGGAAGTTTCTACTGACAGACCCTTAAACCCTCGATTTTGAATGAGGGAGCGAGTCTACACAGATGTACACTTCAACCAGCTCCATATCCCACAATGCAACTCGATTATGACATATCACGATCACACTTAACCTCCCCCCACCTCACACAATGTTTCTGAATGATGGAGGGGAAAGCAGTTTACAGCTGTAAGTGATGTTAAGTCAATTAAGCATTTTAGAACAGTTATACTGAGATTTACAGCACAATACTAGCAACCTGAAGTTGAATATTTGTAACAAAGTCATAGCTTATGCATTCATTGTAATCTGTCAGAGGGTGAGAGGAGACAAAGGACCCAAACGCAGAGGTGACAGTTCAAAAGGATTTATTAATAACACAAAAGTTCTCAAAAATCAGGACAGGCGCACCCGGCACTGGCTGCAGAGAGCAGAGTCAAAACGAGCTGCTTGTGTGTACGTATGATGGGTGTGTGCACTGTGGAAGTCAGGAGCAATCCGAAGAGAGTCCATTGAAGCTGGTGTGGTGCGAAGCAAAGCTCAGATGATATTCTCCCCCGAGATGTGGGCAGAGACCGAGGAATCCTTCTACACAGGAATTGGGCAACAGGACAGGTGAAGGCAATGGCAAATGAGAAGGTAACCACACCTCTACAACCAACAGACAAACGAGCAAGCTCCAACTACAAAAGAGAGCACAGTTAACACTTGACAGCAAAAAATAAACTGGCAAAGAAAGAGGGGAAACACAAGGAATAAGTAGGGAGCTAGAAGCAGGTGGAACAGGCGAGTAAATCATTGCCATGATCAGTGTCTCCCCAAACTTGCATGGGAGCTGCCAAACTGCCAAACTTGCATGGGAGTGTGTAGACTTAACAGAAATGTTAATTATCTCATCTGAGTTATAAACTGTCATCATCAAAAATAAAACAAGTGATTATTTTGGCTGGGTTTTTATGGAAAGAACAGAATACAGGCATTAAGTTTTAATTTGTTGTACTTTGGTTGTCTTTGCAATGCAGTTTTGTTATTATTTTTAATAGTTTTGTCACTAATGTCTTTCACCAGGACAATTGTTAAAGAAATGGGTTTGGACACGAGCATCACGGCTGCCCAGGCTTCCAAAAACTGGGAAAATTTCAAGAAAAAATATAAGGTAATGTATTGATCTTGTGCAGTTTTGTAGTTTACAAATACATGGATCTCACTCGACATAGGTAACAATATTCTTCATGATATATCCTTTATTCGACATGTAATAGAGTATAGGCAGTGAATGTTGGGTTTATTGTTAGCATGAAAATTTAATGCTCAGTTCCTGCTGTACAGTTTAAATCATATTGATACAATGTTCTGATGTGTAACACTTTTATTTCAAACCTTTATCATGAGCACCGGACCCCACCACCTGGAAATGGTTCAGTTTAATGCACTCAACCATTGGGGCAAGGGCCAGCATTTCTCCCCCTGTTTTAATGTCTTTTTTACCAAACCAGCCGGTACCATCAACATCATCAGCCACAACCCCCGCCCCGCCACACCACCCCAGCCATCAACATCAACAGCCACAACCCCTCAGCCATCAACATCATCAACAGTCACCACTCAAACATCAATAATGGTCATCACCCAGCCAGCTACTGCTCCCTCACCAGCCGCTCTGTCTGCCTCCTCCGACAACAACCCCAGAACGCCCACTCCAAAGAAAAGAAGGAGAGAATCTTTGCTTAATCTGATGCAGAGAGAGGCAGACAGAGATGCAGAGAGATTTCAACATTTGCAAGCCCAGACTGACCGCCTCTTAGACATCTTAGAGAGGTTGGAAGACAATACAAGGCGTTAGAGATACAATACTTATTATTAAGTAAACTGCCAATTTATATATATATATATATATATATATATATATATATATATATATATATATATATATATATATATATATGTATATAAAGAAAGAATTGTCAAAAACATTTGAGTTTCCCAAAACCATGCTCTTATAGCATGTTTTTACCTTAAACTGTTTACATTGTAAAGTATTTTTCCTTCAATAAACAAGAAAAGTTTAAAATAAATATTTTAATTTTCAATCTGTTATTTACAATGCAGTTTTATACATCTAACTACTTAAATATATTGCAGAGTGTTTTCTTCAACAAACCAAAAAATATGTAAAATAAATATATTTATGTTAATATAGCAGTGTTCTCTTCAATAAACAAACAATACAAATAATAGAAATATTTTCAGTGTTAAAATATTAATGACACTGTAGTTTTATACATTTAACTATTTACATAACATTACAGAATTATACAGGGGGGTAGGTAAGGGTGGGAGAGCAGTGTCCAGAAGTTAAAAAAAAAATAAAAAAAATGCCAGCCTTTATGATTTTAAGATAGTTTAAATGTCTACAAGTAGTCGTGGTCACGTAGTTGTTGTCTGGGTGCTGAGATCTGGCAAGCGAGTCTGTTCCTCAGAGCTGCTCCACTGAGGTCTCTAGGAACCATATGTTGAGGTGGTCCCAAATCGTCCCCTTCTGCTCTCTCAATTGCACACCTGGCTTTGGAAACATGAGCATTAAAACATCCCTCTACTGCACTTTGTACAGGTTCTTTATATTGTGTAAGAATACAGATTGGATTTTCCATGCATGGGTAACCACCATAACCTAGAATGAAGTATCCAGCTGGTAGATAGAGATGCTGTGTGTACACAGGGCTGTTTTTCAGTACTCTTGTGTCTTGCACTGGTACTGGATACCCAACAAAAGTGTCCAGAAAAAAAATCCACAGTTATCACAAATGGCCTGTAACTGAATTGAATAAAACAACTTTCGATTGAAGTAGTCCTGTGAGTCTGGTGCTGCAGGTTTTTTTTATTCTGACATGGCACCCATCAACGGCTCCTACACACTTTTTGAGTAACTGACTCTGGCCCAGTCTGGCAAATCCATCACCAACTTGATCAAGGTCCTCAGACTTGGGAAAATAAATACACTTGCTCCATAGAGGTACAACTTTGGCAGCAACAGAATGGACAGTTTGAAAGACGCTGGTCTTTGGCATGGAGAACACATGAGACACAACACTGTAAGATGACCATGTCTTAGCCAATACAGAAACACACGCACCTCAATTTGATGATCCCAGCCGTGCCTCTTCTTAATCCCATGGAGCCTAAGCAGCACAGATATGACATCCCGAGACAGTCTGAAGTCTGTCTTTGTATCCATCACTTGTTCAAAGTAAATTTGGAGTACTGGCACACTTTTGTTGACCCTCGCAAATTGCCTTCGGTGCTGAAAAATAGTAGAATAATTTTAATTAATTTTAAATTATATTAGTAATAATAACAACTGTAATGATAACAATAGTAATATACTATTACTACTCTTACTGCTACTACTACAACTATTATTAGTAGTTGTAATTATAATAATAATAAATTATTAATGCTAATACTAATGTTTATTATTATTACATTACAAATATTATTACATTACACATTTTCAAATAAAAAATCTATTTCAGGTACTTTTTCAACATTACCAAAAGCACTACTCAACATTACCATTATTTAAATAAAATGAATTGTAGTAGAGTTACTACACTGTAATAATCAGAGCATTTATTATTAGCTATCACAGTTAAACAGCCTTTTGGAGCAATATGTCGACTCCAAAATATAAAACCATTCAAACATATAATATATTTTTTAAAATTCTTCACAGATAAGAATTTGAAATAAGCATTTATGAAAAAAAAAAAAAAAAAAAAAAAAAACCTGAGTGTGGGATTGCATCAATCTGCAAAGACACTGTCTTCGGAGGTGCAAAAAGCTCCAAATAACTCCGCAAAATCACATCAGTCATATTGCAAGCGTGACCACGGACTCCATGGTGGCTCCGTCAAAACAGCTAATCGAACAGCGCTCGACAAGACACTTCAGTGCGACTTTAAAATTAATATAACATATCATTATATTATATTTTGTCCATAAATGTCCTTTTTAGCTGGTCTGGAAACTTTTACCTTTCTGTGTATTGCTGTCCGTTGGCATGCACAATCCATCAGCAAATGATGGTTAACCTCTCGCCTTTTTCTCTTTGCTTTCCTTTTTGTGACATGGGACATGTTTCTCTGTGCTTTAGCAGAGAAAACCACCGGGGAAAAGGCAGTCCTAAAACCTGGAATATGCAATCGTCCTCCATAGTGCACTCGCTCCAATGTTTACCTCTTACACCGTCGCCAACTGACGTATTTGTTACGTACATACAAGCACCACAGTGGAAAAAGAAACACTAACCGTGCCAAGTCCTGGATCAGCACAGAAAGGCACGGTTTCGCATGAGATCTGTTTGGCCCGACAGTAGGAAAGCGGCTATTGTCAGTTTGTAAGGGGTTTGGCAATCTTTAGATTTGTTCTTGCCAGTCTAATTTATATTTTCCTGTTGGATTTTATTCTAAAGTTCTTGTTTCATGTTCATGTCTTGTCCTTTATACCCCTGCATTTATACCCCTGTGTTTGCCTTTAATTCTTGTCTGTTTAATGTCAAACAGTTGTTTTGGTGAGTGTTGTGGGTTTAGAAGTCTTGCCTTATTCTGTGTATCTTGTAAAGTTTTGAATGTTTGGAAAAGCATACTAACATACTTCTGCAGTATGTATACTATGCACACTATGCAAATGTTTGCTATGAAACCTAGATGGCCTACTACGATTAACAAAATTTGCAGTATACAAAAGAACATAGTGCTCTGCAGTGCACTTATATTTCCAGTGTGACAAATGAAGTTATATCAGCAATGATTTTAGCCAAATCTCTTTATTGATGCATTATTTGACCAGACCGCCAGAAGTTATGACATTTCCAGACAAACTTCATTCAAACATGCAACAGTGAGGTCATGTGACAACATAGTATGTGGTATGTAGCATACATTTGTTTGAAATGTTTCTTGTTCCATACTGCCTATTATTTCACACCTTTTATTTTATTTTATTTTTTTCTCCCCTTTTCTCCCCAATTTGGAATGCCCAATTCCTAATGTGCTGTGGTGTAGTGACTCACCACGCGTCCCACTGAGAGTGTGAACCACATTATAGCGACCATGAGGAGGTTACCCCATGTGACTCTACCCTCCCTAGCAACCGGGCCAATTTGGTTGCTTAGGAGACCTGGCTGGAGTCACTCAGCACACCCTGGATTCGAACTCGCAACTCCAGGGGTGGTAGTCTTTACTTGCTGAGCTATCCAGCCCCCCCTCTGTGGAACCTTCTTATTAATTGAAGGAAACTAGAGACCAAGCAAGGCAAGAGAGGCACTACTGTGTAGGAGACAGCAGTTCTAGAGGTCTGCAATCTGACCTGGGCCTGACGGGACCCGAGAACCCAACGGGTTTCGGGCAGGGTTCGGGTCAGTTTTTCAAGTAGAACTTCAGGTTCGGGTCGGGTTTGTAATTAATGAAAAACAAAAATGGCCTACTGAACTTGTTTCGCAGACACGCTGTCATTTACATACACACACAAAAGGACGAGTTAGGGGCCGTTCACACCAAATGTGTATTTGCGCACATCTGTTCTGTTTTCCCATTGTTTTCCTATGCAAACACATGCTGGACGAATGTCTTTGACTGTTGCGCCATGTCTCGCTGTTACTTCAGTGTCTCGTTCAGGACAGGCACTGTTTAAATAACATGTTATTTTTTTTTTCAATTACATTTTCAAAAACGCATGTCAAGACACATAATTCATTCTTTGCACTGCGTCTAGATTGTTTTTTAGCACAGTTGTCACAAAGATTCAATGTTCTGAACAAATTCAGGCTGTAAAGAGGGGACTGTTGCATTGTTTAATGTTATTCCAGATTGTTCTGCACCAAGCAAAGTTTTAGCGCATAAACGGTAAGTCAATGCTTTTTCCCCTTCTGCTCTAGTGTACTGAGGGGCAGCCGTGCCTTGTTAAACCTGTATGTTTACTGTTTCAATACTGTAACGAATGTTGCCTATAAGTTTACATAAAATACAGCCTATTGCAACAGAACTTGCTAGGAGAAGAAATTATTAAAAAAGTGAGCGATTTTGGGTTCAACAGCAATAAGCCACAACACAATGAAATTAAGCCACAGTACAGCAAAATTAACAGAAAATACATATTTTTTATGCACTGTATTTTAAGTCATGTGGCAGTCTGATTCAATGCATGAGAGATCATGAGGCTGCTCGTCCCACTGCAAGTCACTACAAGTGTTCCCCCGGTCAATGCGTCACAGAAGAGCATTGACCAGGGAACTGAATGTTTCTCCTGAGTGCTTCACCGTCCATGCGGGGGCTACAGCCTGCATACAGCCCATACATACTGTGATGACATTTTCACATCATTGCCCGGTATCATTTGCATTAAAGATGGATCTTGTGCCACAAAGACAATGTACATTAGTTTTATCATACTGTATTTTGCATGCTGTTCATCGATCCCAAACAATTTCATGATTTTCCTGCTGTTGACTGACAATTTTTCCTAAAATGTTTACCTTTGACACAGTTTGTTGATGTATACACAGTAGGTTTAAAATGTTCTGGTGCTTTAATCGATCCGTGCTTTAAACGATAAAACCACTGCCCCCAGTGGCCAAAGCTGGGAGTGTTGTTTAACCTATGGGCACATGTGAGCTTCAGTTTCCAAGTGAAATGTTCACAGAGTGGCACCAAAAGCAAGTTATATTTTGTTATAAATGATGTAATACAGTTAACAGGAATGCATATTTTATTGTAAATTCACACCCTAACTCAAACCCCAACCATAAACCTAACCGTCAGTGGAGTAAAATATTTATTTTAGGATGAAAATGCAACCTCTGAATCAAGCTCACCATTGTTTATGTGAACGTGACTACTTCACACACACTTCAACTTCCAGAAGCAACATGTCAATTTCAAGTGTGACCATGTTGTCATAAGGGCTTTTACACTTGAAATTGTTAAACCTGGGTAAATGTAAACCTGGGTTATCTTGTTCCATGTGTTCACACCGTTCATACTTAACCTTTTGTTATTAATTTATTCTGGATTGTCACGTTTCAAGGTTTTACACTGGACAGTTGTACTGCATATTTATGAGGTCAACAACATTGATTGGAGAAATACAGCTCGCTATGGGCACGCAACATGTGTTAATAACTGTCCACTAAACTGCTTATCTGTGGAAATTTTGCCACATAGATCCGCACTGGTCATCTTAATTTCTGCGAAATTTATTACAAAATAATTCTCTCTTCATTCCTGCAGTTAACAGATTTGTGTCACTATTCAACATTTTAAACTGTTTTCCTAGAGGCTAAAACTAACAGGTGAAAGTTTATATAAAAAAAGTGCATTCATATTTAATTTGCCTTCTTATGTTGTATGAATATACTGTAGGTATTTCCTTTTGTCCACACTTTGTAAGTGTCATAGCATTGTAAAAGGACTTTAAACAACCTGATCTCATAGAATCATGTTACTATACCTATATTTTTGTTAAATTATTTTTACATGGCTCCTTGTATATATTGCAGCAGTTTCCAGCTGAAATAAACACTGAGGTGCTACAACAATGATTTGTATTCCCTTTTTCCACAAATTACCAGTAAAAAAGCAGATTATCAGTTCCTGAAAACTTACTTTAATCCAGTTCCTCACACAGTGCTATCTTATGACATCAAAACACTGTGCATGAACTGTAAGGCGATCCATTTTAAAGTTTGCATAAACCAATTACAAGCCCAATTCCAAAAAAGTTGGGACAGTATGCATAATGCCAATGAAAACATAAAGGAGTGATTTGTAAATGTACTTTAACTTGTATTAAACAGAAACAGTATAAAGACAAGGTACTTCATGTTTTACCTGATCAACTGCATTGCTTTTTAAAGATATACATTTATTTCCGAAGTTGAGACTGAGGAAATTTAGGACAAAAAAATAATAAAATCTGACAAGTTGAAATAACAAGGTGATGTGAAAAAGGTGATGTTAAACAGGTGAGGCATTCGTGTTAAAAAAAAAAGCCTAGTCTTTCAAGAGCAAGAATGGGTTGAGGCTCACCAATTTGCCAACAGATGCGTCAGCAAATAATCCAGTGCTTTGAGAACAATGTTCCCCAAAGATATTTCACCCTCTACATTCAGGGATACAAACTCATGAGAGGTGAAAAAGGAGAGAAAGTCATAGCAGGTGTATAATTTCTGTTGATTTGTTTGTTGTATTTAAAGCTTTTTTTTTTCTTCTTTTTTTTTTTTTTTAAAGTGTTTAAGCTTAAAGTAACCCTCTCAAGTGATTTTAATAAGGAAAATCTAGAATATTTCACAAAACATTTGCAAATTACACTACCGGTCAAAAGTTTTGAAACACTTACTCATTCTTTATTATATATATATATATATATATATATATATATATATATATATATATATATATATATATATATATATATATATTTTTTTATTTATTTATTTATTTATTTATTTTTTTCACATTTTAGAATAATAGTAAAGTCATCAAAACTATGGAATAACATAAATGGAAGTATGGGAATTATGTTGTGATGAAACAAAATCCAAAATAAATTAAAACTATGTTATATTTTAGCATCTTCAAAGTGGCCACCCTTTGCCTAGATTTTGCAGAAATGTACTCTTGACATTTTCTCAACCAGCTTCTTGAGGTATCACCCTGGGATGCTTTTTAAACAGTATTGAAGGTGTTCCCACCTATGTTGGGCATTTATTGGCTGCTTTTCTTTATTATTTGGTCAAAGTCATCAATTTCAAAAACGTTATTTTTATTTTTTTATTACATTTTAGTTTTATAATGAAATTAATTATTATGGTGGCACAATTATATTTTTGTCTACAAAACTAATTTCAAATAATTAAGTATATGCCTTCAGATCAAAAGATTTTTAAGATCATGAGAAACATTTCACTCATGTGTTTCAAAACTTTTGACCAGTACTGTAGCTTCAGAAAAGGTGACTTTAGCTGAAAGGTGAGTAATTTGCATCCCTGTACATTGCAGTTAAAAAATCCAAGGAATCCAGTCAAATCTCTGTGCAAATAGGGCCTCAGACATCATTGTCTTAAAAACCGCCAAGCATCTGTAATAGATATTACGACATGGGCTCAGGAATACTTCTGTAAACCTTTGTCAGTCCTTCACCGCTACTTACAAAGATGCAAGTTAAGGCTTTACTATGCAAAGCAGAAGCCATACATCAAAACTGTACAGAAGCGCTGTTGACTTCTCTAGGCTCTGTTTAATCTGATATGGAAAAAAAAAAAGCAGTCGTGTTTTTTGTGCCAAATGGGAAAAGGATTATTCAAGCTGTTAGTTCCAAAAGCAAGTGTCTGTAATTGCTTTTTGGGGTGTCAGTGCCCATGATGTGGGTAACTTGCACAACTGTGAGGGCACCATTAATGGAGAAAGATATGTAAAAATTTTGGAGAAGCATATGCTTCCATCCGGACACCGTCTTTTCCAGGGACATACCTGCATTTTCCAGCAGGACAACAGCAAATCACATACTGCCCGATCAATGGCAGAGAGTGCGAGTGCTAGATTGTCCTGACTGCAGTCCTGACCTGTCTCCAACTGAG
Source organism: Myxocyprinus asiaticus (assembly GCF_019703515.2). Taxonomy (NCBI): domain Eukaryota; kingdom Metazoa; phylum Chordata; class Actinopteri; order Cypriniformes; family Catostomidae; genus Myxocyprinus; species Myxocyprinus asiaticus. The sequence continues at coordinate 10,685,418 of NC_059374.1, forward strand.
AATGTGTCGAGCATTATGAAGTGCAAAATACAGCAACAAAGGCCCTGTACAATTGCGCAGCTGAAGACCTTCATAATGGATGAATGGGGGAAAATTCTGCTTACTAAACTTAACAACCTTGTGTATTCAGTGCCCAAACAGATAATATTAGAAGAAATGGTAATTTTACACAGTAGTAAACACTCGACTGTCCCAACTTTTTTGGAGAGTGTTGCAATCATCTGATTTGAAATGAGTGTATAAAAAAAAATCACAAGGTAAAACATCAAATAATGTGCTTTTAATACAGGAGAGGGTGAATAGAATTTACAAATCACTCCTTTTTGCATTTTCCATACTGTCCCAACTTTTTTTGAATCAGGGTTGTACATTTACAAGTTTGTTTGAGTGTGATCAAATTGTGCAGTAGCTTGACTGATAGACCGTTGCACTTGCAATGCAAAGGACTGTGGTACGTGTCCTGAAGAGCACACGATACGCATGTGAGCCTAAGGTGTCATAGAAGCACCAAAAAATTATGTGGTTGCTTCAGCAACTGCATTTTTCATCTCACATATGCTTTTTTTGGTTTAATGGTTAGGGTAGGGAAGTATGATTTAAAACTTGATAGAGCATTAACCCTCAACTGTTTGAGAGAAAATTTAACTCACAGTAGACATTTCACCTCAGAACTGCCACAATACGTGTAATGAACCACGTAATATTATTTTGCAAAAATGTCGCCACAGTAATGTGATTTTCATGAGATCAGAATGAATTTAAAATAACAAGAGCCAGAACAACCAAGATAGGTGACTGTAACATGTAAAGCAGTACCTTACTTTCAGCATACTGCTGTCTTTGGAAGTGGACATCTTAATTGAACTGTGAAGATGTATCTCAAGAAATGGCATCCTTGGAAATGGACTGCTATTGGTGGATGGGACAATAGTAAAGCATTCATTCATTAACTCCTTGGAGACACTTCATGAACCCTGAACCAACAGGCTTCTTGTTCCAAGCACCTCCGTCTGGGGGCTAATTAAATCACAGGCTGATGGTGCTGATGATCTGCATTTTTAAGATGTTGATCCCTGTAGATCTGCTTCCAGAGGTACTGCTGGGTTGTTCTATTGAGGTGCTCAAGTCAGCATCACCAAACCCCCAGTAAAACAATCTAAACAACATTTGTTTTAAAGACCCCATGAAATGGTTTGGAGAACACCATTTTCTTTCCTGTGTTGACTTTTGAAGGACTCTCAAAGCACGAAATACTGTATACTTGCATCTTTCTCTGTATGCTGCCTTTGACATCACAGGTTAGACTCTGTTGAAAGGCTTGGAACTGTGTGTGTTCATCTGATGCCATTGGTCAATCAGTATTGTCAATATGTCATTTTTCTGCATCTCAGAATAAGTCACATAGCATTTATGGCTCAGGTTATTGGCTCAACAATGTGTCCACAATTGAGTACTACTGAGCAAAGATGGCAAATATGCAGGTGCTTTCGAGGGTGCATGTGCCAGCCAAACAACTGCCTTTGAGATAGTGATTATTGACATGCTATATACTCACAGAAACATCCACTCACATAAATGCATTCCGGGCCACGTCATCAGAGCGTGCGCGAACCAACTGGCTGGTGTTTTACAGACATTTTCAACCTTTCCCTCTCTTTGTCTGTAGTCCCCACATACTTTAAAACGTCCACCATTGTGCCTGTACCAAAGCAATCCAAAATCACTTGCTTAAATGACTGGCATCCTGTTGCTCTGACCCCCATCATCAGCAAATGCTTTGAGAGACTAATCAAAGATTACATCTGCTCTGTGCTGCCTCCATCACTGGACCCACTGCAGTTTGCTTACTGCAACAACTGCTCCACTGATGATGCCATTGCATCTACAATACACACTGCTCTCTCCCACCTGGAAAAAAGGAACACTTATATGAGAATGCTGTTTGTAGACTACAGCTCAGCATTCAACACCATAGTGCCCTCCAAGCTTGATGAGAAACTCCAGGTTCTGGGCTTAAACAGCTCGCTGTGCAGCTGGATCCTGGACTTCCTGTCAAGCAGATGCCAGGTGGTTAGAATGGCAGTAACATCTCCTTATCACTGACCCTCAACACTGGAGCCCTGCAGGGCTGTGTTCTTAGCCCACTCCTGTATTCCCTGTACACACATGACTGTGTGGCAACACATAGCTCCAATGCCATCATTAAGTTTGCTGATGATACGATGGTGGTAGGTCTGACCACTGACAACGATGAAACAGCCTACAGAGAGGAGGTGCACACTCTGACACACTGGTGTCAGGAGCACAACCTCTCCCTCAATGTCAGTAAGACAAAGGAGCTTGTGGTGGACTTCAGGAGAAGAGAAAGAGAACACAGCCCCATCACCATCAATGGAGCACCAGTGGAGAGAGTCAACAGCTTCAAGTTCCTGGGTGTCCACATCACTGAGGAACTCACATGGTCCGTCCACACTGAGGCCATTATGAAGAAGGCTCATCAGCGCCTCTTCTTCCTGAGACAGCTGAGGAAGTTTGGAATGAACCACCACATCCTCACACGGTTCTACACCAGCACTGTAGATAGCTTCCTGACTGGCTGCATCTCCGCCTGGTATGGCAATAGCACCGCCCACAACCGCAAAGCCCTGCAAAGGGTGGTGCAAACTGCCAGACACATCATCGGAGGTGAGCTTCCCTCCCTCCAGGACATATACACCAGGCGGTGTGTGAAAAAAGCTAGGAGGATCATCAGAGACTCCAGCCATCCGAGCCATGGGCTGTTCTCACTGCCACCATCAGGCAGGCGGTATTGCAGCATCAGGACCCGAACCAGCCGACTTCATGACAGCTTCTTCCCCTAAGCAATCAGACTTTGGAACTCTTGATCTCTCACGATCAATATACATCAGCACTACACTTTATTAATATTATTATCTCACACTGGACTGTCATAAATTATATTCTCTTAACAACACACTGGCAACTGACTATCAGCCAACAGCCTGAATGTCAATACAGTACAATACAACCTACTGTACATTTTATATGTACTATATATACTATTTTTTTATTGTATAATGTGTTTTCTATATTGTGTGTATTGTATAATGTATATTGTATGTAATTGTTTGTATATTGTGTTGTGTGTAATTATGTGTATATTAGATTTTAAATTGTGTTGTGTAAATTTTGATGTTTATTGTAGATTGGTATATGTCTCATCACTGTCACCACTGCTGTGTTGCTCAGAACTGCACCCAAGAATTTCACACACTATTGCACTTGTGTATATGGTTGTGTGACAATAAATGTGATTTGATTTTATTTGAATATATATACATACATACACACACACATACACATACACATATGTAGTGCAAATCTAAATACAAATCGGTTATGTACAGTGCAGGGGAATGTAATGGCAGAAGAGGTAGGATGTGTTGGATAATATAAAAAGACTAAGCTGTGTATTGCACATAAATTATTGCTCAAAAGGGCAGTTTTAACTGTTTATGAGATGGATAGCCTGGGGGAAAAAACTGTTCCTGTGCCTGACGGTTCTGGTGCTCAGAGCTCTGAATTGTCAGCCAGAAGGCAACAGTTCAAAAGGGAGAGGGCAGGGTGATTGGGGTCCAGAGTGATTTTTCCAGCCTTTTTCCTCACTCTGGAAGTGTATAGTTCTTGAAGGGGTGGCAGGGGGCAACCAATAATCCTCTCAGCAGTCTGAACTGTCCTTTGTAGTCTTCTGATGTGTGATTTCATAGCTGAACCAAACCAGACATTTATTGAAGTGCAGAGGACAGACTCAATGACCTCTGAGTAGAACTGCATCCGCAGCGCCTGTGACAGATTGAATTTCCTCAGCCGGTGAAGGAAGTACAACCTCTGCTGGGCCTTTTTCGAGTCAATGTGGGTCTCCTACTTAAGGTCCTGTGAGATGGTAGTGCCCAGGAACCTGAATGACACCACTGCTACCACAGTGCTGTTTAGAATGGTGAGGGGGGTCAGTGTTGGGGTGTTCCTCCTAAAGTCCATAATCATCGCCAACGTTTTGAGCATGTTCAGCTCAAGGTTGTTTTGACTGCACCAGACAGCCAGCTGTTTAACCTCCCTTCTGTATGCAGACTCATCGTCATCTTGGATGAGGCCGATGACAGTGGTGTCATCTGCAAACTTCAGGAGCTTGACAGAGGGGTCCTTGGCGATGCAGTCATTGGTGTAAAGGGAGAAGAGTAGTGGGGAGAGCACACATCCCTGGGGGGTACCAGTGCTGATTGTACAGGTGCTGGAAGTGAATTTCCCCTGTCTCACAAGCTGCTGCCTGTCTGTCAGAAAGCTGGTAATCCACTGACAGATAGACATGGGAACAGAGAGTAATTTATTCTGGAGTATAGCTGGGATGATGGTGTTGAAAGCCAAACTGAAGTCCACAAAAAGGATCCTTGCATATATCCCTGGTCTGTCCAGATGTTGCAGGATATGATGCAATCCCATGTTGACTGCAACATCCACAGACCTGTTTGCTCAGTAAGCAAATTGAAGGGGATCTAGAAAGGGTCCAGTGATGTTCTTCAGGTGGGCCAACACCAGTCTCTCAAATGATTTCATGACCACAGACGTCAGGGCGACAGGTCTGTACTCATTAAGTCCTGTGATTTTTGGTTTCTTTGGGATGGGGATGATAGTGGAACATTTGAATCAGCATGGGACTTCACATTGCTCCAGTGATCTATTGAAGATCTGTGTGAAGAAGGGGGCCAGCTGGTTAGCACAGGATCTAAGACATGCAGGTGAAACGCCATCTGGGCCCTGTACTTCCCTTATCCTTTGTTTTCGAAAGACGTGGCTCACATCATCTTCACAGATCTTAAGTGCAGGTTGAGTATCAGGAGGGGGGAGGAGGGGGGTTGCAGGAGGTTTTGGTGTTTGTGTGAAGTGAAGGTCAGAGTGGGGTGTGAGATTGGGCCTTTCAAATCTGCAGTAGAACACATTAAGTTCATCAGCCAGTTGTTGGTTCCCTACAGGGTTGGGGGTAGGAGTCCTGTAATTCGTAAGTTGTTTCATGCCACTCCACACTGATGCAGGGTCGTTAGCTGAAAACTTGTTTTTCAGCTTCTCAGAGTATCTTCTTTTAGCCACTCTGATTCCCTTATTCGGTGTGTTCCTGGCCTGATTGTACAAGACTTTATCCCCAACTCTGTAAGCATCCTCTTTAGCCTGACGAAGCTGCCT